>NC_090935.1:1039685547-1040017368 GCF_040938575.1 Ambystoma mexicanum
AGCATTTTTTCCCATTCAGTCTATGGGAAAAAACAGAAATTTTGGGACCCCCCCTATAACTTTTCCCCCCTGGACGAATCCTCACCAAACTTTGGAAAAAGAATTCAGAGTGGGCCATATACTTTTTTGCAAAGTTTGGTGAGGATTCGTCCAGAGGGGGCGAAGTTATAAGCCGCCCAAAAAGTGCTCTTCCTATGGAAACAGCAACTTAACCATAACTGCATGGCCACTACCGTGGCCATGTAATACAACATTATTGATTATATCAGTTAGTATATCTTTGTTCAGCTCTTTTAATACTTATTTTATTTTATTACACTTAATAATTACATGAAACAAGACACAGATACAGAAGTATCATGTATTACTCGTAGAGCATGCATTTATAGTGTTAGGGTGCATCCCCAGGCAGGCAGAGCTGTGCTAGGACTCAGAAGACGCCAAACTCACAGAAGGCCGAACTCCTTCCTTTGTCCCCAAGAATGCAAGCTCCACAAAAGTAGCAAGGTGTACTGAAGTTTTTTACAGCCAAAAAACCAGAGGGATCACATGCAAAGGGGGAAGTTCAGGCAAATCTCAGCGAACTCTGGCTCGCAGGCCAGTTTTCATAACTTGTGAAGTCTCAATCTGCGTCACACACTAGGCTCTTTTCAAAAAAATTATCCCCACTTGGGATAGGTTACTGAGTGGTAGTTCCCATACAGGAGCCTATAGAGGAATGCCGTTATTGAATAAGGCTGTGTCAGGTGGTATACTTGGATCATCCCCGAAAAGTGTTATGATTGGTCTGTGGGCCCTGCTATCCACGCCTGCAGTCCTGATCTCGGATTGGCTGAGCTCCAGGGCCCAAAGCCTGGGAAAACCTCTGTTCCCAGCCTGCAAGACACCTGTTCGTATTCCGTGTATACTATGTGTCAGCGAGATGCAACTATGCGTCAGCGCTTACAATGGTGTGTGGATGGCTAATGCCATGAGGGTGCTCCATTCACAACGCACGATGTAGCTGGAGAGTAACACATTGTTTGTTCCTTCCCAGCCTCCGAGTCTTGGCCCAGTACCAGCTCTGCAGTGTCAGCTCTGCTGGGTCACGTGTTTGGGGGCCACATTTGTGAGCTCAACAGCTCCAAATTAGTCTGTATTTTTCAGGGAATATCCTTTGCTGCAGCCGGTGTCACCTTGGCTCAGCATGTGGGATGTCGTTTGCAACATTGTGGTCTTGGCAGTGCCTGAGATGATCACGGCCTACTAGATTTCCTAAGCCATGGTCTGGCTTCTTTTATGTGTCTTCCATAATGTCCGTAGGTTAGTGTGTCATGGCTGTCAGATCCCTCAAGTGATCCTGTCATACCATGGGGTTAGTTGCATGTAAGCATCTGCAAGCATGTACACAAAGTCTTCTTGCCTCTTGCGTTCCTTCATTGCTGCGATAAGCCTAATGGCAAAATAATAAACATGCAGGCAGTATGCATATGTCACTGTCCTCTAACTCATAGAACTGTATGTGTGTTCTTCTTGTAGTTTGGGTGTGTGAGTGTCCCTGATGTGGGGATGGCACGTGTCCTTCCTGTCTAATGCAGCTATGTCATCATGATGTCTATAACGACTTGAGGCATGGCTTCATGGTGCTTTAGTCCATTCTGTCCATGTAGCCATTTACAATTCTGTCTTGTGTATCATCGTCGACTCTGGGTAAAGTTTGTATTACTGCAGTGTTGTTGGGTCTGCTGGTAGGGTATCTTTTGTGGTAGTTGTCCATCGTAGAAGCAGTGGGAATTTATGTGAGCTCATATGATCGGCAGCCATGTTGTCGTTGGTGCTTCTTCTGGTTGGGGGCCTCTCGGGACGGAAGGCATATTCTGATTTTCCCTCTTCAGTAGTACTTGTCAAAATATACAACTTCAAATAAAAAATACTTAACATCATACAAATGGTATGAATTTCATGTATTAGTAAGCAATTACAATACTTTATTGCATGGGAATGATCTGATTCAGCTAAATCTATCTCTGATATTTGAAACATTATATAATAGGTAGATGTACTAGTGTAATAGAATAGACAGAAGTAGAAACATGTGTATAGTTAGTATTTGTATTTGTATTTTGTTTATTTGTAAAGAGCACCAAGCCCATTAGCATCTGGGTGCATTTCTTAGGTTTACAGGTTTGCATATTACATTCACAATTACATATATACATATAATTACAGGTCGTGCAGTTGTTAGTAGTTAGAAAAGGTCTACAGGTAGCAATTAGTCTGCACCTGTAAGCAGTGGAAGACGTTATTGCATGTGTTTGTCTAATGTCAGAGTGGAGTCTAGATAAATGGCAAGAATGTTTACATTTTTAGAGACCTTAATGGCATTGCCATCAATGATGAAGGAGTCGAAGCTGGAATCAAGCTTACTGAGTCTTTGTTGTGATCCGAGGAGGAGTAGCTTTGTCTTATTGTCATTAAGACAGAGTCCACGTTGCGCCATCCAAGCCTGAATGACAAGGTAAATATCATTGAGTGGTTTGCAGTCCGCTTTATGGTCGCCTGTGATGGGAATGAGTATTTGGGTGTCATATGCATAGTGTAGGTGACACCCAAATGGTCGAGATCATCGGACAAGGGCTTAGTACACACATTATAAAGAGTTGGAGATGTGCAGGATCCTTGAGGGACTCTGTACGTGACTGGTGCCAGGTCGGCAGTGGCTGAAGGGCGAAGACCCTCATAGATCTGTTCTCTAGAAATGATTGGAAAAAGTGGTGGCTTTATTGGAAAAGTGTGCAGCAGAGACGAGGTGGTGGCCTAGGACTTGGTCTTCGACCAGGTCGAAGATAGCTGACCGGTGAAACAGTAGGAGGATGGCGAGTTTCCCATTGTCTTTTAATTCTTCAATTTGAGATTTCAGATCAATCAGGGCTGTCTCTGTCCTGTGCCTTGGTCTGAAAGCTGATTGCCTGAGGCCAAGGAGGTTATTGGTTTCCAGGTGCTCCTGGATCTGCAGGTAAGATGCTCTGTCCAGGATTTTCAGGAGGAAGGGACTCGTGATGATGGGCCTGTAATTCAAAGGGATACGGGGGTCAAGCAATGGCTTTATGAGTAATGGTAGAATCCAGGCATCTCTAAGGTTGTTACGGACCGTGTTTGTGTTGAATGAGGCATTGATAACTGAGGTGATAAAAGGAGCCAGTTCTGTGGATGCCTCCTTAATGATGGTGGCTGGACAGATGTCACCCTGATAGTTGGAGCGTTTCAATTTAAGTATTATGTTTTCCACCTCTTTAGTTGAGAGTGGTGAAAAGAAGAATGGCTTACTGGTCTTCTGGATAGAAGCTTGAGTAGTATTCTGGGGGGAGGTATGGGCTTTGATTAGAGGTGAGGTGGGTGCAAGATTCATTTTTTTTAGTCATTTTTTTCTTGGAACATAGTGATTTTGCCTAAGAGTGCATTTTGGATGTTGGAACACCACGAGGTGTCTTTGATACAGGTGTCGGGGTGGGGGGGGGCTGATGTAGTTTCTAGTTCTTTGAGTATGTTGAAGAGTTCTTTGGTACTCGACTGAGCATGAGTAATTCTGTTGTTGTACGTATCTTTTTTGGCCTGAAAGATTGCCTCTTTGTAATTGAGGGATGCTATCAGAAGATTGTCCTTGTTGGTTGCTATGGGGAGGCTCTTCCAGAGGGCCTCATCATTTCTCTTGGACTTGCGTAGGGCTCCGAGGTGTGGTGTGAACCATGAATTAAGGTGCGCTGGGGGTTTGGGCTTGCGCAGTTTGAGAGGGGCGATGGTATTGATGGCTTTAAGGAGGGTTTGGTTGTAGATGTCAACTAGCACAGTGGGGTCCAAGTGTGCTTCTGTGGGGTTGTTGATGATGGGTGATAAAAGAGGCAGTAATGTCTCTAGGTTAATGTCCCTATTGCTCCTTGTGTTCATAGGAGGAGAGAGGGGTCTGTGTAGGGCGCTGGCTGTCATGCTTGATAGAGAAGGAGATCAGATGGTGGTCTCATCAGATGCAAGGTGTGTTGGCTAGAATGTTGATGTTACAGTTGAGGTCTGTTAACCAATCAAGTGTCCTGCCTTTGATGTGGGTGGGTTCAAATATGCGATGTGTAAAGCCTAGTTCGGTCATGGTGTTGGCGATGTGTAGGGCTTTGGTGTCTTTAGGGTCTTGGAAAATGAGGGTCAAGTCGCCCAGTAGGATGATTTGTGAGCTCAATTTGGTTTTGACAGTAAGAAGGTTCGTAATATCTTCTTCCAAAGTAGATACAGGTCAAGTGTTATGAAAATAGTCAATGTTCACATTAAATTTACAATTCTCCTTACCGTAATAATTGTACATGAACATCTTATTTTCTATATGACAAGTTTTATGGTAAATAATCACATATAAAAGAAAGTTCATGCCTATGAGCATTGTGATGGTATAGAATCTAAGAATTCTAAGTTTGGTTAATATAGAAAGACATCAGCTACTTGGAGAACATAATTGTATACCGTACGCTCCATTTAAAAAACACAGGGGCAGAATACATTGTACTGTTTAGGATAAAATATTTAGATATTTGGTATGTAACAAAGCAAAATTGTCATATTGTAATTAATCAAACCAGTGATATCAGTGATAATAATACTAATAATAATTTGAATTCATATATTGCTACGAATCCTCAGGAATCTGAGCACTGCTTATTATTATCCACTGTGAGTGGTGCTCATTTATCGACCTTGGAAGGATGAAAGGCTGATTTTGGTCCTGCTGGGATTCGAACCTGCATTGGCAGGCTCTGCACAGATGTCAAAGACAGCGCTCTACTCTCTGTGCTATCTGACCAGCTTGTCATGTATGATGTCATGTATGATGTCATTATTGATGCCATCAGTGATGTCATCAATTATATCATATGTGATGTATTCATTGTGGTCATAGCCTGAACAACAAGGGGTGCAAAATTAAGGAGGACTTTCTTGAAATGCGAGTGGAGAATTTCAGGGCTTTTGTTGCGTTAAATCTAATTATCTTAACTCTATGAAAACCAAGGTTTTTTCACTGAATTACATTACACGGACTGCGCATGTGGCCATGTAATGATGGTTAAGTTGCTCAACCAATAGGAAGAGCACTTTTTGGGTGGCTTATAACTTCGACTCCCTGGACGAATCCTTACAAAACTTGCAAAAAAAGTAAATGGCCCTGTGAGATTGATTTGGTGAGGTTTCGTGCAGGGTGGGGGAATATTATAGGAGGGGTCCCAAAATGTGTGGTTTTTCCCATAGACGCAATGGAAAAATGTTTTGCTCATGCCTACAGCACGAACCGCTGGACTGATTTTCACAAAATGTGCGCCAGGAGCAGCAGCTTGGTCACAAAACTGTGCTATATTCAATTTGGTGTAAATCCATCCAGTATTTTCTTTTAAAAACGGGCAAAAGTAGGTAAAAAAAAAATATTGATATCTGGGTTCGGTCCGTGGACTCATTTCCCTGTTCGGTCCCTGGGCGGGCCTCTGATTGGTCCAGTGGGCGTTGTGATGTCCGCGGACATCGGACGTGCCTGCAGGTTGGATGGTGAAAAGCGTGAGGTGCGTCATATTTTCTGGAAACGCCTGCCATGTTGGATTCGCGGACTGTGCCCTTAGTCCATGAACATCGCAGTAAAAACGTATTAAAAACCACAAAATTGCACTTGTCACATATTTTTGCATTACAGGGTTAGTGAAAAGCAGTTTTTTAATGGTGTATAACTTTGGCACCACTCAATGAAACTGTCTGAAATGTTGTGATATTATTTTAGATGTGAGATTGAATGGTTCACAAAGTTTGGTGCTGTTTTGCCTGATGGAGCAAAATAAGAGGGTGTCCCAAAATATTTGAAAGGCTTATAAGTTTGCTGCCATTTCACAAATCTGCACATACATTTGCAAAAGGTTTTAAGACCCAGATTTGAATGCTTTTGCAAAAAGTTTTGTTGGATTTTGTGAAGAGGGGGAAAAATTAGAAGGGGGGTTTTAACCTTTTTCAATGGGTTATAACTTTGTTGCCGCTTGACAAATCTGGACAAATGTTTTTAGAAAGATTATAGACTGAACCTTGAATTTTTCTGCAAAGTCTGAATGGATTTTGTCAACTGCGAGCTAAGTTATATGACTAATTTTTGTCAGTACATTTTGACACTTTTCAAAATATAAAACATGGATTGATTGCAGGAAGTTCTGCAAGGAGCATTGGCAAGGACTTGAAAGCATGGGTTTCAAAAGGCCATGACTCGGATAATCTGGCTACTGACCATGACCACAAGCAACTGGCAATGGGGTTAAAGTGGGCATGGCCATCAGGGACTGGCTATGTGAAGACGTTTTTCGAAATCGGGATAGGTTTGAATGAGAAAATAAATTCTGCCCATGGCTAAAATTCTGTCCGTGGCTACAGCCTGAGATTGCACAAGATTGCATCAACAGATCGCTGTGACTGGCGCTGCATAGACTCCAAGACAATGCTAATCAGGAGATAATTACCAAGCATGCTTATCCAGGTGCCCACATGGTCACAGGCCACCCCTTGAAATCATTAGTCTCCCTTATTTGCGACCATACTGGGACAAGATATTGGGATTGGAGGATGGACTTGTTTACACAACCTCACAGCAATGACTGGCCTACGTCGCACCCCTTGTTCCACAGCCTATTACCACTATGATGACATCACAGATCACAAAGCTGATGACATCACAAATTACACTACAACAGTAACTAGCATTAAGTATGGCCTTCAGCCATGGTCCGTTTGCATAGCTAAATATATTTGAACACATTAATGGGTACTAGTCATGGTCTTCAGTAAAGGACAGTGGTCACAACCTTCACCAATGTGCACTGCATATTTTAAAACCTTAACAGGCTACCAACCGTAGATTTTGGCCTCTACCAGTGGATACAGCTGCCAATACCTGGCACTTCTTGCCCACCGCATTGCCGCCCTCCACCCCAATGCTATGGGGATGACACTCAGCTCATTTTCAGGCTACCTTCGGCCACCTATTCTCCGTCTCTCATCACTGACTGTCTGTCTGCTATCCAGGAGTGGTGTGCCGCCAATGACCTCTGCCTTAATGCCAGTAAGACTGATATTCTCCCCATCGGCACCCCCATTCACTCCTTTCCTGTCACTCTCTGGCCAGCCTCGCTTGGCCCTCTACCTGCTCCCACCTGCGAGGCAAAAAACATCGGGGTCATCTTCGACTCCACACTCTCCTTCTCTCCACACATCTCTGACATCTCTAAGAAGTCATACTATCAGCTGCACCTCCTCATGAGTATTCTTCCTTTCCTCTCCTTCCCCCAGAGCTCTGGTTCTCTCTAGGCTCTACTATTGCAACAGCCTCTTTCTAAATCTGCCTGCCTCTACTCTCCGCCCTCTGCAACTCATCTAGAACAGGACTGCAAGACTTATCCTTGGCCTCAAGCCCAGGGATCGTATCTCTCCAGGACTGAAATCTCTGCACTGGCTCCCAGTGGCTGCAAGGATTAAGTTCAAAACCCTCTGCATTGTCCACAATGCCTTCTGGGGCCTGGGGCCTCAATACCTTCAACTCTCTCTTCCTAAATATCTTCCTTCTCAAGCTCTTCGCTCATCCGCCTCCAATTCCCTCAGGGTCATTTGCTTCTCCAAGCAACAAATTGGTGGTAGATCTCTTTCTTCGGCTGGTGCCTTCCTCTGGAACAGCCACTCTGCCTCCCTGAAACTTGAGGAGAGCCATCTCCGGATCCGAAAGCTCCTCAAAACCCTTCTCTTTGCTTCTGCTTTTTCTCCTCCTCTCCTCTGCTGACCTCCTGGCTGAAACTGAAACTGCACCGGTTAACTGGTCACCCCCTGACCTCGAGCCCAGGTCCCTCCCCCGTCAGTTTCACACACCTGCACTGCCTGCTTGGCAACCCCCGCGCTTGGGGACTGTTTCTCTATCCCAACAGTCCCACTACCAGCACTTGACACCTGACTTCTGCACTTACATTTGCACTGCCACGTGATGCCCGTTACTTATCTATTGTTGTTATTCCTCCGAGGTATTGCACTCTCCCTGCCCCCTGCACTTTCCCATTCCCCATCCCACACACTTGCGCGATCTGAATGACACTTGGCCTAGTAGGATCGTTGTCTGTCCTCCCTTTGTTCCCCCTCCCTTGCCTCGTCGCGCCTTGAAACACTTGTGTATAGGCGCATTACAAATGCCATATCATATCATATCATATAACTGTGTCCACTGTATATTATATATGCACTGATCACGCACTAGCCATGGACTTTAACACAATACTGGCCAGTGTCCACAATCTTTGGCTCTGCCTACTATATATGCTAACATGTAAATGACCTTGAGCAGTTTGTACATCTTTTGCCCATTTCCACTGTATATTTTAAAATAATAAAATGCAATAAACGATGACCTTAGGCTGTGCCCAATGTGTGTTATACAACACTAGCCAGCCACTAGCTATGGCCTTCGGCCGTGTCCACAGTTTATTATATTCACTAACCAGCCGCTAGCCATGGTTTTCAACACAATGCTAGCCAGTGGCCATGTGCCACTGTATATTCTAACATATTAATGGGCACTAGCCATGGCCTTAAGCCATGGCCACTGACTACAGCTTTCAGCGTTGCCCACTGTATATTTTAAAACAGTGATGGGCTGCTAGGCATGAATTTTATCCATGCACATTGGTATTTTTGAACACTAACCAACCACTAGCTATGGCCTTTGGTGCTGGCCATTGACCACTGCCTTGGCCATGGCCTAAATTGTTAATAGGGTAATAAACGTTTTCAGGAGCTACATTATTAACCATGTTATGTCTAATTCCATTGTTGATGTAATGAGTTGTATCCAATGTAATTAGTGTTGGGACCAGTGATGGCATCAGTGATGTCATTTATAATGTCATCAGTGTTCTCATACAACATGTATTTAGGGTTGTCATCAGTAATGTGATCTGTGATATCATCATTATGTTCATTGGCTGCGCAACTGGAGGCGTGAAGTTAAGGTGCTTTAGCTGAATTTCACAGGTTTTGTTGCATTATTTTCTCACCTTAACGTCCCTGCAACTATTTTTTTTTTCCTTGAATTTCAAGCTTTTTGTTATTCCATACATAATTAACATTAATAATACAGACAATTCAGCTAATGAAAACAATCTATCTTGTGTAGAAAGTTAATAAAAAGTAAAACTAAAAGCAATTGTGCAACCACGTTCCACCAAATAACCCTGTTCTTAAAAACTTTTCTTGCTATATTAATTTAACTTTTAAAATTGTTTACAATTATATGCACTGTTTACAAATAGAAAGTTATTATGGTGTTACAGTAACTGTGTACAAATACTACAATCAAAATATCTTAAAACAAATCTTTACAACACTACTGCCCATATATCTTTTTTTTTTAAGAACAGTTTTATAGCTGCATCTTAAAAATAGGAATTTGTTTACCCACGACTACGCACAAGGCTGCAGTCAAGTCAATGAAAGGCCCAAACAGTCCAAAAGTTGTGTTGACGAGGATACATGACTTCTCTAGCCATGACAACAAAGGAGCCAATGGCACACCGAGGTGCATTTATGCAACTATGCCCAGGACGTTCCATGTCATCTGCGCATGTAGAATCATCCAATAGCACATCGAATTATATTACCACGGCTACATATCATCCTCCAGCCAATAATATTACGTGCTGCAGCTTCATGCCTATGCGCCATCCCTAGCTGCATCTATGAACAGACCAATCGCACATTCGGGTGTATTAATGCAGCTACGCCCATGCTGAATCATGACATCCGCGCGCACAACAACATCCAATCAGCCGGTGTGGAAGTCTGTAGCCGCGAATAATCACCAAATCCAAAAAACATGAAGTTTACATTTATCATTCCTTTGTGTACTTGTTAGTGAAAGGGATTCTGAGTAACTGCAAGCACTTTTGGGACTTTACCCCTTAAATTCTTTATCCTTTTTTTTTTTTTTTTTAATCTTGGTTTATTGACAACATACATAACAGGGAGGGCCATGCGGCCTATCCAAGTAGCAAAAAAGGAGTTAAACAAGATGAAGATCATATTGTCAGTAACATTTTCTGATAAGTTTCCCCCCCCCCCGTTACCCAAACTCCCAACCCCTCTTACCCCCTCCCGTCCCCTCCCCCCCAACAATTAACCTGCCAAGTTCAGAGAAGATGCTAATACTTTAAGCTTAAAGGAGAACACTTGCATAGCATACATTAGTAATAAGTGATCCTTGAAACAGTGGGGTAAAACCCCGAAGCGGTTAGGCCAAGGTAAGACCGAACCTCTGAGGAGTGAGTGGGCCTATGCCATGCAAACGTTTGTACAATTGCCCCATTATAATCGCATTGAAATACAGTCATCGTGCAGCAGCACTGCTGTCCAATCTTGGATAAAATCTGACATAGTATCGTTTGCTATTGCGGTGAGTTTATCGTAGTTGAAAATCACCCTGAGTTTGCAGAGCCATTCCTCTTTAGAGGGTGCCAGGGCACTCTTCCATTTTTGCGCGAGCGCCACCCTCCCTGCCCGCAACATGGCGCCAATGACCTTGGGGAAGGCATTCACCTCGGACTCGGGCAAGGGGGAACCCAATAGAATTTCCAACGGGTGCAGCGCTGGACCATAACCCTCTATATCTTTGATCCAGCTAAGTAGTTCCGTCCAATAAACTTGTATGGGCGGGCAGCTCCACCACATATGAAACCAAGTCCCCCGTTGGCGGCACCCTCTAGGGCAGAAAGGGGAGACGTCCCGGAACATTTTAGACAACAAAGCCGGGGGGCGATGCCATGAGTGAAGGATTTTAAAGTTATGTTCCATAGCTGCTGTGTATAAGGAGCCCGTGAAGATGCACTTAAAGACCGCCCTCCAGGTGTGATCATCCAGTGACATTCCCATCCTCTCTTCCCATATGTGCTTGAAGGGTTGTCTGCCCTCTAGGTCCGATGTAACCAGTACATTATAGAACCTAGACAGCGAGCCTTTACGTGATTTTACTTTTGGCCAAAATAAGTTCGAATGGGGTGAGGGGGCGACTGAGCAGCTCGGACCACCTTGGTTGAGTAAGTATCCCTTTCAATCGCAGGAATTCGAAAACCGAGGGGGGCCTATCCACCACAGCCTCCGCCATGTCGGCGTGTTCAATGAAGCCCTCTTCTCGTAAAAGCTGGGAGACTCTTTCCAGGCCCTTGTCAGACCAGGCCTGGGTATCCCGGAAGCCCCTCATGTCCAAGTCGATGGGCGGACCCCAGAGCGATGACAGCGGAGAAGGCCATGTAGTTAACATTTTGTTGGCTTTACTGGGTCTCCACAGCGCCCAGAGAGCAGCTAAGGTGGGATGTGTCCTGAGCTGTGGGGGGAGGGACCTGGGGGAGGCCCAGAGGTAGTCTCTGACCTTTTTTGGGTGAGCGTGGGTATCTTCGACATACGCCCAATACGTACGCATGTCGTCCCGCATGTGCTCCAGCAATACCCTAAGCTGGGCTGCTTTATAGTAAAGCCTAAAATCGGGGAGTCCAAAGCCACCATGGGATTTTGGGAGAGTCAGAGTGGACGCTTTGATCCTGGGTCTTTTGCCATTCCAGATGAAGTGTGAAACACGGGACTGGAGCACCTCGAAAAAGGCCTCGGGAACCACAGTGGGGAGTGCAGAAAAGAGATAAAGGAGGCGAGGTAGAATATTCATCTTAACCGTTACCATGCGTCCGAGCCAGGAGAGTGTAAGGGGAGCCCATCTTTTGAGATCGCTACTGACCTGGGCGAGGATTCCAGGGAAATTGCACTGGTATAGTTTTGACAGGTCTCTGGGGATGGTGGTGCCCAAGTATCTTGTGGATTCTCGCTCGATTCTAACCCCCTGAATGTCGGAATTGTTCCCGATATCTTGTTCCCCCGGGCCCATGGGCATGATGCTCGATTTGGATGTGTTTATTCTAAGCCCCGAAAAGGAGCCAAAAGAGTGTATGAGATTAAACAGTCTCGGTAGGGACTGTTGAATGTTGGTCAGGTAACCAAGTATGTCGTCTGCGAATAGGGAGAGCTTAAATTCACACTCACCACACCGTATTCCCATGACTACCGGGTCGTTCCTGACCGCTATGGCGAGGGGCTCCATGGCCAGGGCATATAAGAGGGGCGATAGGGGACATCCTTGCCGGGTGCCCCTAGAGAGGGAAAAAGGCTCAGATGTACCCCCGTTAACCAGCACTCTCGCCGAGGGCGAGTTGTACAGTGCTGCGACCCACCCGCAAAAATTAACTCCCAATCCCATCTTCCGAAAAACCTTGATCATGTAAGGCCATTCGACGCGGTCAAAGGCCTTTTCTGAGTCGAGTGAGAGGAGGTATCCCTCCACTCCCTGTTCGGATGCCTCATGCATAAGGTCGAGGGTTTTTCTTATGTTGTCTGACCCTTGACGCCCCGGGATGAAACCCACTTGATCCCCATGTACCAGGGTAGGGAGGAGTTTTGCCAATCTATTCGCCAGAAGTTTGGCCAGAATTTTAACATCAGTGTTTAGGAGCGAAATGGGGCGATATGATTGGCATAAAGTGGGGTCCTTGCCTTCTTTAGATAAGACCACTATTAGGGCTGACATCATCGTGGGCGGGAGAGACCCGTGGCTAAGTGCAAAGTTAAACATCTTGGCCAGAAAGGGGGCTAGCGTGGATCTATAGGTCTTATAAAATTTGACTGAGAAGCCGTCATCCCCCGGGGCAGTGCCGCTCTTTAGGGAGGTGATTGTATCGATTACTTCTTCCGGGGAGATGGGGGCTTCCAGGGTGTCGGCTGTGTCAGGTAGCAGGCCCGGGACAGGGAGAGAATCTAGAAACCTGTCAATGTCCACCCCATCTCCCTTGTATTCTGAGCAATATAGTTTTTCATAATAAAGCCTAAATTGTTCCGCTATCTTGGAATCCCTTGCAGTAGAAGTACCATCCGCGGCGCAGACTGAGTTCACTCTCCTGCTATTCCTAAGTTCGCGGAGTCTCCAGGCCAGAATCTTATCGGCCTTTTCCCCTTTTTCCATGTATTTTTGTTTCAAAAATGAGAGCTTCCTTTCCATTTGCCCTACTTGCAGGTCGGCCAGCCTAGTGCGCAGCCTCTGCAGCTCCTCCCACTGCCCCGGAAACATCTGTGTTTTCAGTTTTCCACCCGGTTGTATGACCTCTATCTTGGATTTCAGATCTTTCTCTTCCCGTTCCCTCTCCCTTTTTTTTCCCGCCCCAATGCCAATCAGGGTACCTCTGATAGTTGCCTTAAACGCCTCCCACACTCCCATGGTGCCCACCTCTCCGTTGTCGTTGAGGGAGAAGTAGGCTTCTATGGCCTTCAGGAGGGTTTGGCGTGTCTCCTTGTCATGCAGGAGGAGGTCGTTATTCTTTATCCTTTTTACCCCTTTTTCCCCTAGTCCTATTTTCCATCGTCTTGTGATTTGTACAATTTGTCTATTTTTTAAAAACTTTTTATTTTTTGAGGCATTGGGCCTCATTACAAGTATGGCGGTAAGGCAACAACGGTGCCGGTATCGCTACCGGCACTGTTGCTAACATACCGCCATACTAGGAGTTCTGCTCACGGGTGCCCTTGCAGCCACCAGGTCTGACATTGTGGCCGTACCATCACCCACGAGCAGAACATGATGGTAGCACCAGTACCGTTATTAACAGTACCGGTGCTACCACCCTCCCCATTCCCATTGAGCCCTAGCGGGCTCAATGGGAATGGGGATGTACGGGGCCCGGCACCGCCGAAAGGGCAATTGCCGGGTTCGGCTGTGCCAGAATAGCTCGGTAATTGCCCATTCGTGGGTGCTGGACCTGGATGCGAGTTTGGAGGTAGCCTTGCTGGTAAAATAGGTGCATTTAATGAATTGAAGAGGTTAATCGCTGAACACCAGACAACCTATCATTGTAGAAACAAAAGGAAGTGACAATTTTTGACCCACTTAAATAAATAAAATGTAAATAAATAAATACAAAAATATATGTTGCTTTTTATTTGAATTCCCTTTGCTATATGTTTCATCCTCATATGTTTTCCTCCCCCATTCCACTCCCCTTTTTATGTCCCCTAAAATAGCCCTTTTAAGGCCACCTTTTAAGTCACAAAAATAGATAAAATTGAACACAGACTGCAAAAATATATAACTATATCTATTGTAATTTGTTTGATGCAGTTTCAGTAATCGTAATCCCCCAATTGTTTGTAGCCGTGGTTACACTCTTAACAGGGGCAGCAGTTTAGCCGAAAATAAAAGCACTCCAGCCATTGCCCGCCTTAGCCGCGCATGCAAAATCCTGTAATTCATTGGCTGATGCTGTATCCGCAGCTGCAAATAATAATATTAAAGAAAATACAACTATGTGTCTGTACATATGTGCCTTTCACATGTACATATCATATTTATTAAATGTCTTACAAAATACCTTTATGCATGTTCTCTTCTTTCTTCCATATTTCCAACTCTGAAACAAAATGAAATGTAGCTAATAACAAAATACAAACAACATTATTATTTTTATTTCATAATGGTACAAAGTGAACACTGATTGTATTCCTGGTACACATCCATTAACAGGTTGTATTCATTTATCATACTATGTCATCAATGACATTTGTGATGTCATCTTTGATGTCCTGGGTGTTAGTCTTAGGAGTTCACAGTGGTGGCGCGAGTTATGGTTGCTTAGCTTACCATAACTGGCAAATTTCAGAGGTTTTTCGGTTTTACCTGTAACCATAACGTCCCTGTAACTAAGTTTTTTCATTGGATATATGTATATGCAAATGATACACTCTCTCACTTTCTTCAAGTATATTTATATAATAGCACGTAAGATAAAAATATAAACAATTTTATAAAATAAACATTGTATCAAAAACACCCTTCACAAAATAACACTTTCAGAAACTAAGAGCTACTACAGTGCATTATACGAAGAAAAATGCAGTATTATCACCTCAAATATACTAACCGTTTAAGTAAATACGAACTTAGCTTTGAATCAGCAAATTCTAAAAAAGAAGTGCCCACAATGTCAATAATTCGTACACTGATAAAGGCATTTCACTACAATGCACATATGTTACAATACCAAACATACATTATTTAATAATAGATGATGACACATTTACAGATTACTTCACAAGAAAACCAAGACATATAACCTAACTATTTCTTAAGTTTTACAAATAAATAAATGAAGACTTGCCAACAGTTTAACATTATTTTGAGTATTCATCTTTTTAAAGGATAGTCATTCCTATATTTAAAATAATAGGTAGAATATAAAAACTTTTGTCTGTAAATATATTAATAGTTTGTAAAAACTACACTAATAACCTATCTGACATGTCCATACTTCCTATAAAATCTGTGTGCGCCCATTTTTTATATCATTTCATAATGTACACATTATATTTCAAATTTTTCAAAACTAGGAATTGTTATTTAATCTTCTAGTGGTACTGATAGATGTACACAGTGTACAATACTTTTTGTTACTACATAAAAATGTATTCTAAATTATACAAATTATATCTACATTGCCATTTCATAACTTCTTTCATTATTTGTTGTGCGTCCTTTAAATGGCCACCTACGCACCTAAGAAGCTAATGACAATTTTTCTTTAAAATACAAAATGGAAAAACATATACAGTTTAATGAAATAATAGATTGGACATCTTTTCTAAAAACTTCACACTGCTCATAGAACATATTTATTCACTTAACAAACTAACCTTTTGAGTAAGGTATTTTCATTTTTTATTTCAATTAGAACACTTTTTTAAAAACGTGTGCATACTTATTTTCACCTGCTATACACATAATATGTAAACACAGTATATCTAACTTCTTCCCTAAAAGTCTTATTAGTAGTTACATCTCATTTATTTTTCAAACATTGTACTATATGGTTTTTGTATCTACAACCTACTGTTTACTTGTTTCATATGTAGATAGTCACGTCCTGCTACACTCCCTCACACTACAAATAATGTATATGCAACCATTTATATAACATAGCACTTATATGGAACATTTGTACATATCAAAATATACAGTATTTTACACAATAAAACAGAAGTAGAAGATTGCAGGATGCTGTTTTCTCTTCTAATTTATATACTCTTCAGAATATTACTGTTACAGTAATTTCTGGGACGGGAGGATAGCTCTGTGGCAACGCACGGGTCTTGGAAGCAAGACCATGCTGAGCAAACACAGGTTTGTATCTTGGGCCCACGCTTGAAAAAAAATAACAAACAAAAAATAAAAAAATGAGTGTGCTATAAATAACCTGCCCTTCCACAATGAAACTGGCACCTAGATACCTACGGGTTGTATGCGCTGCAAATAAATGCAAATGCAAATTTCATGCTGTTTTTAAAGTACATCCTAGTAACAATCCATCTCCTACATTATATAAAACACTTATTACCTTATTCTTTCATTCCAAATGTTTACTATGCATGTTTATATATAACAAATATGTTCAAACTTTGCTTCTAACAACATTATGTAAGCATTCTTTAAACCCTTTGGCAATCTAGCATGGTGTGTAACTATACAATCATTACAAACAAGCAAATCTACTTCTGTACACACCCATATCAAGAAATGTCCACATTCAATACATGTCCCCTCGTGAAAAATAAGTGCACACATCATAAAAGTGTTCTTACTAACAGAAACTTGACCAAATTTAAAATTCATTATTGACTTATTAATTTTCCCATCTACACTGTGAGGGTAATTCATAGAATTTAGCGCACAAGTGGTGCACGCAGCTGGCGCACAGTGTGCGCGTGCAAATCTCTGCGTCAGCTGCATGCGCTAAAATCCATTTCCGCGCACAGTGTATTCATGGATTTTAGCTACCAAAACCAGCCGTGGCACACAGTGGTGCAGCGACCCTGCAGCAGCGCCAGTCACGCCCCCAAGAACGGCCCTCGCGCAAGGAAAAGCCATCAAAATCCCCAATCCAGCACAAAGGGCTGCGCAAACCCTGTACCAGTATACAGGGCCGCCACACAGCACACAGCAAGCAGGGAACGTGTATTACTGGGGTCCGCAGGAAGTTTCAAATGCGATCGGAGCGTGGTACGTGTATTTCGGGTGTGGGCGGGAAGTTTCACACGCAATTGGAGCGGGGTACGTGTAATTCGGGGGTGCACGGGAAGTTTCACACGTGATAGGCCCTATGCGAGTGGGGTGCGTGTATTCCTGGGGTGCGCAGAAGGTTTCACATGTGATCGGAGCGGGGTACGTGTAATTCGTGGGTGCGCGGGAAGTTTCACACGCGATTGGCCCTGTGCGAGTGGGGTAGGTGTATTCCTGGGTGCGCGGGAGGTTTCACATGCGATCGGAGCGGGGTACATGTAAATCGGGGGTGCGCGGGAAGTTTCACACGCGATTGGCCCTGTGCGAGTGGGGTATGTGTATTCCTGGGGTGCACGGGAGGTTTCACATGCGATCGGAGCGGGGTACATGTAAATCGGGGGTGCGCGAGAAGTTTCACACGCGATTGGCCCTGTGAGAGTGGGGTACGTGTATAACTGGGGTGCGCGGGAAGTTACACACGTGATTGGCCCTGTGCAAGTGGGGTACGTGTATTCCTGGGGCGCGCAGGAAGTTTCACACGTGATTGGCCCTGTGCGAGTGGGGTACATGTATTACTGGGGTTCGTGGGTAGTTTCACACGCGATAGGCTCTGTGCGAGTGGGGTGCGTGTATTCCTGGGGTTCGCGGGAAGTTTCACACGCGATTGGCCCTGTGCGAATGGGGTACGTGTATTCCTGGGGTGCGCGGGAAGTTTCACACGCGATAGGCCCTGTGCGAGTGGGGTGCATGTACTCCTGGGGTTCGTGGGACGTTTCACACGCGATCGGAGCTGGGTACTTGTAATTCGGGGTGCGTGGGAAGTTTCACACGCTATTGGCCCTGTGCGAGCGGGGTACGTGTATAACTGGGGTGCGCAGGAAGTTTCACACGCGATTTTGCTGTCAGAGCGGGGTACGTGAATTTCGGGGGTGCGTGGGGAGTCCTACTCGTGAATTGGCAGTGTGGGTCCTCCCAGGTGTTCCCTCTACACCCTCCACGGCCCCTGCAGGCAGCCCACACCACAGGGGACTACCCTGCACTCCTGGTCATGTCCCGCAGGCAGCCCATCCACCATGGGCATGCCCCCCAGCCAAGCCACATGTCACCTTGCACTACTGATCACCAACGTATGTCTTCCAGCACCCCCACCCCCCAGCAGTCAGGGGCACTTGCCAGCAGGCCCCCACTCATGTCCCACTCATGTCCCCCAGCACCCCCACCCCCAGCAGTCAGGGGCACCTGCCAGCAGGCCCCCACTCATGTCCCACTCATGTCCCCCTGCACCCCAACCCCCCAGCAGTCAGGGGCACCTGCAAGCAGGCCCCCACTCATGTCCCCCTACACCCCCACCCACCAGCAGTAAGGGGCACCTGCCAGCAGGCCCCACTCATGTCCCCCAGCTCCCCCACCCCCAAGCAGTCAGGGGCACCTGCCAGCAGGCCCCCACTCATGTCCTCCTGCACCCCCACCCCCCAGCAGTCAGGGGCACCTGCCAGCAGGCCCCCACTCATGTCCCACTCATGTCCCCCTGCACCCCCACCCTCCAGCAGTCAGGGGCACCTGCCAGCAGGCCCCCACTCATGTCCCACTGCACTCCTACCTCCCAGCAGTCAGGGGTACCTGCCAGCAGGCCCCCACCCATGTCCCACTCATGTCCCCCTGCACCCCCACCCCCAGCAGTCAGGGGCACCTGCCAGCAGGCCCCCACTCATGTCCCACTGCACCCCCACCCCCCAGCAGTCAGGGGCACCTGCCAGCAGGCCCCCACTCATGTCCCACTGCACCCCTACCCCCCAGCAGTCAGGGGCACCTGCCAGAAGGCTCCCACCCATGTCCCACTCATGTCCCCTTCACCCCCACCCCCAGCAGTCAGGGGCACCTGCCAGAAGGCCCCCACTCATGTCCCACTGCACCCCCAGCCCCCAGCAGTCAGGGGCACCTGCCAGCAGGCCCCCACTCATGTCCCACTCATGTCCCCCTGCACCCCCACCCCCCAGCAGTCAGGGGCACCTGCCAGCAGACCCCCACACATGTCCCCCTGCCCCCACGTCATGATGATCCTCAATCATGGGCCTAAATGCCAGCCACATCACACCCCACGCCACCCCAGCCCAAAGACCCAACCAAGTATTGCATCCACCCACATAAAAATGCTCATTACATGATACAACCTGAATGGCAAGTATGTAAATGAACACATGTCCATCACACACACACACAATGGGTGCAAGTGAATGTGAAAACCCACATCATGACATGCATGAAATCAATGAGAGACTACCACACATCGAAGTAGGAAACAAAAATGTATTGAACCCAAAATGAATGTAATGAAAAGAAAACACACAATAATGTGAAGAAGAAATAAAACGCAGCATGTCCAGAAAATAATCAAAAATATGAAATCAGAATCCAAAGAAATCCAAATGAAAATGTGTCCAAAGTCTCAGTCCAACAAAGCAAATCCAAGGGAAAAAAATAAGTGAAATCCATTGCTCCATGGTGAAATGAAAAAAAAAAAAATCCACTGTTCAACTATTTACAAATCACCAATCCAGGGTCCATGAGCCCAACAAACGAAAAGAAACCTACAAAAAAGACTACCCAATAAAGAACTATATACAAAAACATGGTGCATTGTCCAATCGCCCCAAAATAAACAAAAACAGAAAGGAAACCTAACACTATCCAACTATTTACAATGGCAGTGGGCTAGTCCGACGCCTCACTTATTGATGTCCCGGGCCAGGGCATCATCGAACTCCCGCTCAATCTCCTGGAGGTGGTCCTCTTCCATGGCCCCGAGGGTTCGCAGGGACGACGACATGTTCACTTCCAACTCCCTGCGAATTGCCTCGAGGCACTCGGCCCGCCTCAGGGCCCTCCGCATGGAGTTCTCCGCCCTGACCATTGTGAGCCGTGCCTCTTCCGCCCGCTGCCGCTACGCATCTATGGCATGGCCCAACCGCTGCCACACGGAAGACACTTGAAATCCGGGGTCCTCCTGCCCTATGGCCGAAGCCTGCCCCTCCGATGTTGAAGGCCCCGAGCCATTATTGCTCTCACCTTGTTGCTATTGCTGTGCCTGTACGTCCTCCTCCGGCTGGGGTGCAGTTGTTGTAGTGGCCACACCTGCTGGACGTCCAACTCCCGACTGTGGCAGGGATGTGTCCTCCACCAGCCTGGCCGCTGGGTCAGGGGCAGCTCCACAGGGTACCCAGGTGACACATGGGTGGGAAGATGGCATGGAGGAGGACTGGCGCGTAGGGGGTTCAGGTGAGGAGGGGGTCGCAAGAAGGTCCAGCACACGGAGGAATCCAGCACCGGTGACCCGTCCCAGAAGGTCAACGTGGTCAAAGAGGCATGCGAGAAGACGTGCAGTCTCTCCACGAAAAGACTGCAGGTCACCTTGCATGCCCCGTTGACGCAACGCTATCCCACTCAGGACAGGCTCAACATAGTCCCAGATAGCCACGTCTGCAAGGTGAGGAAGGCCAGTTGTCGTGTGCTCATCTCCTCCCCGAAAACAGGGTCTGGACGGTAGGAATCCCTGCAGGTGCCAGATGAGGCAGTGACAGGATCAGTAACAGGATTACACACAGGCACCTCCGCGGCAGCCTGTGCTGCCTCCTGTCCCTGCCCCTGCACTGCACCACTAGCACCAGTGGAATCCCCACCTCCAAACCCCGTGTGTGTCCCTTCCATGGCCTCCTCCTCCACCAAACCCCCCACCAACCTGGATGACTCGGGCCATCTTCCTCCGTTGGACCCTGGTGGGTCTCAGCTGCCCCTTCTGCTGCCGAGGAGTCCACCTCCGACCTCTGCCTCTTGGACCTACCCTCGGCAGCTGCGGCCTGGGATGCGGCACCAGACTCCTCACTCCCCAACGAGATGACAATCTGGGAGGGGAGCCGGGCCTTGCGTCTCCGGCTGGTGGTGCGATCCCTGCCGCTGTGCTCCACAGCACCCTCTCCACCCTCTTCATCAGTTGACGCTGCAGACAGGGAGAGATAAAACACAGACATCAGGGAACTGTAGAATGGACTGATACACACATGACAGTTGCACATGAGTGGCAGTGTCAAACTTCAGACATGGCATCACAATCCAAGACACACATGTCATTTCAACTCACACACATGAGCATTTCCACAGCAATATTGCACCAGACAGCAACATCCATACACATACAACAGCATGAACAGCCGAAGGTGAGCCTGACATCACATGAAACACAGGGAGTGCACTAGACACGCACACATGCCACCACACTTACATGCATGTCTACATCTCCTTCAACTGTCGCAGTGATGCGATCGCCATACATGTCACATCTGGCATTCAGCCTTCTACATATCAGTGTCACGTGCATCCATGTTGCATCACAGTTGCACACTTGTCAAATACACACACATGCACATGTACACAGTGCAGATACATGCAGCAGGAACCACCATCCATGAGTGACACCACAACCATGCCAACGTACATACACAGAAATTTAAACATGTGTGCTACCACACCTGCATTTGCACAGCATGCTTACCAACACATACACCATCGATGTGTCTCACACCTAAGAGGACTCACATGTGGCAGCCTCACGCCCCTGTTCATACACATCCCTACATGGCCCTACGAAAACACATGTGCAACCTGCACACTACTGGCACACCACCACACGCACAGCGTCCAATCAGTATGCATGTACACTTACCGCTCGACTCCTGACGGGTCTGCCTCTCAAGGACCTGGACGTGGAGCGCTGGGCATATGTGTTCCAGGACCCTCATCCGCTGCCTTCAAGAGGCGCCGGGCCTTGTTGAGGGTCCTGGACCTGAAGTCCTCCCAGCGCTTCTTGACATGGTGTAAGTCGCGGACTGCCACCCCCTCCGCGTTGATGGCAGTCACGATGTCCATCCAGATCCTGGTCCGTCCTTCATTGTCGGCGCGCAAACTTCCAAAGAGGGCATCATACTGCCCCAGTACTTGGTCCACCAGAACACCAACTTCCCTGGCACTGAAGCTGGGGGTTGCCAGTGGTGCCAGATGGTGTTGTGCCCGACATGGCAACCCCAGAGGCAGGAGTGGGTGGGCAACTGGGTCCTGGGGCTGGGCTGTGGAGCGATGGTATCCCAGTCGGGAGTCTTCGGTTCCAACAGGGGTGGTCACAGCAACTGCACCCCTGGCTGATGTGCAGGTAGCAAATAGCAGGGCACGTGGGCAGCAGGCAGTCAGGCAGCAGCAGATGGCAGGTGGGAGTGTGCTCGGGGCTCTGGGGCGCAGTAATTTGGCTTTCTGGGTAGGAGCGTGGTCTTCCGTGTTTTGTTGCGTGGCCAGCTTGATACGGAGTGATTTGGCACGTGAAAATCTTGCACGTCAGCGTGTAATTCAAGGAAAGGCCCTTCACGCGTAAGCATGTCAGCACACGTATGCTGTTTCATTGGACCAAAGGCCCTTAGCGCGTAAGCGTTTCTGTGACGTGACTCGCACGGGTGTTTCCCTCATGACGTGGGCATAGTGGTTCAGCGCACGTGGAAAAACTGCACGTCCGCATGTGGATGCGTGTAATCCGAGGAAAGGGCCTACGCGCGTAAGTGACGTGACGCGCGCTGCCGTTTCCATCAACACGGGTGCATGTTCATCGTACACGTCCAAAAACTGCACGTCCGAGTGTCAGCTCGTGTAATTGGAGGAAAGGGCCTTAGCGCGTACACGCGTAAGTGACACTGTACGTGTGGGCCGCTTTAAAAGGTATGTGTAGGACCCCATTCCCTTCTTGTCGGTTCACATGCGATTACTTCACAGCGTTTCAAGTTCGTACTCCCTGTTACCTCTGACAGCGTTCTTTATTTTTTTTGGGCCTGTTTCCTCAAACAGCTTTCACTTCTTCTTTTGTCCTGTCTCCTCAGACAGCGTACAGTTCTTCTTTTGGCAGGGGTGTTGCCTACGCGCACACGGACGTTTTTTTCACGTTATTTTTCCAGACAGACGGTGAGCCTTGCATGCATTTACCAACTGTGCTTGCCCCGTGTGTCGCGTGCCCCTTCAGAGGTAATTGTAGGCTGCGTGTATTACACGTACGCTTATTGTTGTGTTTCTGGGTGCCACAGCGTAGTGCGGGTTCATTTTTTCATGCACGTGGTCTACGAGTGGTTGCGTGCTTTTGATTTTGGGCTGCTTGTGCTTTGCGTGACCCGTCATCTTCCCCCAGGGGTCACAGACAGCCTTGTTAGAGCACTAGGGTACGAATTCCATCTAGTACCCTACCCCTTTCACCCCCAATTGCCCAGGACAATAGTTTGCTGCTACTCCCATACGCACAACAACATCAGTGCCATGGTTGGGAGGCAACCAAGCGGTAAGGGAGGCAAAGGTGGCTGCCCTTCAAAAGGTGGGCGTGGTGGGTGCGGTAGGGGATGTGGCCGGGATTTGCAGGGTGCCCCTAGACCCCCTTGTGTGGAGGACCAATCAGGGACACCCATGCCCCCCTCATGGTTGAGGGAAACGTGGCTGACACCATCCCAGCTCAGCCCTTGTTGGACCAGCCCATTGTGGCACCTGACCTGGCACAGGATGACTCCCAGGCTGACTTCCAGGTCAGCAAGTCTAGGGCACGTGTGGCGGTACAAGTTGGTGTCATCAAGCCATGTGGATCTGGGGCAGCTATGTCATCTCCTGGCCCAAGTAGGCAGGGTGGGGAGGCTGCAGGGGCAGCAGCAGCTCTATCCACCCCAGCTCTGAGTCTCCCAGCCGGGACAGTGTCGGTCCTGGTCCATCAAACTGACGTTGCCCCTGCCAACATCACACTTCAGCCAATGCCTGCACCAAGACCTATGGTCATTGTGCCTTCGCACATTCCCAGTACCCAGTCCACCTGCGCTTCTGCCCCTACTGACCAAAGCGGCTCAAGCCACTCAGGCTCAGCTCCACCTTTGAAGAAGAGGAAGAAGGGTGCTCTGGAACTAAAGGCTGAGACCCCAGACACGGCTACACAGTCCGGCACGTCAAGGAAGCCTTGCTTTAATGACCCCGAACTTGATGCACTTGTGACCTATGTGTCGGCACATAGCCGCGAAAGGTTGGTGACTGCAGGGTGCAAGACCACACCTGGTCAACGTAGGGCACATTGGCAGACCATTGCGGACCGCATAAGTGCCCTTGGATTTGTGAGGCGCACAGCTGATGATTGCTACAAGTGGTGGAATGACCTAAAACGCAGAGCAAAAAACAAGCTGGCCTAAAATCATGCCGCTACTCTGGTGACTGGCGGTGGGTCTCCACAAGAGGACAACAAACTCACTGAACATGAGTCTGTTGCTGGGACCTTCGTCACAGAGGAACAGATCCAAGGTGTGGGAGATATACCTGATTACGATGCATTGTCCGGCGAGTGCCCATGCGTGTGTGTGTAATCCATGTGTATGTTGTTTGGGTGACGGGTTCTGATTGAGTGCCAGGTGAGGGTGTGTACTCCTGAGTGTTATGGGTCACCCATTTGCTTCTTCCCATACATTCACGTGCCTTGGATTTGGGTATGACTGTATCCCTTCTGCCCACAGTTGCCAATTAGGCCCACATTAGTGCACTTTACCTTGAACTGTCATCTTACAACTACATTGTCCAGATTTTGTAAGTGTTCATTCAGGCTGATTGTTTCCACTCTCCCCTTTTTGCTACGCATTATTCTGCCCTATTGCAACATATGTGATATGCTTCGGTCATTGTTTGCAGCCCACACTGGGCCACTATTTTTACCTGGTTATGTTAATGATTACACTA
Source organism: Ambystoma mexicanum (assembly GCF_040938575.1). Lineage (NCBI taxonomy): Eukaryota > Metazoa > Chordata > Amphibia > Caudata > Ambystomatidae > Ambystoma > Ambystoma mexicanum. Next base: position 1,039,710,485 of record NC_090935.1, read on the forward strand.
TTCAGGCCGATGGAGTATTGGGCTGCAGACATTTTTTATTAGGGCCTGTTTGCACGTGGAAGATGACAGATGTTTCCTGTAATGTTAAAGTGACCAACCATTGATCAGCCCACAATGACTGTGTTATTGGACACTGGATGTGTTTCAGTGTGTGGCACATGCATATTTTGCAACACTATTCAGCATCAATCTTCGCATCATGTCGATGTGACATGGATGTGTGACAGTACTCATTCACTGACATATTGCTGTAGTTTTGTAATTTACTGTGGCTATGCTACTTGACATCTGTGTGGTGGCATGTGTCATGTATGTGTATTGGACATGCCACTCACAGCCTGATGTGTGATGCCAGTGCTACCCAACATGCTGCAAATGTGTTTCATATCCATCTTGCTCTCCCCAGTGTCTGCCTTTTTGACTCCACTTCCAACTCTTTGACAGTGCATGCATGGCAGTGTTATAGTCATGTGGGACATGTGTAATTCATGTACTGGATCTCTGGCTTGTCACGGCCTATGTGTGTGCTATGGGGCTCATGCCTGTTTCCATTTGTTGTCTTTCATGTTTTTGTAGGTGATGACGCACTTGGTGCTGTTGAGGTTGAGGAGATGGTGCAGACCCAGGAGGAATCTCAGGCACGACCGGGCACCAGTAGGGGACGTCGTGTGGTGGTGGGTGAAAACCAAATGTTACTGCAGACCATACTGTCCAGGGGTGCCTCTGGGTGCACCTCCCCAGACCTCTATTCAGGTGCTGAGTTGGATGATGAGACTTATGTGCAGTCGCAGTTAAGTGTTTCTGGCAGGGATTCTGTTCTGTCCAACCCACCTGGACCAGGGGTAGAACCCTCTATGGGGATGTCAGTGTTGGTAGGTCCGCCTTTGGCGGTTACGGATGCAGGGTCACACTCCACAGCATCTGATCCTGTTCCTGGGCCAGCAGATCAGAGGGGGAATGCAGTCCTGCAGCCTCAGGCAGTGCCAGCACAGCAAGGTGCAGATAGCCTTGCCCCAAACAGGTGTGGTGCCCGTCGACATGGTGGCCGTGCGCCACCAGGCAATACTGTATGGGAAAACTCCATGTACAGTATGGCAACCCAACAGGCAGCATCAGTAGAAATAATGGCTCATGCAATGGAGAGGGTGGCCACTTCCATTTTCCCCCTGAAAGGCAGATGGAGCAACAACAGCAGGCAACAGACTCCATTTGCCAATCACACAGGGAAGACATGTTGGCATCCAACAGGGACAGACGGGCGGCACTGGAGACTCTGCGCGAATCCATATCAATAGAGTCCCAGGGCCACAGGGAAGCCCTGAGGGTAGAACTCCATAACCTCAGGCATAGTCTGCTTGAACTTGAGGCTTCCTGAAATGTTAGGGCAGAACAGCAGCTGGATCAGCTCACACGTTCGCTCTCAGCTGAGCTGCATGCAACACGTGAGGAGATCCGGGCATCACACGAGGCCATGCGAGCAGAAATGCAGTCAACCCGTGATGTGCTGCATGGGGATCTCCGCACTTTAATCCTCCAGAATCAGACCTTCCAGATCTGCATGCTTGCTGCCATGGAGGACCATAACAGGGCTTTGCGTGGGCTGCCTCCCATAGTGCCACCTCCTCCTGATGCAACAGCAGAGGATGAGCAGAGCGACAGCAGTTCTCCCACAATGGCATAGCCGTGCAGGCCATGAGCCCAAGGAGGTATTTTTTTTTTCTCGCAACATCCACGCAGTTGGGTGTTGGTGTGCACCCTGTCCCCAAACCTCCTGGGTGGCCTCCCTCAACCCCTCTGGCCCACACATGGACATTTTTGATTTTTGATATTTTTTTTTACAGTGTGTTGCCTTGTGTGGCTCCTGTGGGTATCCACTGTATTCCGGCTGGGCACATGCAGGCGTGTCCCGAGTTTGGGTAGATGCTTGGGTTTGTGAGACACACACCCCTCCTGCTTCCCGTTTCCATGGGCTTGCAAAGGGTTTGACCAAGTGACAGTGAATTACACAGTGACGTTGGGCTCCCATGAGCTGTGTGCGCAGTCTGTAGTCAATACTGTGTAGACATCCCTAGTGGATATTGTCGTTGTATTGTACACTGCATGGTGTATTGATATGTGCTTGTGTATCCATGTCTTCCTCCTAATCTGCAGGTTCCTTCCTCATGTCTTCACAAGGCCTTCTCCTTTGCAGATGGAGTTCATGTTGTATGCAGTACACTGAGACATTTGCATGGCAGCAACACTCTACAGTTGTAAGGGGTCGATGTGCTGGTGAATTCAGGTTGGAAGACTACCACTACTTGAACTTAGTACTGTCATGTTTTTGCATTTTTCCATGGTGTGTTGCAGCATTGTGTTGGTGGTAAGTATTTGGTAATGTGTGCTGTTAGTTATACATTACTGGGAGCATATTGTGTGTGGGCAGTTTCCATTAGGGACAGTGTACTTTGTGACACTTGTGTCAGGTCTTGTGCATTGCTTTGTTTGCTTTCACATTGCATGACATGCCATGGTGTGTTTGGTGGTGGAGCTGGGGAGGGGTTGGGTGAAATGGCGCTGTTCTCATGTTGTATTTAGCAAGGGGGTAATGAATTTCGCAGCATAGATGTATGTCTTTTGATGACACAGCATTGGTGGTGTTTGGGTAGGTAGGGATGCACACAATGTAACACTTCCAGGTGACCAATCTCAGGATGGTATGGTTGTGACAGTTGAGCGTCCCTTATGTCATCATCATTGATTGTCAGCTGGTATGTGCCAGGGCTGTGTGCACTCCACAGGGGTGTGATTTTATGTGAAGTAATTAGCCACCAGCTGCGTACGGGCTGCCTCACCACGTGCCCTTTCCCCTCCCATGCGCAGCGGGCGTGCATGTGGGGGCACCACCATGTCCACCGGCATGCCCCGGCGTGTTGCAATGTTGTGCAGGACACATGCTGCCACTATGATCCTGCACACTACTGGGGGAGCATATAACAGCTGCCCACCAGAGCGGTCAAGGGAGCGAAAGTGTGACTTGAGCACTCCGAATATGCGCTCCACTATGCCCCGGGTTGCAATATGGGCTGTGTTGTATCTTACCTTGGGTGGCGTGGTGGGGTTCTGAATTGGCGTCATCATGTGGGTGCTCAGAGGGTAGGCACTGTCCCCTGGGGAGGTGGTGATGGGTATCATTAGTGGGGTTGTGACATTACTCAGTATCTGACATGCATGCATGTGCAGTGGCATTTATACTCACCAAGCAGCGATGTAGCTCCATGCCGCCCAGCTTCTAGGTCCCGGTTTAGGGTTGACATTCTGTAAATGAAACTGTCGTGGGTGGACCCTGGATAGGTGGCATATACTGAGATGATGATTCCCTTGGCATCACATACTACCTGCACGTTGATGGAATGCAGTGCTTGCGGTTTCTATAGATGTGCTCAGATGCCCTGGGGGGACGTAGAGCCACATGGGTGCAATCAATGGCACCTAGCACTTTGGGGAATTGTGCCACCCCATAGAAATCCTGGACAGCAGCCTGCCTTTCTGCAGGTGTTCTGGGCAGGTATATGTGCCTGCGGACTGATGGGCGTGCAGTCATGATGGCCAACACCTGGTGTAGGCAGCGTGACTGCGTGGCCTGTGACAACCCCCCCACTATAGCACTTGTCCGTTGAAATGATCCAGTGGCCAAGAAGTGCAGTACATTGAGGACCTTCTCCAGGGGGCTGAGTGCTTGGGAGCACAGGGTGGGTGATGTGAGGTCATCCTCCCACTCACTCACCAGGTTGAGTATTATGTGAGGTGGAAACCTGTACCTCTCATACACCTGGTCATCAGGCATCCCAAAAAGGCTGGTTCTGGGTGTAAAAATTCTGGGCCTTACTATCCTCCTCCTCCTCCTGTGGTATCCCACGATCACTGCTGCTAGGAATGGTATATTCATCTTGGCGTCTGAGCTTGTTTGTTGTTTGCGCGCACTTTTATGCTGCGCGGGTCCATGTACGCCTGCTTCCTGCTGGCGTACGTGTTTCCAGATTAGCACGTCTTTTTTGGCGCACGCATTAGCCCCGTTCGATTCCATGAATACGTGTTGTAGACGCACGTGTGGGCGTTCCGCGCATTTGCCTCCTGTACTTCCCCCGTGACGCCCACATTTTCACGCGTTGTTCCCCATTCCGCGTGTTATGCCCCCCGTTCCGCCTACTTTTGTTGTGTGCTCTGTGTGCGCTTTCGCTGTGTGCTTAGCGCACGCTGTTTGGAGACGTGTGCGCCAGCGTGCGCCACGCAGCATTTTAGCGCACATCCAGGGATTTACATGCACAGGGACTTCCATGAATCGCTGTGCGCGGGTTTCGCTGCGATTTTCGCACTTGCACTGCGATTCGCACGCTTTCTCACGCATGCCCCGAAAATTTCAGCGCACATTAATTCCATGAATCGGCCTCTGTAACTTTGAAACATAATCAATAGATACTTATATAAAACTAGATTTTGCAGTGCTGATTGTAAATTACACCCACAGTCACTGCATTGCATGCCATAGGGCCTCATTACGACCCAGGCGGTAGCGGGTTAATGGCACCGGTAGAGCTGGAGACGCCGTGAACCCCCTACCACCTCATTATGAGGTCTGCTCGCAGGACCCGCAAGGACGCCTGGTAAAATCAGGCGTCCTTGCGGGTCCCACGAGCAGACCAGGATGCTAACAACGGGCCCATCATTAATGGGCCCGTTGTTAGCATCCTCCCCATTCCCATTGAGCCATATAGGTGCTCAAATGGGAATGGGGATGTAACGGGTCTGGGTTCCTTGAATGGGGAAATACCGGGCCCTCCAAAGTCGGAATGGCCCGGTATTTCCCCATTAAAGGAACCCAGACCCTGTCCCTGGTATGAGGGTAGCCATGCCACTAAAGCAGCATGGCTACCTCCATACTCGGAATGAGGCCCATGGAATGCTTTAGTTACAAGATCAGAAAAATGTACACTTTTTTTAATCAGGGATAGGCGCATACACAAATCTTTCACAAAGATCTGGAGTAGAATAACCTTTCTTACATTGTGGACACATATGATTCCACTCGTAACAAATTGCTATATACCTACATACACTAACAGTTTCCTTTAATAATAATCGAAGACTGCCATTACAAACGCTTGACTATCGCTTGACTATTGAAACTGATGATATCCACTTATATCAGCTACTACATTTTGGATTGACGTTGCCAAATGTAAACTGAGTGGTTTTTCATCTGCAGATATTTTAAGAAATTAAAGTTCCACACACAGCTGCTTCTCTGCTGAGGAAGATACTTCTTGCATCAATGGAGTCATTTGAAACAACATGCACAAAGCTGCATTACAATAACATTCAACTCCTGTTTAATTTCTAAATCTGCAGTGAGGGTATGTTATGGTTGAACAACTCTCCAACTCCATTAAATTCTGTTGTTTTTTAGTATTAAAAGGACTGATTTCATTTGAATGTACTTTCGTTGACTCCTTATGTTTCCTGGATGAGTGCTACACAGGAACAGGTATAAGGTTCAGTTGAGGAGAATATAGTACACCCAAACTATGTTATTCTTAAATGCAAGAAATGTGAGCTGTCACTTTTCTTTCATCAGTGTATTAAAAATAAATCTTCTATATTTTCACACGTGACAACGCTACATATGCCATTCCTTCTTTAAAAACTGTATGACCAATGTCAATAAGTTTCACTTCTAAAGTCAACCCTTGTGATTTATGAATAGTTATTGCATAGGCATACCACAATGGAAACTGTTCTCCTTTCAAAAAGTATCCTTAAAAAGCATGAAACCTGCAGAGGTGAGAGAAATCAAATGAGTTCCTTCTAAACGATCAAACTTGACTTCAACATGTTCTATATTTGTACTGTGAGGAAAAGTGTGAAAAGCAATCACTCTTCCCAATGCTCCATTGGCTAAACCAATTCCTACACTCAAGTTTATCTTTAACATTACATTAAAGGATAGTTCCGGGACTTTTTTTTTATTGTCCCTACGGTTCGGCCATGTGTTTTTAAGCATAACTCGGTAGATCGTAGAAAACTTTCCTATGGACCTTACCCGACTTTTCGTCCATTAACGCACTCGAAATCAGCCGCCATTTTCTGATAATCCTATCATTTCCCCCCATCGCCCTGGCTCACCTGCTTTTGCGGCACTAAATCAAATCCCCCGCCCCTGAGCCTGACATCAGCAGACGCGTACCGCCCATTTCCCAACGCCAAAGCACGTTTCGTGTCAACAATCGCTGCGCCTCAGCTAATGAAGTGTCGCCATGGAAATGGCAGGACGCCTCTTTCCTCAATAAGTATAAACACACCGTTTCACAACACACAGCAGCAGATTTTCGATTCCATTCCTCTCTCTGTGTTACTTTGAGTATTTTGTGACTCGTTTCTGTGCTCTGGTCAGCTACCTTCGCCGCTTCTAGGCCTTGTGAACACCTGTACCATCTCTGTAAATTATTTTACTTTCTTTACCACACAATGGCTACAATAATGCCGTATATGTACGAGCCCGAGTACACCGAGGAAGAACTACTGGAAAGGCAAGCACGCGAAAACGATGGGGATTCGGACGGCAGTTGGGAGGACCAGTCATCGGATGAAGAGCCTGGACCATGTCGCATGGACGGCGTCTCCACCTGGTGCACGTGCAATCGGTGCGAGCTAATGCCAACTGAGGAGGAGAACTGCTGCTGCCGTGAAAATTCCGGGTGCTTGGCCTACATTTCGGAAGGCGAGCCAAGTCCGCAATGCATTACCGAGCTGCCAGAGTTCAGGGAAGCCTGCCTCTCACGGACCGTGTTGAGGATGATGATGGTGCTTATGCACGAACTTCTCTGCACTGTTCGTCCGCGTAATCCGAGTAACGAGTAAGTATACTCTGGTTGTGATGTCAGTGATGCCACTACTATTTCATGGTCGTCTCCCACATATAAAATTACATCTACATATCATTCGAATGCATGTAAATTGGTTCCATATTGTGCATTTTCTAGATAGAATTTTTTTCAAAGCAGAATGACATTTTTTACCTGAATCGACAGTGATAAGAAAGTTTTGTCATTTTAATACAGTTTGCATCTTTCATTTTCACAGGTGGTACAGGCTGGTGGCCTATCGTTGCTTCACTTGGTGGCTTCACGGGAGGCTCGGACACCGCGTTCGGAGAGTAATACCTGCCTGTGCGGTACTTGCCATTAGACAACATTTCCCCAGCGACAGTGGACAATACCGCGGATTTTCCCTGGATGTGCTGCAACCGGAACTTTACAATGTGTAATGTTTATTATTTATGTTCAATTGAAATTAAGATCTAAAATAAAACCCAACATATATTTTAACAATGGTTGTTTTGATTTTTTAAATGAATCTAGTGTGTCTCCATTGAATAGTCTTCCTGTGCCTTGTCTTGTCACACCACATGTCTCCGGCCAGCATCCTCCCTCACGCTGGCCGCCCACCTTCAATCCACATAACCGTTGAACCCATATGCAGCAGACATACATATGTTATTTTGCGGGTTGGCATCAAGCCTCCCGGCCTTGCCTCCTCCCCCAAAAATACTTACCACACCACTTTGTTCAAGCGTTGGCAATAAAAGGAAGGCCGTTGGATTTTATTGATACAAAACATGGTTATAGGTAAATAATCCATATGGTTGATCATAACAATAATCATCCTTTTGGGCACCGGGTACAGAGATGACCCCCTCTGGCCCGTGCCGCCTTGCCACCACAGGCCAGCCTGCTGCTGACTAACTGCCTAGGCATCCAGGGTCTCCAGGGTGAACTGCACCCATATATTCTCCTGGGAGGGTGAGGTATTTATAAACTCACCCCCCTGCCTTCCATGTACTAGATCCTGCAGCCTGCCTCTTACATGCAGTTAGATGGCCTCTCCTTGGTGAGGCCCTGCGGCAAACGAGTCTTGTCTGCACGACCACCGCCCCAATCCACACCCCCCCCGCCCTATCAAAGGCAGTTCGCACCGGGGTACTTGCGCTGGCAAGTGGAGCTGTCAGGGAGCGATAAAGGCCAAGAGGTGCCAAAGACCATGTACACTTCAAAGTGGTCTATAGAGCATGGGTTGTTGTTCCCATGTCTACCTCCAGACCCCGTGTCTCCTGCCAAGCATCCCCCCTCACGCTGGACGCCCCCCTGCAATCCACATAAGTGTGTCTCCATTCACGAGTCTTCCTGTGTCTTGTCTGCACGACCACCGCCCCAATCCACCCCCCGCCCTATCAAAGGCAGTTCGCACCGGGGTACTTGTGCTGGCAAGTGGAGCTGTCAGGGAGCGATAAAGGCCAAGAGGTGCCAAAGACCGTGTACACTTCGAAGTGGTCTATAGAGCATGGGTTGTTGTTCCCATGTCTACCTCCAGACCCCGTGTCTCCTGCCAAGCATCCCCGCTCACGCTGGACGCCCCCCTGCAATCCACATAAGTGTGTCTCCATTCACGAGTCTTCCTGTGTCTTGTCTGCACGACCACCGCCCCAATCCACCCCCCGCCCTATCAAAGGCAGGTCGCACCGGGGTACTTGAGCTGGCAAGTGGAGCTGTCAGGGAGCGATAAAGGCCAAGAGGTGCCAAAGACCATGTACACTTCAAAGTGGTCTATAGAGCATGGGTTGTTGTTCCCATGTCTACCTCCAGACCCCGTGTCTCCTGCCAAGCATCCCCCCTCACGCTGGACGCCCCCCTGCAAACCGCATAATGCCACGACATATACACGTCATTCATTCACAAACACACCCCTGTTTCGAATTCTTTATAACCCACTTCATATTTCTAATGAGAACTTCTTTTCGCTTTGCTAGTCAACCCGTGAAGGTGCTGGTTATCTGCTCTTCGTCTCTGTGAACTTCCGTGACCACTTCGAGGAAACTCGTCAGTTTGCAACCTGTGAACTGCTCCCTGTTCTACGACAAGAAACTACTCTGATCCCTGCATCTAACTGTTTGTTCGTCAAGGTAAGGCCATGTACCATAATCATTTTGCGTCCAATTTTTTAATTTATATCTATTTGCTAGTAGTCATCAAATTGCATCCATGTTTTCTTTTCGTTCAAGACAGTACATGTAAGGAACTAGTCACATGTTCTGAGTTTAGTCAAATTATTTTTCTATTTTTTTAAAGTTATTCAAATACTTATCCGCATGTGAATAACGTGTATAGTTCCAAGAACCAAAACGAACCTTGCATTGAACCTTTTATGTGTCAAGGAACTAGTCACATGTTCTGAGTTTACATTGGTATTCATAGAGAATTGTTGATCTTTACTTTTCAGAACTTTCAACAATGCCTGCCTGTTCCATTGGCGGTTGCCCTTCGAAGACCCATAATAAATCTGAAGGTACTATAATGCATGTTTTCCCTAAGACAATAGATCAGATAAGAGAATGGGTCCGATATTGCGGATATCCACCGTCTGAGCTTGAAAGTAGAGTCCTAGAAGTCTTTGCGGACAAGAGGGGTGATCGATACCGCATCTGCAGCAGGCACTTTACCTCTGACATGTACTCCACATCATTGCTAATAAAGAAGAACACACCGCGAGTGAGGCGAAAATTGCTCTCAACCGCTATTCCCACTCTATTCGTCCACATCCCTCCACTGGTGAGTCAAGTTTACGTATTTATCTCTCGGCCTTGCGGTAGTGTGTAGCATTAGCTAACAATAATTTCCCCATTTATGTATCCACTCAATATGAAGGCGGAAGATTCTCCATCCGTGTCGTTATTGCAGTCATCAGCCACTTCAAGCGCCTATCGGGTAATCTTACTTGGCTATTCTGCCACTGACTTGTTTTAGGCATGTAAATCAATAGTTTTAATTTATCGTGTAATTATTTTACCTAATGGTACACCCTTGTACTCGTCCTCTAGTCTTTCTTTTCAGTTATAATTATTGTTATCCAAAATAATGCAAGTACTGTCTTTCAGGGAGATGCTGAGGAGTCCAACGTATTGACGACTACCGTTGATGTCACTCAGATGCTCGAGGTACGTTTCCGGACAGTTCCATCGATGGAGATCATCAGATCTTGCATTCTTGTAGCGTGATTGTTACACACAATGTTTCTTTCGTTTTTAGCCATTGATATGTCCTTCTGTCGTCGCCCTCCTATGTGTCTTCTTTTTTCAATATTGTGTTCATTACTAATGAAAGTCCTATGTTTCAGGGAGTCGATGGAGCATTAGTCCAAGAAGAAGGGGGAGCATGCAGTTACGGGTCGGCGCAACAGCTTGCAGAAGTGTGCACCGCAGTTACATCGTCCCTTGATGTTCTTATGCATTTCGAGGTATGGATCCTGACAGTTCGATCAAGCGAAATCATATGACGTGATTACATCCGCTATACTTCCTTCTTTATTAACGCAAGTACTATGTTTCAGGGAGATGACGTAGCTTCTTCTACAAGAACATCACCCCTAGTAGTTGATGCAGATCTCTGGGTGGTGACACTTCCAACGATCGAGCAAATCGAATGATATTTAGATATCCATTATTTATTTTAGACAACTGATCATTTGTGCAGGTCTATTTAGATGAGCCGTTGACGCCTGCACAAAGTTTCTGTTCTTTTTATCAAAATAGAAAACCATACTAATGCAATTACTGTGTTTCAGGGAGTTACTGAAGCATCATCTTCAATAATATCATCAATGGAAGTCTATGAGGAGCCCGAGGTATGGATCTTGACAGTTCCATCTAACTAGATCAACTATGCGTGAATAATTGTCGTTTGAATGTTCTACACAAAGCGTTCATTCGTGTTTTGCTATTGAGATGTACGTGGGTATTGGTCCCCAAGTACATTTTGTGTTTTCGATATTATTATACATACTAATGAAAGTTCTATGTTTCAGGGAGTCGATGGAGCGTCAGTGCGTGATGGATGTGCTTATCATGAAAATATAGTCGTTGCAGCGCAAGAGGAAGTGGAGACATGCACACACAAGTCGGAGCAACAGCGTCCTGATGTTGAAGTTCGAGGCAAGAAAGTTTCAAAGAAAAGAAAGCAAAAGAAGGTTAGTGTCCTGGTCACTATATTATGTTGTTTTTCACTGTTAATAGTTCAATACTGTAAGTTGTGTTTAAACTGAACATCCCTTTTCCAATCTGTCCTCTAGTTGCGAGTGGGTGTACAAACTAGATCTACACAGACAGTGAAGCGAACGAGAGATGTTGCTTGTCAAACCTTTTGGCAGGGACTTGAGACTGGAGATGCATCGTGCCAATGGGAAGAATATGAAGTGATTGACAACGGAGCTATACCACATCCAGCCATTGATAGTGAATGTCCTCCTGGTAGTTCGGATGCAGTCGGAGATCAGTTCACAGAATCCACACCCGCAAAAACTAAGACCGCGAGAAAGTTGAAGAAATTGTCTTATTCACCCATCGCCGGAGAAGGAACAGATGTTGCAATGGAAGAGAATGAAGTGGACAACAATGAAACACCATCAATATCACTGAACATAGCGGAAGACGATATCAGAGATTCTACCTTTCATGTGAGTGACATGTCCTCAACGTTACAGGCCGAACCAGCTGGGATGCAGAGTGACAGTATAAGGAAAGAGGCCAAATTCATTGTATTCGATAGTTGTTTGATTGATATTATTATTCGGATGAAATGTGGGCATTCGGTTGGTGGGGAAGTATGTGGGGAGCCATTGATTAATGTGACTCGTGCAATTCGAGGCACTAACCTTAAAATACATGCCACCTGTACAAAATATCATCCTTTCTCATGGTCTGCACAACCCATGCTGGGGCAACTGCCAGCAGGCAATCTACTTTGTGCAGCGGCTGCACTTTTTAGTGGTTCAAGTTTTAAAAAGTTAGAGTCTTTCTTTCAGTTTGTGGGAATCCATTTCATTGCGAAAACTCAGTTCTACAAATACCAAACCGATTATCTATTTCCAGCCATTAGCGAAGCTTGGAGAATGGAAAAAATGTCTATTGATAGTACATTCGCGGGCAAACGGTTCAGGCTAGCCGGTGATGGACAGTGCGACAGCCCAGGATTTTCAGCCAAGTACTGCACCTACCACTTTCAGGACATGGAAAGTAAGAAAATTGTGAGTTTGGTGGTCGTGCAGGTGTCACAAAGTACATCCTCAGTGGCCATGGAGAAAGTTGGCTTTGTAGCATCATTGCAAGAACTACAATCGCGGGGAATGGTGATCGACCTGATAGCCACGGACAGACACGTTTCAATTGCCAAGACAATGAGAGAAGAGTACAAAAATATAAATCACCAATTTGACGTTTGGCATCTTGCAAAAACAATCAATAAAAAAATGTCGGCTGCAGGTAAAAAAAAAGATATGCAAGGTATTTCACAGTGGTCCAAGTCAATCAGCAACCATCTTTGGTGGAGCTCAAAAACATGTGGAGGGTCGTTGGAAATTCTACTGGAAAAATGGCGGTCAGTAATGCTACACTGTACCAACGTTCACCGTTGGAACACAAACCAACATTTCCACAATTGTGAACATGGCCATTTGTCCACAGAGGAGGCACGGAAGAAGAAGTGGTTGATTCCTTCATCACCCACTCACAAAGCCATTGAAAAGATTGTATTTGATAAAACTATAACAAGAGATTTGAGGGGACTCACGGAATTCTGCCACACAGGAGATTTGGAGGTGTTCCACAATATGTGCCTAAAGTACAGGCCAAAACGATTGCATTTTGGCATGGAGGGCATGATAAATCGGACTCTTCTAGCGGTCTTGGCACATAACCATAATGTTGACCGTCAACAAAGTAGGACGACCGGAACTTTAGGGACGCTTCGCTACAATAAGGCCTTCACTAAAAGAAGTAAACAATGGGTGATCAAACCAGTGTTTGAGGATATGCAATATGAGTTTATTGAGAGACTTATTGTTGACGTCCTAGATAGGCACATAAATGGAGTTGTGAACGAACCTGTGCAGGGGACAACTGCATTGCCACCCAACATTGCCTCTGTTCCATGTCCACCTAAAGAAGAGCTCATTGAGAAATACACATCACGGTTTAAATGATTGTAATTTGATTGTCTGTTCTCTCAAGTCTCCTCATGTCGCAGGCCCATTGAATATGTGTATCTATGTAATGTGTAAATAAAAGTGATTGCTCAGTGTACATGCAATGTGTCTATCCAACCTTGTTCATTTGCGCATTAAATTAAACCAAACAGTAATATAAATCATTTTTCAAAAAATATAGAATGTCTCCGTATTTATGGTTCTCTGGGGCTGCAAAGCAAGCAGACAAAATGCAAAGATGGAGTGTAAATTTCAAGTCCTGTGAGATGGCCTTACACTGAATGTAGCTAACTAGGAATGTGTGCTCGTTCAAAGTGAAGGTCAGCTGCTTTGATTTTTTGCTCGGGTGCCGGAATGGCCCACGACTCAGTATAAGGTTCTATTGTTATTTGACCTTGACAGGCCGGGACCATCCCGAAAGACTTCTTTTTGGGGGTGTGGGGCAATAACGTAAGAAACGATAATGAATATAATTTCAGAAACGAAAGCCATTTCATGTTCGTTCATTAGAAGAAATAACGTCGGCATAGAAGGAGTGGTATTTCGGGGCTGCCCTACGCACAGACACAATGGAAAATGCAAATATAATGTAAGTAACTCTTTAGATGAGTTTATACCGCAATTTAATTACTATACAGTAGCTTTAAAGACGGGTTAAGTTGTACTTGTTCGTTCTATGTGGCATATTGTTTTGTACCGCGCACTATCTTGAGGAGAACCATCTCCTTTTACGGAAGCACCTCAAAACCTTCCTCTTTGCTTCTGCTTTCTCTCTCCCTCTCCCCTGCTACAACTGGTCCACTGTCTGCGACCTCGGTCCTGAGCCCTTCCACTCTCCACCTGCACTGCCTCCCTGTCAACCCCTGCACTGGGGGACTGTCTCAGTATCCTACAGCCCCCCCTTGACGTATAATACCCAGTTGCACTGTCCTAGCTATGAAATAATTTCCCGACCTAATATATAAAATGAATAATTTTAATGAAGATCTGATGGTGAGACTAATTTCATTTTTTATGTTTTTCAAACAGGTACATCATCCATTATTGCATGTGTCACGAGTACCAGACACCGGCGGATGGGTTTTTTAACCGCCAGTTGCTTCTCCGCGTGAACAACGTTACCACCCTGACCATTTTATGGGACGATCGCCAAGTACAAGTATGCCCTTACGCGGTACTAACGGCTAGATGCAACATACAGACCGTTGTGGTGGCCTAGTGCCTCGTTGTTGGAACAGCCATGCGATTATCAGTGCGACCGAAGAGCTTATTTTATCGTAAACCAACACCCTGTATACTGCACACGAACATCGCTTGCCTCAAGACGAACTATTTTGGATCGAGAGCAAATAAAAATGCAAATCGCTGAATATTCTCAAAACATTTGATGTCAAATAAATGTACTTTGCCAAATGTACAATCTTGCCGTTTGCTTTTAAACCACAGTTTCATATTCCGAATTGTGGCGCTGTATTGTGAGATGATCTAAGACCCTGTGTACAGCAAAGGAACATCGCGTGCCTCAAAACGAACTTTTTGGAACGTGAGCAAATAAAAATGCAAATCGCTGAATATTCTCAAAACATTTGATGTCAAATAAATGTACTTTACCAAATTTACAATCTTGCGGTTTAATTTAAAAGTACAGTTTCATATTCCCAATTGTGGCGCGCTGTGTTGTGTGAGCTCATCTGTGTTGATTTCCGGGTTCTGTGTGGAGTCGCGTAGAAGACACCTGGGCGCGTTTGCCTACGCAGCTCAGTCACGTCACGGATAGAGGCGGGGAATATGAATGTTTTGATAAAGTCTGTTTCAGGGGCGGGGGATTTGATTTAGTGCCGCAAAAGCAGGTGAGCCTGGGCGATGGGGGGAAATGATAGGATTATCAGAAAATGGCGGCTGATTTCGAGTGCGTTAATGGACGAAAAGTCGGGTAAGGTCCATAGGAAAGTTTTCTACGATCTACCGAGTTATGCTTAAAAACACATGGCCGAACCGTAGGGACAATAAAAAAAAAGTCCCGGAAGTATCCTTTAAGCATCAATGCACATTTTTAAAACTCCTTCCAGAAATGCTGTTTTAGAAATTGAATTCTGTAGTTGACTTACTCAAGCTTTTGCTCTCTTATCAAACTCTAAAGGCATAAAATGACCATATAAAACTTCTCTACAATATGATGTTTCTCTGACAGTTGCACAAACTTGTTACACATTGCAAGTGTGCACAAAGCAACACAAGACATGTTTCTTTCCTTAAATGTCAACATGACATCAGATGGACTGCAATCTGCATCAAACATGTTAGAAATCATTCTTCCCTTTAAGACTGCTTTCACATTTTCCTCAAGAACTCCTACACGAATCTCATTAAGCATTTCTGCATACTCTAAGTCTGCCTGAAGATTGCCTCATATTAATGCTAAGTTCCTAGAATTCCCAGAAATTCCAAAGGTTCAAATTACTAATACTTCCTATACTTTTTTGAGTATACTTAGAGTGCAGAATTTTGAAAACTGGTTGACCTTTCACACAAATTAATTGTAACAAGTCTCCAAAAACAAGTACATGTTTACTTCCAAACAAAAAATTGTAGTCAGTCTTCAAAACATCTTGAATTCACAAGTGAATGAAACCTAGCATCAAGTTAGACACCATGCTTACTTCATCTACAATCAAGGTATTTAATGTTCTAAGAACCTTTCCAACTGCTTGTGCTGCACTTGATACAAGTTTGTGAAACTCTAGTTTGTTGTCATGCTCCACTGCTAACACAACAGGCGATGTCAAGTAACACCTCCTACATTAAATGCTGCTAAACCTATTGGAGCAGTTACAATACATGACAAAGAACAATCCATTACATTTTGGATCATACCTCTTATTGCATGAATACAAAAAGATATACCTGTTCCTGCTAGTCCACTGATATACAACAATGTAGGTTTGTATTCCACACATGAACATTCACGGTTGTCAACCTGTAAACCATGTAAGAACCTATCTTGAATTTTATAATTAACTTCTTTTTGCTCTACATTAAGTTTACTAACTATTTCATCACAATTCACATTTGCAACTTTACTTTGTTGCATTGTACTTTCTACTGCCTCCGTGGCAAACTCAACAACAATTTGAAGACTTGGCTCACCAAGCACATTTTGACATCCTGCTGAAGAATCTTGACTTCCCTCAGGAGTCTCTTTAGCCAATTCAACGGCCAAAGGTTCTTCTTGACATAGTTCGATCTCTAGTAACTCCAAGTACTGGTCAAATTGTGGATATGTAATTATGTTTTTTTAACCAAAAAATGATTCTTCAAAAGTTTCAAAACTTCCAAGCAAATCACTGCAGGCCATTGGGAAGAACAACTGCAAAACGCAAAAATAAAATAATTCCTTTTTCTCTGCAGATTGGCAAGGAAGTTTCATGTGGTTAATGAGACCAGCCTTCTCATGTCTCACTAAACAACCAGTACATCCAAGAACTTGAAACCATCCTCTGTCAATGTTTGCTTCAATATTTCGATATGAGTAACATTGTGCTACTTCATATAAACAAATATCCTCCAACACTTCAGATCGATTTGGATAATATACATCAATCAAGTTGGTTTTCAGAATCTCTTTACTGTTAGGTACTGCTTTGGCTAAATGCTCAATTTCACCCAAAGGCTTCAATACTCGATTTCTAGTACTAACTGGTCTAAGACTTAACCCAAGTACATTGATGCTACGTCCATACAGAGGCAAAATAGTTAGCCGATCTGTTGCTTTGTAACAACCACACTCTCTATGTGAAAGCATCTTCAGACCAAAGCTTAGAAGTTTCTGACTAAGACTTGTATCTGATGATAAATCTGCCCATACTTCAGCTGCATTGCTCTTTTCAGGTTTTGTCATGTATGTTGTAACATAAAGAGCAACAGCTGTTGTATCATCAGCAATAAACTGTACATTAGTTTTTTTTTGTTTTTTATTGTTGTTTTAATCAAGATAAATCTTGACTTTTCAACATGAAAATTTATAAAATTTACAATCTAATATATAAAATCCTACCTGAAGGGAAATAAAATTCATAAATTGTTTACAAAACAATCAGAACACAACCTAACACAAATGATCAGCTCTTAACATTTACATTCACAGATACCACACTTAAACCCAATCTATAAAGAAACTATTTGTTCAAGACAATGTGTACCATAATTATGCACACAGTCTGTTTCCATATGTCATGACCATTAGAACTACAATTTACTTGCAATTAATTCCTTTTTCAACATGCCCAGTCTATATAAAAAAATGAAGATTGCATATCTAACCTTTTTTCTGGTCGGATGGAACATTAGCTCCCAGATTTGAGCCATATATAGATCACAATAGTCGTCAAACAGAGGTTTAAAATGCAAAATTTGCAGTGAGAATAACATAACACATTCTGTGCACAAATGCTTCAATGTTTCAGGCACCATTTTACAAAATCGACATGGCAAATCACTTGCTGTTATGAGTTTGCGTATAAGTAAGACTTCATGTGTGGGCCATAAATTCAGACGGAAGCGTAAGTAATCATCCTTCTGGAGGGAGTTGGGAAATCTGGTTAGATAATTTTCGACTACTCCATACCGTTTTAGTGCAAAAGGGTTGTTCATGAACTTCTAATATTTAGAACAGGCACTTCTAGTCTGTATCCAGTTATATTCCCATATGCGCGTCTTGGCTTTATCTGGATTCTCAAGCAATAACTTTAGCGACAAGCCTGTGTTATTAATGATCTTCCACACTTGCCCTCTCCAAATTACAGACAATGAATCCAGCAAGTTTAGCAAATAATCTGCTATGAGACCCAACAATCCAGTTTTGGTAGTAGCCAGAACACATTTGTGATAAAGAGAACATAGTTTCCATGTGTGCATTGCATACAGTGATAGTAGGCCCAATTCATGTCTTATCAAACACACTGATTCAGATGCTGACACGTTAAGCAGTTGTTCCCAGTATCCCTCTTCCAATCTCGACCAATAATTGTACGATTTCCCTATGAATGCTTCTGAACCATGCACTATTTCTGGAATTAATTTTTGCTTGTAATAGATAAGAATTGGTGAGATTGAGAATTTTCTGAATTTTGCTTTGATTATACGGGCTTGGGAAACGGCAGTCTGTAAATTTTGTTTGATATACATTTTGTGGGCACTGCTGCCCTGTTGATTGGTTACCAGGGTACCTAGATATATATAGGATGACACAGACGACAAGAATAAAGGATACTTGTTGGAGCGGCCACTTGTACTTGGTAGTGCATTGTTTAGGATTTCCAAACTGGATTACTTTAGTTTTCATGACATTAATTGATATGCAATTTCTCTGGTTATACTTGTCAAGTGCAGCCAACAAAGCTCATAATCTGTTAGGAGTTTTGGAAAATAATACCATGTCGTCTGGATAGAGGAGAAATTTCACCTGCACTCCATTCATTTTTGGGGAGTCAGCACTAATGTCGGTGAACCAGCATCCAACATCCAAAATGAAGAAATTAAACATGGCGGATGCCAACAAGCGGCCTTGCTGTAACCCAAGGGCAGTATGTATAGGGTCCGATAGTAAGTCATCAGTGGATAATTTGACCTGAATAGAGGTGTCAGTATGAAGGTCAATTACCCATTTTAATATAAACCACGGACATCCTTTGTCCATCAGTTTTTTGTATAACAGCTCACATGGCACAGCATCAAAGGCTATGCAAAAATCTATGAAGGCAGTGTATAATGCCCGATGACGTTGCTGTGCTTGGGACAAAATACTATTCAGAGTTATAATGTTGACTGCTGTTCCAAGACCTGGTAAAAAGCCTGTTTGGAAAGGGTCACAGTAGTTGTTTACATCTAGCCATGTGTTAAATTGCCTCAAAATTAGGTGTGCAAAGATTTTCCCTGGGCAATCTAACAGGGCAATGGGTGGATACGATTCAGGGTCATCCCTACTGTCCTTTTTAAAGATTGGGAGAATTATGGACTGCTTCCAGGAATTGGGAATATGACCTACAACAAAAATATGTCTGAAAATCTGATGAAGTATATCTGCCCACTCTTGGGGATGATCCTTCATCATGCCATTATGCAGTCCATCTTGCCCCACAGCCCGTGATCGGCTGTTAATACAATGAGAAATATCTTCTACTTCTAGTGGAAATGAGTGAGTTGTGTTTTGCCCAATTGCATTCCACTCTAAATCAACAAACGGGGACCAATGCATACCTCGAAAGTATTCCTGCCAGGCTGCATTAGTTATTGCATTAATTTGCACCGCACCTTGAGTCTTTGAGGTAGCTTTATTTAAGCAAGCCCTCGTGGACTTACTTAGGATTTGCTTGGGCATGTACTTGCTATCTCGTTGGTGCTGTAGATACCTTCACTCTTTCAACCATGCTTTATGAGCCAATCTCAACTGTTTTTTCGTTATGACTATCTATATTCGGTTGATATTTCAGGTTACGAAGGTTCCACGATGCTGCAGTTCTAAATCAAAAGCATGGCGATGTCTAGTCTTAAAGCTTGCATCTGGTAATCTGTGTTCTTTGAAAATCTGCATCAATTGCACGTAGCAGTCTGTTCCATCTATGTGGGGGACATCACAGGTCTTACCAATTTGAGTTCTGAATTGGGATAGCTTATATGGATTCCAACACAAGTGATTACCACCGTTATTCACAGCCACATGTATCAGATGGTAATTTTATTGTATGCTCTTCGAAGTCGAAGGAATCTTACAACATACATGTAACATGTTGTGATCACTTAAATTTGATGGAATAACCTTCAAGGACAATACATATTTCAAAAAGTTAGTATTCCCAAAAATGTAGTCCAAGATGGTTTGTTGTTGAACTCTGCCCCATGTGGGCTGAGGTGGAACATCGCCAGCTACTACACCATTCAGCATCACACATCCCCTTTCTTTCATTATTGAAGACCAGACCATTTCATCACGTGTAAACTCAGTACCATCTTTGGCAAGCAGATATAAATTCAAATCCCCCATGATAAAGGTGTGAGACAAACCAGAAACCAGAAGTAGTGTATCTAGAGTTATTATATGATATGATATATGATATGATAGGTTATTTATAACACGCTTAATACCCAGAGGTTTCTATGCGCGGACCCGGGGATCAAACCTGTGTTGCTCCATGTCATTGTCATGGTTACGGGCCTGGGGCCCACTTTCAGGCCGTCTTTATGTTTGGTTCATAGGGATAGGTGGGGAAGGCAGGCAGGAGCGGCATGGGTAAAGGCCTTGAGAACCAGGAGCGTGTCACCAGGGAAACCTCATCATCCAATCACATTAAAGAGAACTTCCTGCTTCCTCCAACATGGACAGTGGGTTCCAGCCCAAAGCAAGCAGCATGGTCTATTCTCTGGGCGTGGCTGCCCACGCCCAGAGACCGACACGCGCTTCGTGTGAATTCTGTATCACACACTTACCGGACTACTCGTTCTTACCTGTTTTCTCCGTGTGGTTCCAGCGATCGCCGGCATCGAGGCAGAAAGAAGAGCATGACAGCGGGTTCCTTCTCTGGAGTCATTTGCCCGCGTCCTGCAGCACCCACAGCATACTGGCGCCTGGAAAGGAAGACAGGAATAGGTGATTAACAATGGGCTTCGCATCAGGGCCTTTTACTCTCTCTGCCACCCGCGAAGGTACCGCTCTGAGACTGCCAACAGCAACTCACCTCCGGTGTGCGGTCTTCATCTTGAACTGCTTCTGGTCCTTCCTGTTACTCCTTCAGCCGTCCAGCACCTTCGTGACTCCCAGAGTGGTCCTTTGTAAAGGAAAGACAAAGGTTGAATTAGAAACGTTCACTCTCGGCACACTCTCCGCATTCAGACTTTAAATCACGCAATGCAAGCAACCCAGTGAGGCAACTGGGATATTGAACTTAACTGGTATCAGAACTTACCTGCAAGGCCAACTCCGAATCCAGTGAGTGAACTGGTTTCCTGAACTTACCCTTGGCACAAGAAAACCGACCAGTGCGGCAACTGGTCTCAGACCTTACCTGAACTGAAAACGTACCTGAACATTAGCCGTTACTAGTGCCCATCTTCAACGATGCCCACCAGACCCCAGACACTGTGTCCCTGCAAGAGCAGGATGGAGAGCTCACCAAATTAAACAGTAAGTCCTTCCAGCAGTATTTGACAAGTAGGAAGTGAGGGAAGAGCCAGAGGACTCCATCGCTCCCGCGGAGACTCAGGTAAGCATGACAGAACACGAAGCCCTCCTTAAACCACTGCGCCTGAGCAATGGAGACCTCGGAGGTCGATCAGCTGTCACAGCTATTAGGAGAATTAAGGGCAGAAGTGCATGCAGCCCATTCTGAAACAAACACTTTGAGGCACAAACTGGTAGTGAATAGAAATAAGACAGATGAGATAGCCCGGCAGCTATTACAAACACAGCCGGGTCTAACCCTATTGCCAGGTGGAGCTACAGCCACCTCATCTCTGTCATTGCAATCCGTTAGCACCTCCAGAAAGATTTATGGGAAACCCTAAAAGGTTTGGAACATTTATGAACCAGTGTCGTTTACACTTTTTGTGCAAACCAGGACTATTTCAGATGGACCAGTCTAGAGTGGCCTTTGTACTTTCTTACTTGGGGGGTCATGCCGCGGATTGGTCAATCCCATTAGTAAGCTGGGATGACCCCTTGCTCTTGAATTACGTCGGTTTCCAGCAGGAATTAGAGAAACTCTTTGCCCGCCGTACACAAGGGCAGGCAGTCGATGATGAACTGCAGTCTCTCCGGCAGGGTAACCAAGACCTTTTGGCTTACGTGGCTACGTTCAATCGGCTTGTAGCTGAGGCAAACTGGCCTGAGGAGAAGCAAACCTCCTTGTTCTACAGGGGTCTGCGAGGGGACCTCAAGGTTGTACTGGCACAGGTGGTTAATCCGACTGATGACTGTGCAGACTTAATTGATTTTACCATCCAACTCGATCACCGCTTTCAGACCAGAAAGACTGATTGCATCCGCTCAGAAAACAGAACCTTTTACATGCGACCCAAGGAAACACCACGTCGTCAACCTGCAGGACCCCATCCTGAACCCATGCAGTTAGGTGGTATACATGGACCACTCACCTAGGCAGAGCGAGACCTAAGACGACAAGAACAATTGTGCCTGTACTGTGGTCAGGCAAGACATTTTCTCTGCAACTGTTCCGACAAGCCTCCACGAAAGACAGTAGGAGCCATAGATGGGGGAAAAGCTCCAACCGAGATGGAAAACTCCAGCGCCCGGCAAACTTAGAGGTTGGTTTGTCGAGCAAGGAAAGAATTAATCATACCTTGCACTTTGCTATTCCGGCGGTGGTTATAGACCAACAGCAACCATCCAAACTGCATGCCCTTGAAGCTTTAATTGACAGTGGTGCCATCGGAAACTACATGCATCTGGCCATGGCTGGTAGAATGGGACTCCCTGTTTGTGCAAAGACAGCCGCAGACAATATAACCGCTTTGGATGGAACACAATTACTCTACAGCCCAGTAAAGCAACGCACCGCAGAAATTGTTCTGCTCTGTCACGATGGACATAAAGAACTGATCTCGTTTGATCTCATTTCTACCCCACAGTTTCAGATGATACTCGGCATACCTTGGCTCGAAAAGCACAATCCCCAGATAGACTGGCACGCCAGAACATTAACTTTCTCAAAGGAGTGCATACATTGTTATTGGACTATAAACCAGGTGTCTCAACTCCCACTACTTGCGTCTCCAAAGACCACACCAGTGTTAGGATTGCTAGGAGCCTCTCCCCCTCAGTACCAGGAGTACCAAGACGTATTCGCCAAGGAACAGGCCAACACATTACCACCACATCGCGCCTACGATTGTGAAATCGATTTAATACCAGGAGCACGAGTCCCATGTAGTCGGATCTATGCTTTGCCAGAAGATGAAAACGCTCATCTAAAAAACTATATGGACCAATACCTTGCAAACGGTTTCATCCATCCTTCGAAGTCACCCGCGGCCTCTCCCATCTTTTTTGTCCCCGAAAAAGAGGGGGATTTGAAAACTTGCATCGAATACCGAGCACTAAATCAGGTTACGGTAAAGAATAGGTATCCGCTGCCCCTAATCCCTGTACTACTGGACCAAGTAAGCCGGGCGCAGATATTTACAAAAATGGATCTCCGAGGGGCCTATCACCTGGTACGCGTCAAAGAAGGCGACAAATGGAAAACTGCATTTCGCACCATGTATGGTCTCTACGAATACCAAGTGATGCCTTTTGGACTATGTAATGCCCCTGCTGCATTCCAACACTTTATGAACGATGTCCTACGAGAACTACTGGATGTGTGCGCCATAGTATATATCGACGGCATCCTCATCTACTTGGCAACCCCTCAAGAACATGTGTCACATGTGCGAGCAGTCCTCCGCAAGTTACGTGACAACAATCTATATGCCAAATTAGAAAAATGCTCTTTCCACGTCACCGAAGTAGAGTCTCTTGGTTTTCTACTATCTCCACAAGGCATCAAAATGGACAACAGGAAGGTGGAAGCTATACTCACGTGGCCCCCACCCATGTCCATGAAGGGAGTACAGAGCTTTCTCGGTTTCGCAAATTTTTACCGCCGTTTCATACCTGGATTTTCACACATGGTACATCCGATTACCTCTCTCCTACATAAACATCGAAAATTTGAGTGGACTCCTGAGGATGACAACGCCTTTCTTGCTTGAAAGAAAAAGTTCACATCCACACCCGTTTTACAACACCTGCAACCCGATCTCCCTTACGTTGTGGAGAATGATGCTTCCAGCGTCGCCATGGGGCCGTCCTGTCTCAAAGGAATATAACCACCAGCCACCTTCGCCCAGTAGTATTCTGGTCAAAGAAGTTTTCTCCTGCAGAACTGAACTATGCGGTCACGGATAAGGAACTGCTGGCAATCAAAGTAGCCCTCAAAGAATGGAGGCATTATTTACTTGGAGCCAAACATACCATCACTATCTTAACCTATCATCGGACCCTCCAATACCTGCGCTCGTCTAAAGCCCAATCATCCCAACAACTCTGCCGGGGCCTATTTCTGTCAGAGCATGATTTTGTGATCACTTACAGACCTGGAATCAAGAACGGCAAAGCAGACGCACTATCACGGATAGGCAAAGGGGAAGATGCCTTCTACGTCCCCGATCCAGTGAATATCATACCGGGAGACAAAATCCTAGGCCTTTGTGGAGACAGTCCTTGGGAAGAGAACCAAAAGAAGATAAGGAACAACTTACCAAAGGAAGATCTACTGACGTGGGCCAAGAAAGGAACCAACTTTTCAGTCAAAGATGGGCTGCCATATTACCGGAAACGCCTATACCTCCCAACACGTACCCTGCAGGAAGAAATACTTACAATTTACCACAGCTCACCCATTGAAGGGCACCCTGGAATAGCAAAGACCATGGATAAGATTAAAAGAGCCTATTGGTCGCCTACTTGGCAGCAAGACATCACTGACTTTATCAACTCGTGTGGAACATGTGCTCAAAATAAGGCCTCAAGACAAAAACCATCCGGCTTATTACAACAATTGACGATACCACCCACACCCTGGCACACAATTTCCATGGATTTCATCATGGGTTTACCACCCAGCTCTGGTTATAACACTATTTTAGTGGTTGTTGACGTCTTTACCAAGATGGCTCATTTTATTGCTTTAAATGGCATTCCATCAGCCCAGGGCTTGGCCCAAGTCTTTCTCAACAACATAGTAAGGCTACATGGCTTCCCGTCCGTGGTATCTCTGACAGAGGAAGCCAGTTTGTGTCACAATTCTCGAAGAAATGTTGCTCTTTGGTCGGAATAGAGATCCGATTGTTTACAAGTCACCATCCACAAACTGTTGGACAGACGGAACTCACAAACCAAACTCTGGAGCAATACCTTTGTTGTCTTTTGCATCAAACTGATCACTCCTGGACAGAAATCCTATGGTAGCAGAATATGCTTACAACAGCTCGATGCACAGTTACACACAGTTGACTCCTTTTTACACAGTGTATGGACGGAACCCTCGAACATCTGGTATGACCCACCAGAGATCATCGAAATGCCAGCCATCCAGACCGAGTCAAAGATGTGACAACACACCTGTAAGCAGCTAAGGCTACACAAAAGAGACACGGCGATCGTCACCGAAAAGAAGCTCCAGCCTATTGAGTAGGCAGCAAGTCCATTTGCTTTTGTGGTTTACTTCCAGCTGATTCAAATAGCTCAAATATGTTGGTTTTCGGAGTCGAGACTAGTTCCACTATAATCACGGAATCAGTGGGCCTGAAGTTTTGGGAATCACCAGGATGCAAATTCGGTGCCTCAGGCGTACTCTGAATATCCGAGTAGGGGCAATAACAGAGTACGGATTGCACCCGGGTTCCCACCGTCTCACTTACGAGCGGAATTAAAGTCCCTTGGTGATTAATGTCACTATCAATATGCATGACTGCTAACTCAATCGAGGCGGGAGGCACGTGTTGGGCCAACTTGTAATGGAGACAAGCTAGTTGTTTTATTAGAATTAATAAAAGACTCAATAGTACTCACATTTCCAACAAGTTGTTCTAACATCAAGGTTTGGTGACTTATTTTCCCTTCTAGTATTTCACATAATTTTGCCACAGCTAGCAAGGCTGTATTCATGGCACTCAATGTATTGTTCAGGGCAGGGGCTTACGGAAAAGAAAATCGAGTTGATTGATTTTTATGAATAAAACATTCTGATTCCTGCGCTGCCTCTTGGAATCTGGATCGTCTTGGTGTTGGACCTATAAATGAGGATGACTCATCTACAAAATGAATGTGGATCTTATCCTCCGCCTCTGGTGTCGTACTTTCCAGCAAGCTTTTCTCTCAGAGCATTGCCATATTGGGCGACTTGTGTTCAAGTTGTGTAGAAATGTTACTACGTGTGTGATCCTCATGCAAGAGGTCCCTCAAATTGGAGCAAATATATAAAATATCTTGGGTGTGTGGACTGGATTTATTAGATAGATTAATAAAATCCACTGTGTCTTCATCAATCTCGCCCACCAGGGTGAGCAGTTTGTGCTCCTTTCTGAGCTTTTGTTGAGCCGATACTGAACAGCGCACTGGCTCCATAACTTTGCAAGGGCTGGTCAGTATCAGTATTTGGACCACACCATTAGGCTGCAATTCACCTGCCGGGCAAGCAGAGACTAGTGTAGTGTCTGTAACTTCCTCCGGCACTGATATTACCCCATGGTCGACCCAATTAGGTGACTTTGAGTCATTATTATTAGATTTGGGAGCACTCGATGGAACAATTTCTAATGGGTCTGTGGTGATCAGGGGGGCCTGGTGCATAATCGAGTCCACTGGTTGACTGGGATAATTACTTTATTTGCTAACGGACCTTGTGTCTGCGTGGGCCAGTTTCTCAATAGTGGATTCATTAGAACACAAGGTGCGGATGTCAGCAAAACATCCTGGCACCTAAATGTCTGTCGGCGGAGGGTGCAATTTTATTCTGTGGACTAGAAATATTAGCTGCCACCATTTTTAGATGACCTATAGAAAGCAGCCGCAGTGGAATTATAAGCAGCATGCCATATTTTAGTGTAAACCTTTTACCAACCATTGTATAGGACACACAAGAGGAATCACAATAAGAATAAAAAATTAAACAATACCTGGAAAGTAAAAGTAATTCATTGCAGAACTAAATTGTGTGGTCAAATAGATCCGCCTATGCCACCTGCTCGACCGCTAGACATCGAGACAGCAGGGCAAAAACACTTAGCAAAAGCACTTCTGCAAATGCGCGCGTGAAAATGTGCATGCACAGTGCTTTTGTGGATTCTTTGAATGGAGGCGGCATCGTCACAATCCAACCCAATTGCTTGTCTGGGCCAGTTAGTCACGTGTTCTCACAGCGACTCGGCAGAGAATATCCTTGCTGGAGACCTCGGCACGCAGCGAGCAGCGAGACAGAAGGGCAAAAATGCTTAGCAAAAGCACATTAGTATTTGTATTCCATAACTCAGCAATGACAGGATTGTAATCATTAATGAATTGGCATTACTTATGCCTCTTTAAAAGACCAGACTTACTGGTAACATGATGTTGAACAGATGACATTAAACTATTCACTCAACAAACTGGTGTCAGTGGCCTTGGAAAGACAAATCTGCACTGAGTGTAGTAATTGTGTTTACTTTTGGATTTTGTCTTACAGTACTTTCATCATGAGTGGCTTTGAAACCTTTCCACCTTGCTCCATAGATCAGCATTCATGTTCTGAGCAGGAATGGAACAAGTAACATATTTTCCAATGTACTCCATCACACAGCCATCACTTTCTTTACCAAACTGAGGAGCAACTTTAATCCACAACAGCATTTGAATATGTGGAGCTTCTCGTGCCTATTACTCTTTCCTCCAAAAGAAATGTTCCACAGTGCCTAATGGACCATTTTCTTCATAACATATAAAGTGTAACACGGCTAAAAATCTGTGATGAAAAAACTGCGATGCACTTACAGGGTCTATGGAACACAATTCTCCTGGTGTTAATGTTCTATGTCTTCTTTCTGTGGATTACTTTCACAAATCCACTATGCAAGATCATCCCAACCATACTCAGTGCAACTTAAAGACGCAAACCAAGTTGGAGGGCCCAAGTTTCTAATCATGCATGTAACCTCGGAGTGTCTCCTATACCAATATTCCTTGGTTGCTCTCACTGATTGGTGCACCTTTTGTTGACTCAGTATCAAGTATAGGCAATGTGTTTTTCACTTTTCCAATATCTATGAGCTCTTTTCCAATATCTATAAGCTGGTGCCAAATACTCTCATTTTACATCGCAACACCATTTACTAAAACAAACAAAGAATCTGCAATGTCACTCTTCACTCCTAGAGTGTTCACATTTTCTTCCAAATTAAGAGGTAAATACAAAACATTCCCTCTCGCACCTTGCACTAATGATATTTTAGGCAGATCTGACATCTTTGATTACAATCTAACAATAACTTGGAAAGGATAAACAGTTTGCAATGCAATCCCTTCAAACATGTTAAATTTATGAAGCACAGAATGGTTATCTGGCACTACCATGTCATTCAAAACACTTCTTGATTATAAAACCCAACACAGTGTCTACAAACATAAAGTGCCTCTCTTGTGTCAAATCATTCTTCTACAAACAAATGTAGATACAGTTCTTTCCAAACATCTTCTACAGTGTGTTTAATATTCTCCTCAATGTACACTAGTTTCACTTGAGTCTTATAAAAAAAGGTGCTTCGACAAGATATGCAAACAATGTCAGGTCTTTCAGTAGAAGACAACTCAAACATTGTAATACTACTTTTATACTGTTGAAAAATCTGATCCTCTGAAAGCATAGGATCATCATTCCCACTTCCTGTAATTGTTCCATCTACATACATATACTCTTTTCAATGCATCATATTTATGATTTGCATTGTAGAAACTAAACTGTCTACAGTTCCAGTCAAAGGAATTTCATTTAAAACTGCAAGAGACATACTTGGTGTTTTTCACTCATAAAGTTTAAATAGTGGGTATCTCATTTTAGTATGATGTGCAGCCAATATTAGTATATGATGAAACTGACTCTTATATCTACTTTTATCAAGACAAGCTAGAGAGTGACCCAAAAGTCCTGTATGTTCGCAAACTTCACAGTCATCTATTATTTATAGCATCTTGATCTGTCTTTGAACATTATCATTTTTCAGCAAAACTTGCAAAAATCTCTTCAAGACTTTACAAGAAAACGGATCGATATTGCACAAAATATTGCACGTCAATACCTCACAATCCTTCTTTCATTTTATTTTTGACTGATCTACAGTTTCCATTTCGGTATTATCGCACTGTATGATTTCTTCTTTTTTAGAAATCACACCATTTCGGACTTCATAGCTGTGTCCACTCTCATCAATAGCTAGAAGAACATTCTTTCCTTGAATGTAACTCTCTTCATTAAAACATCTTTCCTCATAAGAAGTGTATTTCCAATCTCCACAAACATGTCACAAAAGTTGTCATGTGTAAGTACATGATCTGTTTCTATATTTGTATAGAATGTTGTAGTCACCTTAAGTAATTTCTTACTTTTATTCAATACAAAAATGAACAATTTTCTTTTCATATCAAAAGCATTTTTGATTATTCTACTTTTTTATTTTGCAAAAAATGCTTTACCACATTTCTAGATTTTGGTTTCACACTTCTCCAAAGATTTGTAAAAACTCGAGAGCGATACATTTTCCGATATATGTCTTTATTCTTCTGTTTCAAATTGATAGCATATTGGCTACCATTTGTTCTAAAAATCTTTCTTTTTTTACTAGCTATTAATTAATTTTATAAATGTTTTCTTTTCTTAGTTTCAAGAAAAACATTCTCATTCCATCAATGTATTGCAATGGCACAACTCCAATTATAAATTGCAGATTTTGAAACGTATTTTTGATAACAAGTATTGTATTATCTACAGGAATTCTATCTACAGATTTAACAGCACTAACCATTTACATTTTACAAGTTTACTTCCCTGCAGACAATTCTTTCTTCTGGCACATTGTTGTTGTTTTCTTACTAAAAAAAGCTGTATATAAAGAAATTGGATGGTAAAGGTCACACATTTTGTTACTTTACATTTTCAATATATGATATAACTTTTACACCCAGGCTGACAGGCGAGACAGGGTTTGAGCTGATTATTATTCTTAAATTACTACCAACAATTAGATTTGAGTGGAAATACTGCGGTATAAAACAATGCCCCATGTAGACCTCTTCTCTAAGTGCTTGATTAATGTGGGATACTATTCACCAGCTCATATAGCCTAAATAAGATACTTATATAAGCTACCTTCGTCTTTGCTTCTGCTTTCTCTCCTCCTCTCCCCTGCTGAACTCCTGACTGAAACTGCACTGGTCACCTGGCCTCTGTTCTCGGGCCCAAGTCCCCTCCCCAGCCATCTGCACAAATGCACTCCTGCACTGCCTCCCAGGCAACCCCTGCTCTTAGGGGCTGTTTCTGTATCTCTACGGCCCCCACCAGCTCTTGGTCCTTGATTTCTGCACTTACCCCTGCACTTGCCACAAGCTGGCTGCACTTTTTACCTATTGTTTTATTTTTTCTATTTATTATCACTGTTGTTCCTATTTACTGCACTGCCCCTCCCTGTTACCCCCTGCACTTTCCCTTTCCCCCCTCCCCTGCACTTGTGCGATTTCAATGTCACCTGGCCTAGTAAGATCGTTGTCTCTGTCTTCCCTCTGTCCCCCCTCCCTTTCCTAGCCGCACCATGAAACACTTGTGTATAGGCGTGTTATAAATGCCATATCATATCATCATATCAAATACTTAACAACTGTAGGCCAACTCCAGGCAAACAGCATTCAGTATACTGCTGGTCACATAACTGGGCCCTGCTACACCCTTGCTCCTCCCGCCACCCATTTCCCGCCACCCAGTTCTCGTTAAGCATCCTCATAAAAGAACATGCAAAGTCAAGCACCTCACCGGTTTATAACTATTCAAGCATCATATGACCAATGGCCGGACCTGCTATTCTGTATTTCACCTGCAAACTAATCGCTACTACTACTCAACAAAAGATATCAGCATGTATGTCCTCCCTCCACTACCCATCCCCACTCTCACTATTGTTGAAATGGTCATTTGCCCTGGGCAGCCCCAGAAAGCTATCCTAGCGAACCTCATCAATAATACTCTTTTCCCCATCGCACTAAACATTTCTTCAGTAATACCTGACATACTGTAATCATAACTTCAGAGAAGAATTCCCAAACCACTTCTAAAGAGAAACATTTTTCACTGGAAACTTATCAATTGAAATGAACTTTCCCTGTAATATGGCATAGTCCATGAATTACCAAAAAAAAAAAAATAACATTTGCCAACATCAAAATCAAGTTACCATTTATCAGCTGCACTCCATCATAAGACTTGTCATATTTAAGGCCACATTCAAAATCGTCCACAAATCTAACACAAAAGTAGTTACGAATATGGCAGAAACACAGCAGCAATATTTTTCCAGGGTAGAGCTATGCTGTTTGTTTAATCGTACACATTAATATGTACCCCTATTAATTTTAAATCTCCATATGTCAGTGCGTTGTGTACCAACATTTCACATTACATAGCATGAAACCGAAGTACATTTCTGCGCTTCCAAAGCACCCCATTTCCAAGCAAATTGTGAAACTGCCAAATATGGTTGCTGATTATTATTGCTAAATTACTACCAACAATTAGAGGGGAGTGGTAATTATGCATTATAAAAAAATGCCCATGTACACCTCTCCTGAAAGTGCTTGGGTAAGGTGGAATGCAATTGAGCAGCTCATAAAGTGTAAATAAGATGAGAAAAGTAGAGTTTCACTAGGTGAACATCAAGTTTGTCGAAATGTTGAGTCTGAGAAGTACAGGGCAGCCAGGAATCGTACTAATACATTGTGGAGGCAATGATTCGGGCAATGTGTGAGGTGTGTCCCTTACTTTAATGATCAAACAAGAAATAGGAAAACTAATGGAACTATTTCCTCACACCATCTTTATCTTTTCCAATCTGCCTCAGAGGCAAACATGGAAATGGAGCACCAGATTTAATGATAAAATTGAGAAATCCCACAGAAATGTTAATAAAGGAGTTTCAGCATTCATGAGAGAACACAACCATTTATGGATTTCCAACAACAACATAAAGTTCTACATGGCCAATTTCTATAAACATGACAGAGTACACCTAACTGATGAAGGAAATGCAGTGTTCCTTCAAAACCTCAATACATTACTCCAAATGTGCTGAAATACTACACTAAGTGTACCCCAAAACAGACCTTTTAAGGACTGCTTGTGACATATAACTACACAAATGCAATACAATAAAATAAAATTACACTTTTTGTTATACCTGCGGTTACAGTTCATGGACTTTTATCATAACTGTGATTACAAAAATTGATTAAAGGGGCTCACTTCAGGTTTTATACAACAATACAACTTAAAAGATCAATACAGTACATCACTACTCATGTACTTATGTAAAGCAGCTAAAGATAAAGAAATCAGAGAATAATACATAACAATAAATTGGGTAGGCAAACATTTCACGCCACACAATATTATACCATAAGTAAGAATACACAACTTAAAATACATTGCATGGGACATCTAAAACTACGATTCCTCCTTTTTATATTAATTTTGTCAACCTATTTTCTTCTCTTTTTCTCTAAAGTCTCACATATACAAAACTCTAAAAACACACCGCCAAAATAAAAACTCACAAATACATACCATGTCACTGACCATTGCCTTTGGCCATGGCCAGTGATTTTGCACCCCCAACGTCACTATACCTATACCTATAAAGATAACCTAAAATAAAAATAAGCACTGAAACCTCAAAATATATAGCCACCGGTACCAAACTACACATACTCTCGGCTATCCACAGTCCTTTGTAACCTCGAATATAGCTGCGAAAATTGACCAAATAGGCACAAAGAAAATGCTTTCCTGTCTTCCCAGGCCCTCACCAAGTGCCCCATCATCTGTGCCAGCTCCCCATCCTCACCAGATGGCCTCCTCACCTCCCCTGCCCTCTCCCTTGCCCCTCACAACACACACTGTTTCTGTGACGCAGTTTGATTTCAGATATTGGCTATTCATGTCTATAGCCAAAGCTACAGATTGCTTTGTGTTGCAAACTCAGTCCCTGGACCCCCTCCAACTCCCAAATTTCACTTGTTGCCCTCTAGCCACCCCCACCTCCAGCATGATGGCATTTGCATGTTTTTAAACCCGCAAATAGATTTGTTTCCTGTGTTTCATTTTCCCAAATCCTCGGCTACCGCCACGGATATTGCTCACATCGAGAAAAAAACAAGATGGTAGTTGTTTCATTTCTAAAAACACCCAGTTTTGGGTAAATGCCCTAAATATCTCTGTCTATTTTTGGGAAGGAGTCACCCCCTTCTCCGTCAAATATTTAAAAAATGACTGCATGGAATAACCCCAAACCATGAATGGATCGCGAGTCAATGATTCGTGCCCAAGTTTTTTCAGACCTGGTCCAAATCCATGCACCGGTTTGGGCTTTGCACTTTGTCAAAGATTTACATTGTTTGTCTATGGGAAAATGAATGGGAAGTAGGGCCCACTTTCTAAGAACAAAATGTGTTTGATGCTTAATAACTTTTTCATTTTTCATTTTTTTAACAAATCTTTACAAAACTATGCGGTCTGTGGGAGCCCACAGGTTTTTAATCACTTTTGAAATTTCGGGAAAAACTAAATTAAAAGTTAAATTAAATTAAAAGTTATTAACAATAGAATTTTGAGGAGTTCCTGTGGGAGTCCGAATCACCTTAACTATCGGGTGGCTCTCGCTGCCCTATAATATATCTATAATTTTGAAATATACAAAAACAGCCTAGAAAAATTGCTGGCATTGAATTAAAGGCCATCAGAAAAAAGTTCATTTGACACACTCCCATGACCTCTAGAGAGCCAAAAAATGTTATGATGAATTACACTTGTCTTCTTCCAGCTAATACATATTTGACTGGAGAAATGACAGGCTCCTAAGCTCCCATCAGTCCTGAATAATGTATGTCTCCCTTTAAACATTACAATGATAATAAATGCTATAAAGAAGCTTACTCTTGGCAAGCTCCTTGGCGTGAAATACATTGTTGCTTGTTCTATAAGTCATTCCAAAATAAACTTGGCCCCGAGTTATTTGATTTATTTAATTACATTACTGAAAAAATAACAGATACATTACAATGTGTATCAAAAGCATAGCTAACAGTCTGAAACGTATTATTGGCACCTTGGTACCACCCACTCTCACAGGTTTTGTCACGGTGAGATTGTCCCGTGATAATACCAGACTCTTGGTTGGCATGATAGATGTTGCTGACCGCATCCAGGTTCCAGCTGCTGCTGCCAGCCTGAACCCAGAAAAAGCATATGACAAAGCATCTTGGCTCTTTCTTTCTGATGTACTCTTCTGGTTCAGTTATCATTAACCCATTATATATACAATCTCATGCTTTTAGAGCAAAGCTTCAGCCTCAGATTGCTACAACTTTCTGCACCATTCTTTCTAAAAAGAGCAACCCACCAAGATGGTCTTTCCCCATGTTCATTCATCCTCACCAACACATTGCTTATTCTAGCAATCCCAACATCTGAGTATTTCAAGGGAATTGAAATCAATGTCTGTTGTAAGAGCATAGCATATCCACATACTATGCTAATTTGTTTGAAAAAGCAACCAGACACCATCTCAGGGCTTTTTGGGAGCACTCAAAGGTTTCAGGTCATACCCAAAAGGCAAACCAGAAATTATGTATCTTAAAGAATGGTATAAAAAGGACACTGAACCTTTAAGTTTAAAATGGCAAAGTGGCTCTCCAAACTCTCTAGCTTAATGGCTGACACTATACCTAGTAGAGTCAAGAGTTTACAATAGCACAACACTACAGCAACTACTTAATGACAATATAGACTCCAAAATATATACATTTGTGTGCTAGCAAAGTGCCCAACTATATTCTAGCTATGTTTCCTTTACTTTTTAAAGAAAAATATTTGTATACATTAGCCATAAATTACAAAATTTCATTTGGGCCAAAAAGGACCGGCTTTTGGCTCAAAAGGCGCAGCCACTCTTATCACTTTGGGTGTCTATAAATTATAGACTTTGAAGCATGCCTGTGTGCCTTCAAGATCAATCATACGTGTCATTGGTCCAACACTATTTATAATGCAAATGTTGTGATCGGAAGAGTACAGGTGTGTCACTGCCTGGTCCAACTTGCCAGTAAGAATACAAAGGCGATGGTTGCGAATAAGAGCAGTTTGTTACTAGTGTTGTGTGAACATATGAGAAGCAGGGCCTAAATAGAAAACAATTATCACTTACCTCTGTGGGGCTCAGCCACTCCAGCACACACATCGGACTGTGATAATTAGAAATAGCCATGAGCTTTCTTTTTAAATTAGCAGCAGTGCATTAATAGCATCCATTTTACCACCAACATTTTACAACATGAAAAGGCACTAAGATGTGATCAACTCTCCAACTTGCATATCCAGGGCTACATAAACACATGAATTACCCCACAATACTAAACAAAACCTGAGGTGGTGTCCACCTTCTAACCAATTCATTCTTTTTACTGTCAACGCCCACAATACATCCAATAAGAGACACCCGCTGGAACAAGGTCTGGTTAATTTCCCTACAGCTGTGCAGAAATGGACAGAAACACTGTCAGAATATCCCATTAAAAAGTACTCCTCCACCCACCCCGAGAAGCAACATCTCAGGTATTTGAAGGGTTATTCCACAATGTGATTTACAGAAAATGTCTTGATATAGTTAGTTATGTTAACAGTGAAGTTCCCAGAAGAACAGCCCCTTGCCTTATGGGGGATGACATAGCAGCACCAAGCTGGGTCTGTACAATTCCTTTCGGCCTAAACACGTGACAATATATTTCTACCATGTGCAATGAGCCCTGGTCGGCTGAATAACACCCACGTAACCCCTTATTCCGAATTTCAGGCAAATGTGCCTCGCCTCCATGGGTGACATATCCGGCATCACTGGGCATTCCTGATCCCCGGGCACAGGCTAACATTGCAGCTGCTTAGCCTTAAGGGTTAATCATATCCTGGAAGCCAATCATGCTACAGAATAGCTTTTACTACATCATTGTTCTAGTTATGGCCGTGGTGTTGTTCTGCCTGTGGTATGTCCATGGACATTTCTCATAAAAATATAAAAAATATTATCAATTTTGACAACATAAACTTACATATCATTGCAAATGGTGTCCACCACCTCTACGTA
Organism: Ambystoma mexicanum; assembly: GCF_040938575.1. Lineage (NCBI taxonomy): Eukaryota > Metazoa > Chordata > Amphibia > Caudata > Ambystomatidae > Ambystoma > Ambystoma mexicanum. The sequence continues at coordinate 1,039,746,533 of NC_090935.1, forward strand.
CTGGGAAATAACTGAAGAACTCATCACCAGTAGCAGCAGTAAATCCTTGTAATGTGAAAAGGGAGTGAAAATATCAACATTACCTTGATACAACATATAGAAAATACAACACATGTTACCTTTGCATCTCTCTCCCAAAACACTTTTTTACATATATATATATATCTTATTCACTAGATTTTTGAGTGGATGAACAGCTATTAAGAGGCCAAATGGAATAAAGAAGTTTCTATGCTCAATCAAATACCCATGCATGTCCAGAGCCACTAGCATTGAGCAGCGTGTTACTCAGCACCACTCTATAACCAGACAAAGAATTAAGAGTCATCATTTTCACCTCTTCCAGACTAAATATAAGTGATTGTTCTGATTTTTTAGGGTAAGGGGTCAGCTGGTGTTTTAACAAAGTCTTGAGGATTGTAGTTCTTAGGAAGACGGGTTATCCTTTTATTTGTTGGGATACATCGTTATCTTAAGGGTTATACTGTATGTAAAGGGGTGTTGGGGTATTTGCTTTGGAAAATAAGGAATGCCCCAACCACTCATAGTTCCCAGTCTCCAGTGAATCTATGATGCACAGAATCCAGATGCCTTTTGAGAATTATTTTTAAATGTTTTGGTCCAAGTGAAGGAGATGAGCTTGTGCATACCATCACTAAAACAATACAAACACACACATAATCAGAATCTGGTCAAATGACTTTAGAAATAGTGGTGTTCAAAAATAAGTTTGTTCATACATTTTTAATGGTTTTATTTGTTTACATTTCTATTGATGTAAAAAGTTGTTTTTAAGATTGACTGAACAATTAACTTTCTGTTAGGTTTGAATATGCCTTTTTGAAGTGTTTTTTGTAATTTTACATTTAATGAATTATGAACATCACACTCTTTTCTAATAAATATTGTTCATTTTCAATATTTTCTTTTAAATCTTTGTTTGATGTTTTTCCTATTTTTCATATTTTTCAACATTTGCAGAATTTCATATCATGTTGCTTCACCTGTTTTTGTCTTCATTTTTATAGAATCCTGAGAAAAAAACGATAACTTAAAGGTGATTGTTGCTCTGCCCCATATTTCTTTAGTCCTTACGCCTGAGAAAGAATATTGAATAAACTAAAAGTGATCCAAGAGACACATGAAGGCCCTCAAGATATCCATCAATAAGAATGAAGAGGAGTATATAATCATTCAATAATACACTTCTGATTTTGAAACAGACCAGACTAGTGCAGTTATGCTTCCCATAGAATGTAGAATTGGATCATGGCATAGTTTGGGGTCTGTACCTCTGCATCACAGAATACATTTGGAGGTACAAAGTCATCAGAAAATAGGTCTGATATTACAGAATGTTGTGTAACTGTGACATGGGGCTTTGTTACTTGATGGTATTATGGAAAGCAACAGTACAAGAAATTGTCATGAGTAAACGAAAATAAACAAAATGTGTGATGTGCAAAATATGTTATATCATGTTATGTTGATTTATATCGTGCACCACAGCCATGTTTATGATCCCCAGGCTCTCTGAATGGTCACTGTTATTTATCGAGCAATAGAATGAGTGGGACATTTTGTTTCTAGTGTGCAATGTGGACAGAATCAGTTCTAAGTACTTCTACTTTTCACGCATAACTCATAGTGAGATAACATCATCTGCTCACTGCCTTATGTATATATTATGTTCTTCATATTTGGCAAGTAAACAATTTGGCAGTGCCTTCAAATCTGCTATGAAGGCAGAAGAATAAAATGTCCTCCCATATTTATTTTTATATAGATTGATATTTATATTGATATTTGACATTGAGAACGCGCAAAGTGCATGGGAGAGGGGGAGGGGAAAAGTGCATGGAAGGGGGAGAAGTGGAAAGTGCGAAGCAGAAGGGAAACAGATAAATAACAATAAATAAATAATATAGGCAACAAACAGTGGTAGTGCAGCCAGCAATTTGCAAGTGCTAGGTTTAAGGCAGCAGACAGGGTAGATCTGATAAGTGCAGGAAGAAAAAGGAGGGGGCTGTATGGGTACAGATACAGACCCCAGTTCAAGGGGTGGCCGGGAGGCAGTGCAGGAGAGTGGCAGGGTGAGCAGGTACCTGGGCCCGGAGGACAGAGGGTGGCCAGGTGCACGGTGCCAAGAGAGAACAGATCAGCAGGGGAGAGGGGGTGCGAAGGCAGAAGAAAAGAGGAAGGTGTTGAGGTGCTTCCGGAACCGTAGATGGTTCTCCTCAAGTTTTAGAGTAACAGGGAGGCTGTTCCAGAGGGAGGCCCCAGCCGAAGACAGAGTTCTACGCCCAGCTTGTTTCTTAGAAAAACGACTGACCCTGAGTGAGTTGGAGGTAGAGGAGCGAAGAGCTCGAGAGGGGAGGTATTTGCAGAGGGATAGCTGAAGGTGTTTTGGACCCAGGCCCCAGAAAGCCTTGTGGACAATGCAGAGGGTTTTGTATGTAATCCTTGCATCCACTGGGAGCCAGTGGAGAGATTTCAGAGCTGGAGAGATACGATCCCAGGGCTTGAGGCCAAGGACAAGTCTTGCAGTCCTGTTCTGGATGCCCTCATCGCCGAAACCCTCTCTTGTTCTGAAGTTTTCTGTTGAGGTGGTGGCTTCCTATAAAAACACACCTAAAATATATAAGAAACAAACATAGTTTTAAAAGGTTTCTTTTCATAACCACATTTCCTGGTTAAAAAACGTAACATTGTAATCTCACCTCCTTGTAAACTTCTTCTATTTATGTTCACAGACACGTCACGATATCTGCCGTGGTCTCGACGATGAAAAACCATGGAATGCAATAAGCAATCGTATGAGTGCAAACGCTATTTTTGAAACTGACACCAACGTTTTTCAAAAGAGCCTTTTTGGTATCCTCTTTCCTAAAAATGCAAGCACCGAATCCTGGATATTAAATAAAAAGAGCTGAGTCCATGATCAGTGAGGTGTAATGCACTGCATCTTTTCGGGAAACATTGATTGCATCATGGCAAATGTTAGCATTTCCAAAGCATGACATGCAGGGGTCACAAAGAGAGGCGCAGACAGCTTCATCCACATAGCACCTGACTTTAAAATATTGGGAACACACATGTTGTCATCTTTTCCACATTTGTTTTTGAGCAATTATGGAAAAGATAAATGCGGTTTGCGGAAAGAGAGACATAAGACTCCAAATACATATCACATGGCAAAGTGCATAGATATATGCCAGTAGCATATACTAAACTATTCCCTGGCAATACATAATAATCAACTTTGGGTGTTTACAATTCATCATACACTGACACATTTGCAACAGCTGATCCCACTTCATAACAAACTTCGCTGCATTTGCAAAATCAGGGCCACGTGAAGTGCAATGCCTCTTTAACTATAACTCAATGAAGTGAACCCACAAATCTGTAATGCAAAAATCCTGGGAGCATGAATGTGTATACTGCAAATATAAATGTACATTGTTTTTATTTTATAAAGAAAACAAATATATGTTGGTGGTCAATTTTTATTTTTGGAGCAAAGTGAATGTGTGTTCACAAACGTGGAAATCATTTGGCAACAGTTTCTCAAAATTGGCCCATGTCCACTGACAAATGTTTTATTTTACAAAACAATGATTAACAGAGATTGTGCAGTGCCTTTCTGTGTCTTTTTTTTAAAATGCTTCATACAATGGAATAGCAACAAAGACAGCCTGGAGGCACACATATGGATGCTGCACAATCTTTGTTACATCCTTGTTCAGTTGTGAAAAATGTATTTGTCATTAGTCTGGGGCTATTTTGAGGACTTCTGAGATATGTTTATTTTTGGGGGTGCTTGAATTCATGGTCGCATAAAAAGGCTCAAAATTGGCTACAACTTCTCAAAGTAACACCTGCCCAATGACCAATACTTTAATTTATAAAGCATCACATTTTTGTGTCTTTGAATAACTTAGTCAAACCCTACATTCGAGCGGTGGGAAAAAGAGGGCCTGGGAGCACAAATAGAGACACTGAAAAATCTATGTTAAACCATTTTTTGTAAATACATATATTTGTTGCTGGTGAACAGCTATTTTGAGGTATTTTGGCCAATTTTGAGATGAGAAACGACAACCACAAAAATAGCTCAAATGTGTCTGCATTTCCTAAGAAATTGCTCCTGATCTCTGACAAATATCTGTATCATCTAACATTGTACAGTGTTTATTAATAAGGTCAGGAGACAGGAGATATAACAATGGGAGACAACAGTTCTCCCAGTGGTGAATTTCCTGGGTTTATCAGATTGAATTGAAGACTGGAAAGCATAGGCATAAGTAATGAGTATGTAATGGGATTATTGACATGTCCATGTCCAATGACTACGTTTCTTTATATGTTAAATAATTTTAGATTTGTAATCACATATGTAATGGTTAAAAGATACAAATCCCTACATAATTTTTAAATAGAACTTTGCTGTTTGACATTTCATCTACCATTGAAATAATTAAATCTAATTTCTGCTTTATGCCCTTTGCATTTTCTTAATGTGGGAAAAATATAAGTCAAAATTGAAGTGAGAGGCACTGAACAAGTGAATGTAGTGAAATAGGAAAATGCAGTTTTATGCGTCTCTACACATTCTTTTTTATTGCTGTTTGTGTAGTGACATTAGTGTGCCGGCTGCTTTGCCCAAACTGAGACCAATTTTCCCTAATCAGTCACGGAACAGATAAGAGAATTGTGCAGTTTGGTACTGGACCAATGCAAATGAGATAGTAGATCAGGAAATTAATCATTTTTTATTAAATTCCGAAATTATTATTAAAATGAATTCCTAGTCAAGCCAACATTAACCAGTTGGGGGTACATGCTAATGTTTCACCCAATGTAGGGCTTTGTCAAGGGCAAGAGGTCTATTGTGTCTCTCAAGGCTCCTGTTTGTAATCACATTTGTTAATGTGTTAGCATATAGTGCAACATTTCTTCAATTTGTCTTATTTACTCAGTTCATCACAAATATCTCTGTTTATCACAAGCATCTTTAAGTCACAAATAATAACGTTTTATGACTGTAGGTATTGTTTTACACTTCAGTACAGTATCGCATAGTTAATGACATGTCTTAATACGCATTTTACAAATGAACATATGCATTTGAATAGACATTTTACTTTTAAGGATCACTATTTTGTAAGTCTGATAGGGTAATACTCTGAAAAGATTATGTCAGGAAATAAGAGAGATATGGAAATACTTCATAAACTATTTTAGTTTTCACACACTCACCAGGAACATTTATGGAAGAAAGCCCAAAAGGAATGGGTTTGTAATCAATTTTAATTGCAACAAAAGAAGATTAAGAATGTCCCTTGCATCATTAGTCTGGAAGGCACAACTTTTCAACTTGGTTAAGCAAGGAAATGAAGAGACTCTATCACATAAATATTAGCATCAGACAATATGCCAAGTGTTAAGCAAGATATTCTGTAAGATGAAAAGAACATTACCATGTTTCAAATTGATGCATAGTTCTGATATATGGAGTAAAGTGCCAATGTTGTCATTGTCTTAAAGACACATTGATGTAGGTTTTGCATTTATTCAACTACTACTAGATTATTATACAAAGACATAATTGCACATTGAACTGTTTCACATTAAAGTATTACCCATGTACATGATTTGAAAAGCCATATGTTCTGTGGTTTGAAAACACGGTGTATGTGATTCTGTCCTCCAAAGTGTTGGTTTAAAGTGAAGTGCACAAAGCAAAATACATCCAACAATTCAAAAATGTTTTTGAGCAAATCTTTAAAAACAAATGATGAAGTGTGCTAAGGAAAAGGCTTTGTGAAGTCAGGGGGTAGATATTATCTGAGCGGAATTTATTTTTTAATGTATGGCCAGTTAAATAGGTTTCAATGAGGAACCCCTGCATTTGTGGTAAACTCTCAATTGTGTCCTTGAGCACATCCTTACAAATGGTTGGAGGCATGTAAACAATTCACCCAGTAAGGCCTATTGAAAGATGTCTTCCATCATTGTAGAAAACACTTATGAAGGCTGGTTTAACTCTCCTGGAAAACTGAGGACTGCAGTGGAAATACAGCACGTGTCAGTTTAATGCATTTCTCATATTAAGTTTAATGAGCATATAAATTATAATTATATATGGGACAATTGAAACAAAAAACAACAGATAATAATATTAATAACATTTGATTGATGAGACATTGGAACATCAAAACCAATTGTGTTTCAACTTGTTCACTATTTTTAAGCATAGTTGTGTCACATTTCTCTATGTTCATCTTGGAGTGTAGATTTCAAACATCTTGGTTTTGATGGCATATTGCTATTGGAAATCATAACACAGGATAACATTTGCTTAACAAAGCACGTGAATCATCCAATCAAGATAGGAGGTGTACATTCAATGTGAGTTTATGACTGTTGGGTTAGCTAATGAAAGTTTTAGGCCAATCACATGACATAATTATGACATAGCCTGTGAATTCTGAGCGGTCTTAGAAAACAGTTGGAGGTAAAAGAAGGAAAGCTGACACTGCAACGAGCTGCAGAAAAGAGGAAAATATCAGTCCATTTCATTTTTTTTTTACTAGCAAAAGTACCAGGTTCTGTAGACAGAGATGATAACACTCTTATCAGTTGTTGAAAATCAATGATCTTCTAGGTCGCTGTTCTGCCTCACCCTGGCATGGTGCAGTTTGTTGTGGTGCATTGTGGTGCAAATATCCCATTGGGACCTCAAATTTTGTTCCTTGTGTTGAGACCGGTTGAGAAACAACATCTTTTAATTCCCTTCCCGGTGAACACGGTTTATGAATTCATTGGCAGGCACCATCTCGCATAAACCGTCTGGAAAAGTAATTTAAACTGATGCAGCAAACACTTTTGTTTCCCTACCCAGTGAACATGGTTTACATCATTGTAAGGCTTGTTTAGAAATAAAAATGTGTGTTTCCCTTTCCGGTGAACATGGTTTACAGCTTCGTCGGCAGGCACCATCTAGCCAAAATCCTCTGGAAAAGTAATTTCACCTGATGCGGCAAATATTTTTGTTTCCCTTCCCAGTGAACATGGTTTACGGCATTGTAAGGCTTGTTTAGAAACAACATTTTTTGTTTCCCTTCCCAGTGAGCCGGTTTATGGCCTCGTCGACAGGCACCATCTAACTAAAATCCCACGGAAAAGTAATTTCACCTGATACTGCAAAAATGTGAAAACCTCTGGAATTCTACCTGCTACACCTTCGACTGTCATACATTTTTGTTTTCCTTCCCAGTGAATATGGTTTACGGCTTCGTCGGCAGTCCACTAAGCCACAAACACATTTTGACTTTTGTTGAAATCTGGGCGAAAGGGTTGGGTGTCCACATGTCATGTATCCAGTAATGGCAGGGGGGCCCTAACAGGTAAGTATGTAAAGTTTTCTGTCTGAAGATCGGTGAAACAGTGTGGAATTGTATAAGGAATAACACTTCGACAAGCCACAAATCCACAAACAAATTTTGACTTTAGCTGACATCCAGGGAAAGGGGTGGGGTGGCCAAATGCAATGTAGGCAGTAATGTCTGTAGGGTCCTAACAGGTAATTCTGCAAAATGTGGTGCAGATTGGTAAAACGGTGTGGAATTGTATAAGGAATATGTTTTCACTAAGCCACAAAGCCATAGACAAATGTTGAATTTTGGTGAAATCCAGGGAGAGGGATGGAGTGTCCAAATGTCATCTAGCAAGTAATGTCCAGAGGGTCCTAGCAGGTAACTATGTATAATTGGGTGCAGATTGGTGAAATAGTGTGGAATTGTATATGGAACACTGCTTTGCACGACAAACCCACAAACCGACACACATAACCTTTGACTTTTCTATATATAGATTATAATACAGCCAAGTGTTTGGACTTTTATAAGAATCACACTCTAACAATAGTAGCATTACTTCATAGCTTAATCAGACACATTTAAGGCCTTCAAGCCATTGTTAATCTCCAAAGGCTGTCATAGCTTCCAATGATGCATTTATTGTCCTCCATAGCGTAGTATGGTAATATATCAGGGGTATGTTGTTTCCTTCGGGGTAAGATTGCCAAAGTGTCTTCTCATTAGCCTGTAGGTGCCTACCCAATGCCAATAAAGCCCTTCTCCTCCTCTCTAGTGTAAACCTTCTAAATATATTCTAAGTGTGTGTGTGTTCCTCTATGATTTTCTTATTTGGAAATTCCAGGACATATGCCTCCATTCTGAGGCCTGTGATTTGACCATTAATGCAATCCTTGCTGATGCTTTTGTTTGCTAAATCCACCATAGTGTGTTCACAGTCCAAGTATTTAGTTGTAGTTTTAAGCAACCTTTTGTACTTCGAGAGTGGCATGTCAGTGTTTTTCACAGGTAACATTCCATTTTTAGCCCAGAAGCCCACATTTTGGCCCATGCACATGGACTGTGCTTTTCAACACGCTTCCTTGCAAGGATCCACTGGGGCATTTTTCCAGGTGTCGTTCTCTGCCACTGTAACGCAGCCTGTTCCCGTTGGCGAGTGTCTCTCATCCAACCTGGAATTTCCAGTTAAGTGCATGGCAGAGATGAGATGTTTCAAAACAATGTTAACAGTGATGTATTAAATTCCAGTTTTCTTTTCATTTGTATTGTGCTACTGTTTTTCTTAAGTCTGTAATCTTTAATTGAGATAATAAAGAGAACTGAGAAGTGTCTAATTCAAAATATAAATGGAGTGTGAATGAATACTTGTGTTCCAAAAAAGCACATTGCCTCCCAGCCTTTTTTAAGTGCAGTTTGTAACCCATGACTAAAAGATGTATATCTAAAGGGCTGCGATTTGGGAAGTCAAAAGAATTGGTATCACAAACAGCGGCCTTGCGTGGTTAATTCCTTGGTTGGCTGTAATCTGTAGTTCGGTGCCTTGGAGCGTGAGACTTCATTTGCTTTGAGCTATGATGTTTTAAAGGTTTTGTTTTGATATTTTTTTTTCGACTTTGCCTTCTAAGTGAATGTTTTGCTGTGTGTGTTCATCGCTACAGTGTGCAACTGTTTAAAGTCACAGCAGTGATTTATTCACTGTACTTGAATAAATGCATAGTTTTTTGGTGACATGCATTCTTTATTCAGGAAACGTGATTCCTGGTTGGAAATGTGCTGTGTATGATGCTTTAGCTACAGAATTTGCATGCAGCTCTGGTTTATGTGAGCAATGGGGCGAGGTTATGGCTAGCACACAAACTAATGATGTGATTGCCTGTTAACAAAACGTCTGAGTGATTAAAGGTAGTGAGTCTGCTTCTATGAGCAGAAGAGGTTGGATTGTACTTGAAGCTTAAGCTATGATAGGTTATTAATAACGCACTTAATACCCAGGGTTTTCTAAGCGCGGACCCGGGGATCGAACCTGTTGTGCTCCGTGTCGTTTTGCTTCCAAGGTGAGCATGTTGCCCCTGGGCTATCCTACCGAGACTCCCATAAGATACATCAAAGGACTGCATTTAGAAGAGGAATGTAGGTGCTTAGAAAGTGAATTGAAACAGAAAGATAAGCTTCTTTGATGCACCAGTTGCAGTTGAAAATTTGGAGTTACAAGGCCTCCAGATTTCAGCAAATTGTGGAAAATTCTGCGATTAAGGTAGCCCAATTCAGATATAAAAAGAGCAGAGGAACAATTAATAACCACAAAGTGGCAGCTGCCATTTCTATAGCTGATGTAAATTGGGACATTAATAATTGGGATCGAAACATATGGGATTCCTCTTTGAGTAATGCTGATTCTGACCCGGAAGAGCAGGCAGAAACTGCAGTGAAACAAGAGGGGAAGAAAGTTCCTGTAAATCCAGTGACCAGGCACTGAGCTAGGCATCATCCGCATAACCCAGTGGGTTGCATGGTTGATTTAAGCAAACTTGAGGCTTTCACTCAGCAAAAAGTGGGTGAAATAATCACTAGATTGAGGCATAAGTCAAGCAAGTCGTTAGTGGCCTGGATGCTGAGATTGTATGAGGAGGTACAAGCGGTTTGTTATTGGACCCTACTGATTCTCCACGCTTGTTACCTTTGGGCACTGATGCTAATATTCAGAAAGTGCTGCGAGCTGTCCCGCCACCAGATGCGAATGGGTAGACCTCTCAGGTGTCAATATTGCACCTTGCAGCTCAGTTATGTAATAGAAAATACCCTTGTACCACTGACTGCCACTCTGAGGAGAAGATAGAAAGAAGCAATTCAAAAGATTAGGGAACATGCTACGAAGGAGGCTCCATGTTGATGAGCCTGAACACATGGGTGTAGTGCTTCTGTCAGTATCAATCAGGAATATGGTTATCAGAACTAGCCCTCTAGCATATAAGACTGTCATCATGATTTTGTTAGTCGGAATGACAGGCAAACCCACAGATGAAGTGGTGGGTGCCATACAGCAATTGTCAGATCTGGATGAATGGGACAAAAGTGAATATACGCCCCGTGAGAGGGAGTGGAGCAGTGAGAGGAGAACAGTGGGCAGGAGACAAGACAAGATTTTGGAAATATTGAAAGATGGTGTGCTACAGGAGGAAATAGATGGTATTGAAGACAGGGAAATGTATACATTGTGCAAGAAGAGAGGGTTTGCTGGAAAAGAGAACTACAAGCAAGTAAAAATACAGGATGTTTCTAAGCAGAAAGGTGACACTTTATCTTCTGCGCTCCTGAGCAGGAGCAGGGAGAAAGGTCTATGGGAACTCCTTCCGAGTACCAGCCAACATATGCTGAATTGAGAAGAGCCATGACTGCAATGTTGAAGGCTAAGTCGGGGTATGCTCACTCAAATTTTGAATATGATAATGGCCAAGTCCCAATGGTGTCAGCTCACATAAAAAATGATGACCTCATTTTAATGTAAAAATATTTTAGAAACCTAGAAATACACAAGAAGTCTGAGCTTTGATTGACACCAGGGCAGAGGCCTCCTTCATTAATGGGAATCCTTCAAGATTTAAAGATGGGCACTTTACCATTATTGGACTGGGTGTAAATGAGACACCCGCAGTACAGACAGGAATGGAAATGAAAATTGTCAATTTGCAAAAACAGAATTATGAAGTATTGATTGTTCTGATACCTGAATACATTATTGAATTTGACATTTCGGAAGGGTTGACTTCAGGGTTAGGAAGTACAACGTATCAATTTGGAGTAAAAGCATTTATTTGTACACCAGTGATTGTAGGCAAATTGAAAATCCCTCCGGTGCATGTGCCATAGGCCACAAAGCGTGTGTCAATGAAACAATACCGCACTCCCGGGGGGCACAAAGACATTTCAGATACAATCAAAGAATATTTGGAGGCAGGAGTATTGAGGCCAGTCCCTACTGCTTGGAACAATCCGATCTGGCCTCTTAAAAAAGGGGATGGAAGCTGGAGGATGACTGTGGACTATAGAGAGTTAAATGAACATACTCCCCCTTTAATTCCTGCAGTGCCAGATATGGTTTGATTGAGAACCTACAGACTCTTGAGGGAACCTGCCACGCTGTGCTTGATATGGCAAATGCATTTTTCACAGTGGCAATTGCCGGAGAGTGCCAGAAGCAGTTCTCATTTTCTTGGGGTGGGAGCCAGTACACCTTCACAAGATTGTCTATGGTGTGCTTGCATAGTCCCACTCTCTGTCACCGGCTGGTGGCAGAACACTTAGACAAGATTGCATGTAAGCCTGCTATACAGATCATACATTACATTGATGATATTTTGTTTAAGGGAATTGATGAGTGCAGTTTGCATAATCAATTGGAAGCAATCAGTGAGGGATTGAAAAATGAAAGCTGTGAAATGAACACTAGCAAGATTCAAGGGCCAGATGAGACTCTGAAATTTCTGAAAATGCAATGGCATAATTTCCGTCTAGAGATAGTGCCAAAAGCCAAGCAAAAGATACTTGAATGTACTACATCCATGGAAAAGAAGCAAGCTACGGCCTTTTGGGTTTTGGAAACAGCACATATCACTTTAGGGCAAATCTTTGCCCCACTTTACAAAGTGACACAAGAGAAATATAAATTTGAATAGGGCAAACAGCAGAAAAGAGCCTTTGAACAAAGGACACAGTGCAACATGTGCTTAATCTGTGGCCTTTGAAGCAAGGAAAAGTAGAGTTAAATATATCTGTACAGGAAAATTAGGCTAACTGGAGTCTGTGGCAGAAGCAAGAAAATAAGCGAGTGTCTTTGCAATTTTGTGGTCGCAAATTACCTGAGGCAGTTGATAAGTAAACTCCATTTGAGAAGCAATTGCTAGCATGTTATTGGGCTCCAATTGATACAGAACAATTGTGTGCGAGTCATGATGTACTGATTAGACCTGAGATCCCAATTATGCAATGGGCAGTGAGCTCTTCTAAAAGTCACAGGATAGGTCAAGCCCAAGAGGCCAGCATAATGAAATGGAAATGGTAAATTCAAGACAGGGCCAAATCAAGAAAGGGTGGAATTGCAAGAGTATGTGAGCAAGTAGCTAATATACCATCTGTAGATTACATACATCAGGAAGCGACTAACGTACATGAGTCTCCAGTGAAATGGGGATTCCCTTATAGAGAATTGACAGTGGTTCAGACAGAGCATGCCTGGTTTTCTTGTTGGCTCTTCTTGCTATGTAGGGAAAGCACTGTCATATAATCCCAAGAGAAAAAAGGTCTTGACATGTCAGGGAAAGGGAAGAACAGTCCGTTTTCAGATCTCCATGCAGTCTATCAATCTTTGAAACAAGAGATACCTGGTCAATGTCATTTGTACACAGATTCATGGTCAGTGGCCAATTGTATTGCTATATGGCTGCCAACATGGAAAAGAATGGATGGAAAATACATTCAAATGAATTGTGGGGAAAGGAACTGTGGCAGGATATTTGGTAAATGCTTTCACAAAGTTAAGTAACTGTGTATCATGTGGCTATACACTGTACTAGTGACTAATTAGAATGTTGGTTTAATTCTGTTGCAGGTGAGGTGTTTCATCTGTGGATGCAGAGGTTCAGGAGGACAATTTGGAGGATCTGGCCAAGTGGGCTCACCAGAAATGTGGGCATCTTGGAGATAAAGCTAATCACAGGTGGGTACAAGCTTGAGGGATTAACATCCCTTCAGAGGTAGTGAAAACAGTTATTTTGCAATGTCTGGTGTGTCAACATAATTGACATAGACCCATCCCTCATACTGTCCAGGGCAGATTGATTATATTGGGCCTATGCCAATCAGTAAAAGCTGCTAATATGCATGTACTATTGTGGATATCTGTTTAAGATATCTGACAGTGTTGCCATACAAGAGAGCCACACAATTGAACACCATTAACTTGTTAGACCAGATTACGTTGCATTATGGAGTGCTCTTGTAAATTCAGAGTGGCAATGGCATACATTTTAAAGGAAAACTAATCCAGAAGTATTGTCAAGAGACCAATATTGAACGGCTCTATCATGTCCCTTACCATCCCCAAGGGGCAGCCCTTATTGAGAGAATGAATGGACTGTTGAAGGGGAATGTGTGTAAATCACGGAATGTGAGCCTGGTAGGCTGGTGTTAGTGTGTATTGGATGTGGTTTAAGATTTTAAACAATTGCGCTGTAGCTGAGTGTAAAGCTCCACTGACATGCCTGATGACACCTACTGTGCAAATGCAACCCCATTAAGCACCAGAAATCTTGATTTATTGGGAACTGACACCAGGTGCTTTAGCTCCTTACCGAGCAACTCCAGAATCTGCAGGTGTAGATTTATATACATGGAGAGAAATCAGATTAGAACCCAGACATATGATTGTAATGGAGACTGGGATTGTAGTACAAATTCCCTCAGAACATATGGCATATATTGCCATAGATCTGGATTAGCTTTTAAGTGCATCTAAGTTTTGGGAGAAGTGATAGATGCTGATTATCAAGGAGAATTAAAAGTGATGATAATGAATAGTGGAGGTCAGATTGTGCCTTTCCATGATGGAGATAGGATAGCCCAATTGATTGTCATACCTGTCAAACTGTCTCTGATCAAAAAACGGAGAGCCCCCTACTATGTTGACTATTCTGGGGGTTGTGGTTTTGGTTCAACAGACCACCTGGTACTGGGTGCAAATGTGTGGGAAGAGAAGCCTAGTGGTCAACCTGTACCTGCAGATGTGATTGCATCAGGCAAAGACCAAGTAGTTCTGATCATGGAGCCTGGCAAGAAAAAAATGCAATTTTGTTCCTGCTGGAAAATGTTATTTAAGAGAATCATTATCAACACTCACATGCCTGTTTCTAGTTTGCTTTACATATTCTGTACTGGATTTCCCTGACTGGTGTAATTGCATGTATTAATGTTCTCCATTTGGAAGGATTAGATCAAAGAATGGAGAAGCCCATTCAAAATGCCACATTTGTACATAGGATCAATGTGCAAGTGATGAAAAAGGAGAATGTGATTCATAAATCACGCAGACAACGCCAAAACAACAGCCCCAGCAGGCACAAAGAATCTGATTCGAAAGGAAATAAAAATTACTCAAATGAAATTTGCTCAAACACCAACTGTTTGGAAATATTTTGCCAAAGAAATCTTTAACATGTCTTACTTTTGTTTATTGGATGTCCATAATGGAATGGACATACTGATAAAATGTCTGATAGTGGTGCCAACACCAGCTCCAGTATTAAAACAAATCTTTCAATAACTACAGTATGATTCATCAGTGTAGGACAACGATGGTCGTCAAATGTTTTCTGTTCATAATTACTTTGAATTTTGTCAAGAGGCAAACGACAAATGGACAAACGGACAAACATGTCCAAGATATATACCAGGGCTGAACACATGTCAGCTGCTCTTTGGATGAAAAACACTAGAGTCTGTAATGGGTTTTCTCCGTTAAGCAGGTGCAGGGGTTTATAAAAAACAGGGAAGAGAAATTTCTTCGGTGGGTTCCTCTCTTCAGATTTCTTAGTATTACTGGACCCTCAGAGTTCATTTGAAAAGGGATCCTTATCAGGAACAGGCTGACTCTGTGCAGTGTAAGTAGGGCACTAGATCAGGTTATTCTCAAGCCAACCAGTTTCTGTGGTGCAGGGTGGCTAAGCCACATTCCTCAGGGCTATAAAGAGAGCATCAGATTATATGCCTTCTTGGTTACAATGGTAGCGTTGTCTGCACTAATGGAAGGAGAGAAAAAGAGAACAGGGGGAGAAATTCCCAGTTTACAACCTCTCTTGTAGTTCATTGACTAAAACAATGCGTGGGTGATTTAAGGAAGGAAGGGGACGCTTACCCTTTCCATGTAGATGGTTGTTCTATGCATGGGTGGTAAGGGGGCCAAATGCAGTAATCAACAAGGCTTCAAGTACATAGTCTCAACAAACGAAGAAAGCACTAATGCATGCAGTCGAACATTTAGGAACCATAATTGCAATTTTATCACTGTAGAGCTTGGCCACAAATGTGTGCGCCAGCTCGTTCTGCAAATATACCTCGTGGACGGGATCCGATTGTGCGATCCCGTCCGCGCACTCATGAGCCTGACGGGCGCATGTCTCTTGACTCCGCTAGCGGGGGAATGTCACAGCATGCGTCATATGTGCGAGGAGGGGCTTACCTCCTGCTCCTGTCTGTGGGGTCTGGCGGGCCACGCGTGAGGAGTTCTCGATGCTGCAACTTGCCAGACCCCTCTGTTTATTGTTGCCATGGCGCCGCTGGGCGTCACGTGGTCGTTTAGCAAGATGGCCGACCAGCTGGGGACTGCTGGTGGCCATTTTGGAGTCAGGCTAGTTGGCTAACTGTGTACCGGACCACTGTTTAGTGTTGCCAAGGGACTGATCTCACATGCCGGCATAGATAGAGAGCACTTGGTACTTCTGTGTCTCGCTACTATTAACTCTTGGTGCAATCCAGCAGTTGCTCATTGTAACCTGCTCATAATCACATCATATCGCAAAGATACATCATCCCTGAAGGGATGCTGGCATTATGTCTTTTCACACGGCTCACTGCAAATGTTTTGAGGCAGTGCCCTGTGTTTACAGTTAACTCACCAAATGGCTGGGTATGAAGGTTACATTTGCAAGATTGCAACACCAATTATATGTATCCACAACACAAGAAATGCAGGCAAGCACTGTGTTGTGCAATTACATCAAGATGTCATTCATCAATCTCTGCTAACCAGGGAATAACTCCTGCATGAATTGGGCACAGAGCCTCCAGTTCACAATGTCTGTAGTCTGTTGGCTGGCACACAGAGGCATTTTCATTGGGTGCTGCTATTTTTTACAGTGTGGCCAACGTTTGCCAGCTGGTTGGTTAGTTGAGGCCAATCTTGTCGGTTTTCAAACAGAAGATCCAAAGCTGTTCTCTTCTTAATAGGAGGTCGTGAATGTTTCCTCCCCTTTTGGGTGTTGCCATTTTTTCAATGATGGACCACGTAAAGTCTGATGGGTTGTTTTGCTGTGCTAGAGAGTGTTCCACCATGGGTGCTGTAGTTTTTTTGGTGCATATGCATGATCTATTTTCAGCAAGCTTTGTCTTAATTGGCCGCATTGTCATGCCCACTTAGCATTTGGTGCATGGGCACGTGATGATGTAAATTACATTGCAGCTGTTGCAGTTTGTTAGGTTCTTTTGTGTCCTTTGGAAGTGCCAGCCTATGTCAATGCTAGTGGATCTTTTTCTGCTGGAGCATGCACTGCACGAGCCGCAGGGTGTGTGGCCAGTTGCTTGGCTCTGCCCCCAGAGGGTGTTGAGTTTGTGCTGTGTGTCCTTATATGAGTGCACCAGGGAGTCTTTTAGATTTCTTCTTCTTTTGATGGCGAATCTGGGGGTGTCAAGGCAGAGACTGCCGACGTTCAGTATAGGCCAGAGTTTCAAGACCTCCTTCTTGATTTTATTTGTCAAAGGTGAAAAGCTCAAAACGGCTGTGATTTGGCTGTTGAATTCATTCTGCTTAGTGTGACGCACCAACGTGACAAATACCATGAAGTGTAATCATACAATTGTAGCAGCCAGCCATATGACCCATGTTAAACTGCCAATATGGTGGTTATTCTCCTGTGGAAATGCTACTTTCACATATACACCAGCTCGCATTTCTGGAGGTCCATGTGCCATTACACGTTAGCACTAACAAGTTTCCTTTTCAGCCAGCATTACTTAGAATGAAGAGATCTATTTTTGAATCTAATGGGCTACATTCAGATTGCGATTCCAATGTGAATGTATTGTCGAAATCCATGGTCCTAGACCTTTGCTTGCTTACTCTTTGGTGGTAGTCTGGGGGTTAGCTAATGGGGGCTACAAAAGCCTAATCAAATTAGTATGTTTAGTAGTGAAAGGATTCAATCATACATTTGAAGCATTAGACAGATTGCTTTTAGATAGCAAAGTTATGGGAAAAGCAGTTTTGCAAAATATTATTAAAACATAATTTAGTGTGCAATGCATTTGAACAATTGCACTGTTTGGATTTAAGCACCCATTCCCAGTCTGTGCAAAACCATATAAAAAGATGGAAGGAGTTAACCAATGAGGCTACTGTTTATCATTGGGTAATTGGTGGGATTGGCTATTTGCATGGATCATAAATATTGGGGAAACCCTACGTTATGCCCTTGCTTGCATTTTTTTTAGTTCTGATTGTATTGCGTTGTTGTTTGGAATGTGTTTATTCTGCCCTGTTTTCTTGCCCTTATGTTTCCCTAATTGTCTTAATGGGTGAAGGGAATACGTAGCACTTCTTGCCCTTAACAAGCACGTGTTTTCATTATACAAACTACTAAATGTATGGGCTTAAACCAAGGCCAGGAGGGTAGTTTACAAGATATAGGCTAAACTATAGCCTGAAACCTTCCTTTGTTTTCCACTTGCTCCTCAGGGATCATCAAGCAAGTTCAGATTTCTTGTCCTGAGGAAGGGGAACACATCGATAAAAGCCTGCCAAAATGTACAGCCCCTGCGTTTTAACTAAACCATGCACCCGGGCAGCACTATTGGCAGTTTTTCCACCTGCGCACTATGTAGACCTCTGACCTATCGATACAAAATTTGCATGACAACATGAGAAGTTAAACTCAGTAGGTGTCAGTCAGTGAGATAATACAACGTGCTCAACTCTTACTCATTTTTGATGCAGTATTGATTTTATTTACTAACATTACTGTCAATTTGGGAACCACATTTGTGTAACGGTTTCCAAATGTTGTTGTGTTTTCGCTGTGTTTTCATCCTTTCTAGTTCTTCAGTTTTATTTTATTAATAGTTCTATCTTTTCAGGCTATACCTAACACCTGGTTATTCACACAAACGTTTGTGTTTAACAATTTGTGTACAACACTTTGTGTCTGTTTGATTTAATTGTATTTAATACATTTATGGACAGGGACAGTATTGGAGACATACTACAGTGTGTTTTGTTCTGATAGATACAGAACATTAATAACCGCTCCCAGTATTACTGAGGAATAAGACATGTAAAATAATTGTTGTTAACTATTTACACCGAGTTCCACATTCAGTGATCTATTTTGCTAGAATAATACTGTGTAGTTTTCCCTGTCAGGACACCCTTGTTATATTATGGAAATGCATTCTGTGAACACAAATGAACATTTGACTCCAAGCTGAAATAAAAGCCCATTTTTGAGCATAGTGTGCATTTGCTGAAGCCGTGGAGACCATGTTTGTTGTGTATTTCACAAGAAGCTGAAGGCAAAAGTTGCTGGCTCTCATGAGAAACTAGGAGTTCTTTACAAAGCAGTGAGGTTTGATAGCTGCACCGTCCGAGCAGCTGTGGAACTTTACTTCTCTGTAAAAATACTAGGTTGACATTAGAGTGAAATACATCAGACAGACAGAGTAAAATCAAGTCACTCTCACTCCTTTTGGACTTTGGCTTGGCTGACAGAAGCAGACGTGCTCCTTCAGCCTGTTCCCGTTGGCGAGGGGCTCGCTTCCAACCTGGAATTTCCAGTGTAGTGCTTGGCAGAGATTAGCTGTTTGAAAACAACGCTAACGGGGATGTATCACATTTCTGTATTTGTATTGTGGTACTGTTTTTCTTAAGTCTGTAATCTTTAATTGAGATATCTGAGAAGTGTCTAATTCAAAATCTAAATGGAATGTGAATTAATTTGTGTGTTAAAAAATAAACACATTGCCTTCCAGCCTTTTTTATGTGCCGTAGAGAACCCACAAGTAAAAATATATATCTAAATGACTGCGATTTGGCAAGACAAAACAGCCACCAATATCTTTTTCATAGTAAGCTTGTTGTTGTAGCAAACCCAGTGTAGCTGCCACAATATCAATCTCCCAGCATATGTATTCAAAAGTTAAGTTAGTTTATCCTAAATGCGCCAGTGCCTCGATATTAAATGAAAAAAACTCTAATAACACAATTTGAGAAACAGTTTAGCAAATTATTAGATATCAAACACCGGATATCTTTATTACAAGCTTTTCACAAAACGTTTAGTTTTAGTTTTCATAGGCTAAGCTGATATGTGTTTCGACATTTACTTACAAGGTCCTCTTGAGGGATTTAGCCAAAACAATAGCACACAGCAATACATAAAATTGAAATCCAAAAATTGTATACAGACCAGTTGCACACCATAGGAGATTCACAATGTTGTGAAGAGCGGGACAAGAAATGGCGAACATAAAAATAACAAAACTGGGGCAAAAAAATGAAAACACAAATCAATCATGAGTTAAAACATCTCTCTACATTGTTTCAACAATACATATCTGATCACTATTGATTTCTAGTTTCATACAACTACACTCATGAAACAATGAGTTCTGCCAATACACGATAGTTCATAATGTCTGAACACTAACATATCTTGAAACAGTTCAAGCATCCACCTTCAAGACCTTGAATGAATTGTGCCTTCAAAATGTCTGGGTTTAAATAATCAAAGACTCGAAAGAAAGTCCAATTACACAGAAATACCTTTATCTAATAAGACCTAAGCCAATTTAAATTCTCAACTAAAAGTGCATTCTGTCACAGCTAATGTGAAAATTCACATATCTTCCAAAAAGGAATTCTCTCTCTAAATTCCAAGACGAGATTCTGAAATAAAGTCAGTGCAATAGAGGTCTGTATAGCATAGCACCTGGTAAAATCATACAACCTCTTGTAATGGTGATAACAGATACAAGCGGCCTTACCTACTTTTCTGCCTCAATTAATCCATTCACAGTCTACAGGATATTCCTGATTATATTTTGTTGCGAATAATCCTAATAACCAAAAAATGAATGCACAAATTGTATTTCCTCTATTGGATTTCAACCTAAGGATAACTTTCCCCAAAACCATACATTAGTTAAATCATCTAGATCATTGCCAAGACAAATAACCCTGAAAGTCTCCTTACTGTAGCACAATGCTGACACTGCTTACACCACTTGTTAATCCTTCTGCAAGGCATTCCATGTGGCGCTATGATGCCATTTTGAAACAAGCCTCTTTTTGAGCACTTCAGGAACATGTGTCATAGGCTGGACAAACCTCGACTTATTATTAGTCAACAAACAGACAAAAGTGCTTGCAATCGAGCCTATTATGAGGCTCGAATTTCATTGAGAAATGTAACAATTAATAATAAGAGCAATGGACTACAAAACATGCTGATACGTTTCAAAAGAAAATTACACATCTTTGTTGCGTGTGTAACACGGAGCCTCTTAGACACGCCCCTCACTATCTCCCATATACACAGAGTTACAATATATAATGCTGCATATGAACCTAATGTTGAATAAAAAGTGCTTGCAACTGCGCCCATTATGCTGTTCGACTTTCATTTATGTATTGCTGTGTACTATTGTTGTTTGGGCTAAAGTCCTGAAGAGGACCTTGGAAGTAAAGGTCGAAACACGTGTCAGCTTAGCTTATGCAAACTAAATAAAGGTTTTGTGAAAAGCTTGTAATTAAGATATCCGGTGTTTGATAATTTGCTAAACTGTTTCTCAAATTGTATTATTAGAGGTTTTTCATTTAGTAGTAAGGCTATGGCACATTTGGGATATTTAGTGTCTTTTTATAGCTTCATAGGGCCCAAAGCTATCTACCTCCCACTTGTTTTGCAGCCTACTAGTGCCAACCCATATAACCAAGCCTTGGATTAGAGTAAAGGTTGGACAGCTCAGTGGAATAAGAGTCAGTTTCCTTTTTTCTAGTTGTTATGTATTCAACAGGCATTGCTTGGGGTAGATGGAGTATTGCTCTAAAGTTTGTACTCTCCATTCTCAGCAATGACTTATTGTTTTTCCAAGCCCCGATCAAGTCACCATAGAGCATTTTAGTAAGATCTTCATAAGGTAGACTGTCTGAAGTGCAGGCAAAGTATAGCATGTTTGAGTGTTTGCAGACCTTCCTTGCTGCTGAAGAAGATCCCTCGCCATTCGTTCAGTGTTTTCCATCCAATTTAAGTTGGAGTCACATAATACCCCCACGTATTTATATTCTGAAACTTATTCAATCTCCTTGCTGTTCAAAGTTCACCTATACTTTCTCCTACTCCGATTCTTGGGACCAATAAAGGACAAGATCTTAGTTTTAGTCAGGTTCACGACCAACTCATTTTCCGATGCGAATAGGTATAGTTGAATTAATAGAATGTACAGCCCAGCTGGCATAATGTTTAACAATACTATATCGTCATCATAGCCAATCCAGTAATAAGGGACTAGTCTCAGCTTTGTTGGATACGTTAGCTCCTTAGTCAAAGTTAGTGTTAAATCTGTGAGATAAAACAGTAATGGCACTAACACTCACAGGTATTAATGGCTGCAATAAGAGTGCCTTTACTGTTGACTCTTACTTGGAATGTGGTCCCTTGGTATAGACTGCTGATGATATATAATAATCCTCTTGGAAGACCTCATGCATCTAATTATTTCGATAAAGTTGTTCGGCAAACCATGTGGGATGCAGCTCTAAAGTCAACAAAATCTGTGTAGACCTGTTGGGTTTGTATATTTCAGGCTGATTGCACTATCGTGATTAGTATAATCAGATTGTCCACTGTAGAGCATGATTTACGAAATCCAAGTTGATGTGGCAAGATCTTTTTCTCATTCACGCATACGTCCAGTTCTGAAAGCAGCACCTTCGCAAGAATTTTTGCTGGAGCAACCAGCATCGCTAGAATTCTGTAGCTGATATGATCTTTATGGGACCCACGGTTTGAATAGTGGCAAAATGATGCTTTCTCTCCAGGTTTCCAGTATCAGCCAAGTGCTGCCAATGATCGCAAAACGTGTGTTTGTACCCAAATACGGTATGCACTTTTCAGTTACTTGCAGAGATAAGAGACAATTGTACGATCATTACCTGCCTATAATGTCTTGTGTAGAT
Organism: Ambystoma mexicanum; assembly: GCF_040938575.1. Lineage (NCBI taxonomy): Eukaryota > Metazoa > Chordata > Amphibia > Caudata > Ambystomatidae > Ambystoma > Ambystoma mexicanum. Next base: position 1,039,768,913 of record NC_090935.1, read on the forward strand.
CGCTTCTCAGTGCCCTTTTCTTGTCTCTGATTATTGCAATGTAAAGATGCTTACTTCTACCCATCATGGGATTTGCAGTGATAATCCTTTTATTGAAGGTCTTTATCTCCGTGTCACTAACCACCCTTTCAATCAACCTGTTTTGTACAATAGTTGAAATGTTTAACATACTGGTCAGCTTTAAACATCGAGAGACAACTCTTTTCCAGAGAGAGTTGTCCTCCATTCATATTCCTGGCCTACCTAAGTAATTCTATGCTTGCAAGATTGAAATGGTGCATTGCTTTCTCCAGATTCTGTGGATTTCAGCGTACTTGGCTGGCACCTGCAATAATGTCTATCTGCCCAATATTATACATGAGACAATTTGGCCGCTCCACTTGAAGTTAATATTATGGTCGAATGATCAAACTCCTCTCTATATGCAATTTCTAATGTCAGGGCAAAGTTATAATATCGGGCATGCAAGAAACAATAGTCAGTAATTGTAGCACTGTAGGAAGCCACTCTAGTACATTCCCCTGGAACATCACCTGGGCATCGGTCGTTGATCATTATGAAGCCCTATTTTGAAAGGAAGTCAAACCAGTTTGTCCCCTTTCTATCAATTTTTAGTCTGCTATAATCGAGCTGACGGAATTCCCAGTGTGCTTTGCATCTCTGTTTCTTGTTCCGCTAGGAACTTCTCCTCAAAATCTGCCATTATTAACATAGGGAGTTTATCACAGTTTGGTTTCCTGATATCAGCAAGCTGAATCATAATCTCATTTGTATGTGCTTTGTAAATCTATAAAGGGATGTAGTTCAAGGCACTGATCAACAGCCCACCCTTTGGCTGGCCTAACTGCCCCTGTACTGCCAAACCTTGTCTGTGATTTCTTCGGTCACATTTAAGAGGCTTGACCACCCAGGTCTCTTTCATCAACACTATTTCAAAGTTCTCAGGCTGGTCCCAGAGTCCATCATAGTAGGTGTAATGTGATTGACCTTGGGTGTTCTAAGACAGCACTCTCATCTCAAGATTAGGGGTTTAATTAGGATCTTTGGTTGGAGCAACCCCGCAAACCAGGACCAATTTTCCTCCAGTGAATCCTCTGAAGCTTTGTTTGGCGGATCCTTGAAATAAGTGGTTCTCCTCCCATTGCAATTCACCTTTATTCTAAGAATGCCATCTTGCCAGTGACATTGTTTATCATGTTCCTTAATTAATGCCTTGTTTGGATGTTTTCCGTTGTTATCTCCTATCCACTAGAGTACAGTCATATCCCATTTTATGAAAGTCCTCTCTATGGGAAAGGACCATGTTCTTAACTATTTCAGTATGAGAATACACTGTCAACTATTCTATGTGATCCTCCTCAAGTTGATCCATGATCTTAATTTCCCCATTGTTAATACACCTACGTGGATATAAACGGTGTAATAAGGACAGCACTGCCCTGCTATTTAGAATTCATGCACTGGTTTTACAGAATAAGCTGTTTATAAGAAGCCCCTGATGAGGATCAATTCTTGAAATGTCCATAGTGGTACGTCAGCCAGACCAGTTTCTTTTACCTTGATAAATTCAGAGTCTGCTTTAGCTCATCCTTGTTCATAGGTTTGTGTTCCTGTTGTAATCCATTCCTGTTTTTCTGCATGTGTCACTTCTTTGGATAGGTCAAAAACCAATTCTATCCCCTCGAGCATGCTCATGTTTTCTTCCACGGCTTGCACATAGATGATCGTCCTTGCATGGTTTGAGCATAGACTGGGTGAGTCTGTAGCCCTTCTTGGGATGTGAAATGTGCCCTAATATTTTCCTTGCACGTTGGCCATGAAGCTGCTCGAGTAGACTTTGTGTGCATGGTCTTCTTGGTTGTTTCCCTGGAGGTTAATGATCTTACCAATTATTTACCGGGAGACCTTTTCCCCCTGAATTCCTTCTCACAGTTTTTACTCCAGGTCAGATGGTTACCTTTAGTGTGAGCTGCACTTTTTTCCTTATTAGCCGCCCTTTCTTTATACTCATACATACATATGCATTTTCCCACCTCCATTACATTGTTAATCAAAATATATCTGCTTTTTCTACTAGCATTTTTTGGTTAATTATTTTTCCAGAAATGCTGTGTACCCTTAGTTCATGCTTTTATCATCTGTTGTTGGGGTCCTTTACCTGTTCCACTCCCAGGCCGTCATATCAATTGCGTGTTCTTGCAAGCAGGCCACGTTCAATGTGAATGCTTTAACCCCTAAATGATTGGCAATAAAATTCAGTGTCGTGCTGTGAGATTACCTCAGTGTTAATAGTGTCACAAAGTTTCATGAGTGAAGTTAGTAAGAGGTCCAGTGCGTGTAGCTTCATTGTTTATGATAACCATACTCTGAATCATTTAGGCAAATGGGACTATTACTGATGTTCCGCAAATCATGTTCTGGATCACTAGTAATATTCAACCTATGGGCTTGCTCAGCACTATATGGCTGCACACCTGTTATTTCTGCTTCTGGTTTATTTATTACTGTTTCACAGTCATCATCACGGTAGAACCCCATAGATTCATTACCGGAAGCAACGCACAGTCATTAAAACTATGGTCCAGAGGATCCATATTTTCTACATTTGTCCCAGACTGTAGCTCTCTCTCTCAACTAGTTGTGTCCTTTCTGCTAGCCTACAGTCACTGAACTCTATCCCTGCCACATTATCATCCTTCCCTGCATATCCCCCCTGACCTTACAGCCATTGTGTGACATAGGGGAACCTGGGTCCCAACGTACAGCACTTTTAGTACTGATACAATAGACTACATTGTATGAGCACCAAGACAAGCTAGGGAGGATTTGATGTGTGTTGCCAGCATACTCGAATGTCTGCCATTTTTCAAGGGAAAAACTCAGTTATTCGGTTTGACAGATTGATTGTGCTCAACTCCAGATTTGCTGCATAGAGCACAGTTCTCAGTAGGCACTCTCTCCATACAGGGGCAGATGTGGAACTCTTCAGGGAATAAGAGAGTGATGGCTCCTCCAGCCTATGCTTGTCAATTGCCCCTAGAAAAATGACATTCTGCATTCTAGTTGGAGTTTTGCCGACCACCTTCTCTCCTTCCTCCATACTGCTGTATGACCACAGGTGCTGTCATGTTGAAGCAGGCAAATCCCTCGCTCACACCTCTGTGCCGCACTGGACTATGCTGGTCTCAGTAGTTCACGGTTCATTTTCAGATCACACTCACTCTCTGAATACACAGAGTATGCAAGGCTTTAGCGCATATAGGGCAGTTTATAGCCACAGGTGCTGTAAAGTTGTGCAAGGCGGCTCCCTCCCTCACACCTCTGTGCCACACCGGGCTACACTGCTCTCTCCGAATACACTGAGTAAATAGATTATTGCCCATTAGATGAATGCTGAACCTGGATACCTTTTGGAGGATTGCACCTTGTTCATGAGGGGTTGGAATCAACCGAGTACATCTGAAGAAGTCCTGACTACAGGGAAAGGACCAAGAGGGGTCTGACCACTGACACTCCCTGGGCTCACATGAGGGTTTATTCTTGCTCCTGTAATGGAAGATGTATTCGAGGTGAGCATGGCATTTCCTCAAATATAATTAGGTAAGTGCTCTTGAAATATTGGGGTAATAACTGTCTCCAGGCTGAATCCTTTCCAATTGTGTGAAATGCAACAGTGTTTCCATTATATTGAACGCCTGAGAGAAATGATTGTCTATTAGAAACATGCCATTCCTGCACTTTGGGCCTCATCACGAGTTGGGCGTTAGCCAGGGCTTTTAGCCCTACCGTCAAACCCCCCGGTGCTATTAGCGCCAGATCACGGGTTTGGCGGAATGGAAAGTCCCCATTCCCCATTGGGCCCATTCAGGAATTTTGCATTTCCCCATTGGGCCCAATGGGGAATGTTCAGTGCTATTACCACCAGCGTTATTACCGCCGGCAGTAATAGCGGCGAAAATTGGCAAAATCATGCCAGATTTGCCCTCAGCTCAGAGCTGGGGGGAAATCCACCAAGCCCGTGATTTGGCGGATAATTAAATGTGGCGGTAATAGCGTTACCACCGCATTTACGGGTTACCACCAAACTCGTGATGAGGCCCTATTGTGTACGACTGATAAAATATTACTCAGGGAAACAGAATTGGATATTGTGTTTTGCTAGGATGAGTTACAGCTTGATTTGATTTCATTCAAGATTGAGGGAGATTGTATTTACAAAACGTGTTGTTTCTGTCATTAACCTGCAATCACAGGGAATGTTTAGGCAGTGTAGCATGAATAAGTGCTATCACAGATATAATCACTATTATACCACGGTTCATAGCGCACCAGTACCATGGCCTGACGATGACAGGTTTAAAAATCAGCATTCTATGATGGCCATACCTATTTATTAAGAAATGGGAAATGTGAGAAAGCGCATTCAGTCATTTTTGACCCCTTAGAATAATGTGAATGTGAATTGGGTGGATGAGTCAATTCAGTCTGTGCACTCTATACAGAAGACATTACTTATCTAATCCAAAACCTGTAGAAGTTTGTTATTGTAGGCCTATTTTAAACTGCACACACATGTTAATAGCCCACAGCAATGGACTGATAGGGGAAATGTGAGATATGTGACAATTCTCAATGTATACATGGGAAAAGTAACCTTTTTGTTTTAATTTGGAAACGTTGTAAAAAGAAATCAAGGATTTTGATATACTGATCGAAAAGTGGCATAAGTGTAACTGGAATGTTTAGTGTTATTCAAAACTTTAAAATTATTGTGAGGAATCTGAGGGTGTCCTCACTTCTTTTTCCCCAGAATCCTCCTCACCATCACTTTTGTATTCTGACCCTAGAGGGTGGATATGCGAGGGAGGATAAGCTGGGTGAAGGATACTTGGGGAGTGGGGACAGGACGTCCTTATGAGAGACATGGTATTCCCCATTCCCTTTTCAAAATGAACCTTCTGCCAAAACAAACTTTGTAGGTTACTGTCAGCCTTTCCCCTACAAAAATTCCCCAGGAATACAATTTTTTCAGTGGGACAAGGACAGACCAGCTAGGAGGATACATCCTCATTTTGGTGGGATAAACATATATCCAGCTCATATACTTAATGCAGATACATATCGGCCTCATCTTGTTAATGCAGACCAATATCAATCAAATAATGAAGTGAGGAGAAGAAAACACAGCGCTGTGAATACTCTGTTTGATGTAATTTTCTCCAAACACCACTCTTGTACTGAGACGAAGAAGAGGGCTATGGAGAAGTTCAGATGGAGCAGTTAGGCATGTCCCTTTAACTGTGGTCAGGCAATTGGACTAAATGACCTCCATCTACAGTCACTTAGGAATCGTAAGAGATATGAAAATGCAGACTGTGCTCAAGCTAAGGGGAGAAACAGCAGGCTGGAGTGTGGAGCCGGCTGGAGCTGGAGAGAGGTGGACTGGAGAGACAGGAGAGAGAAGCACAGTTGCTGAAAGCCATGTCAAGCAGAGGCAATGAATGCCAGGAACGAGGTTGGCGAAGAGAGGGCTTGGAAGGCATGCATACCCTCTGTGTTGAGAGCAAGCAGAAGGAGATGTGGCACGCCAAAGAACTCTGGTCGCCATCCAAGAGGGTGAGCAGTGCTCTCCCTGCCAGCCGCGAGGGAAGAGCGGAGACAGTGAGAGCTGAATGCAGAGCAAGAAGGAAACAAAGTTGACATGAGCTGCTGCCTAAAGCCGGTGAGTGTAAACAGGGAACCCTTGTACCTGGGTGCTCTGGGAACGAAAAGCAAGTATCTCTTGAATATGGAACAAACTGGAAATGGTCGTGAGCACTTTTGAATGTTAAAACAAAAAAATGCCTTAAACATCTGGAATGAAATGAAAGTGGCTTCAAGGCTTAAACCGGTGATGTTTGAATACCAAACAGACTGAAAGACTTTATAAGAATGTATGAATGCATACAGAACCAAATCAAGTTGTGAATCTTTCTAAATATAATGAAGGTTTTCTGAATGGCGCACAGAGCTAAAGCAAGTAATGAACATGAGTGAATGGAATGAAAGCAAGGTTTTACTGGTTGCAAATGCCACAGTGTGAACTGGTTGAAATACAAGTGTTAGCAAAGCGAAGCGAGACCCAAGAAGGTGAAGTGGGAGAATGGAACAAAAGGCTCCCACCAATCCCCTCACGCCCCTGGCCTAGAGGATCGCGGCCCAGACACCCGCCACGAGAGGAGTTTGCCTATCTACCAGACGACCAAATACCCTAGTACAGGAACATACGGATGTGCCCACCAGCCTGCCCTGCCCATGCCGACACCTGCAGCATGGATGAACTCGACTAAACCATTCAACAGTAAATAAACACATCGTTAGAGATGCCATGACGACCTAGCCAACGGTCAGAACACCCGTGCAAACATGCACACTGGACACACCCACACCAATCCACACGAAGAACATATTCAGTGCTATGACATAGGTGACAGACACACCCACTGACGCGCATCTTTATTATTTTTCACATAGGTTTTTCAAAATGCAGAAATGCAAGACGCACAATGAACTCATCTAAAATGCTTGCTGACGCTTCTCCTAACCCATGCATTGCAATGAGAAATATAACGAAGACATGATACTGGGGATAAAGCAATATGACACCGTAACTTAAAGCGCCGTGCATCAAACATCCCCACCTATGCACCAGGCCCAAGTAGGCCGCAAGCAAGAGCCTCCATGAACATTGAACAAGCAAGAGTACAATTGCTGACCCTGCAGAGTGAGCCCGGCGAGAACAGACAGTGAAGGGCACAATGTTGCAAACTCGCATGCCACAAGCTGAAGCCAAGGTCACACCTGCAAACTAAGCCAGACACACAGTGGAAAATGCAATATTAAATGTGCAGAATTCTGCCTCAACCACGGTCTCTCCTCACGTGACCAAGCCGAACCTGACAGGGTGCCAGACCCAGGAGGAAGGAGGCGCCTGGATCCCACGTTTTGAGACACAGGCAGCAACAATGAAGCGACTCAATGGACATCTGCGGCGGTGGGAGTAGTCTGCCCTCCAGCATATGAACAAATCCTCGCATTGTCTGCACATACCCATAGTTATACATTGTTGCAAATGACAGGTGCACCGTGGGCTGGGAACAGCGATGGTCCCAGACTGGGGGGCTCGCGAGTGGACCAATCAGAACCTGGGGCACTTATCACTGACGCCATTAACATTAGCCAATCCTCAGGGGTCTTCATGTAACAATTTTCATGTATCTAATTGAAGGGACAACCCAAGTATACCACCTGACTGACCCTCAACCACTAACAGCGTTCTCTATACGTATGCTATACTAACCCTACCACTCGAGGAACCAATCCAGAGTGGCGATAAGTGTTTTGCTAAATTTCCCAGGTGACGCAAGTAGCGCGTCATACTGAGGTAAAAAGGGCCTGCGAGCCCCACGAAGAGAAAGAGTGTCAGGACGGACGCGTACGATCCTTGACGCATCCCTGCCGTTTTGTTTAATAAACAGCAGAATCACCTTGCTTCTTGCGTGTGCCTCATACTCATTTTTGGGATACGCTGGAGGAGTTGGGGCCTCCCTGCCCGGAGGTCCGCGGACGGCCCAGCCGACCCCGGGAGAATTTCCCCCCGACAAGTTGGAGGCACTGCTGAGATCTGTTTAAGATCTGCTTTTATTTTATTTTTCCGAGTGCTCCCGTTGCGAGGAGGCCCGGCGGCGCGGCCATCTCTGCCGCAGCCCCCTTTTGAGGACTACAGGACCATCGCGGAACTGCGAGAAGACCGGACAGCGCAATCCGGATATTGGCCTTCGGGAGCCGGTTGAGAAGTATCCCGCCCGCGGTTGGCGAGTGTCCAGACGTGGTCCAGACGAGGGGAGGTGGCGAGCCGCTTGGAGGGGTGCACGCAGTCGAGCGGCCCCGCGTCAAGAGAACTTGGTGAGTATGCCACGCCCAACAAGCAATGTGAAATTGTGAGGGAGGGGGGAGGAATAGAATACGGGAGGCGGGAGGTGTTACACAGGTGCGCGGTAAAGGTTTGATAAATTAGTATTGACGGTGAAGTGAATGGTAGCTGGACAAGTGCGAGAGCAGTTTGCTACGTTACGGAAGAGGAGGGGGCGGAGCACGAAAACATCACGTGCGGCCTCTCGTAGAAACTGATTGGTCTAGGTTGCGACCACGTGTAAGGGAGTGTAAGGGTGTGTGTGTGTGTGCGGTTTCCTACGATTTGGTGATTATTGATCAATGAGTAGATGAGGATCCCTATTGATCGAGCAGGAAACTGTCACGCTCACCTGATTCCCACGGAGGCGCAGGTCTGGCTTCGAGTGCTGATGCTTCTTCAGTGGTGAAGCGCAGGACTCTGAAGATGGACTGGAAGGGCCCCTCTACTCTGGTCTTTTCTGGCTCGCAGGAATATTCCCCTGTGCGTGAAAAGGGAGTATTACCTACTGATGGAATAATGCTCAAGCCTCCCACTCCGTTCCAGCCCTCCACGATACCCTTCCACGATTCCCCGTGAAGTCTCACCTTAGGGTCTGGAAGGATGAGTTCTCCATCCTACTTCTGATGCAGGGGCGCGTTGAAACCCAGTTACTTCACTGGATTGAGGTTTGATGGGAGTTCAAAATAAGCTTGACTATTCATTGTCTTATTGCAGCAAGCGCTAATGCTTATGTCTTTTTTCCCCTTAGGGGCCGGGGTTCGGAATGCTGGAGATATGGTGCCGACCCGAAGTGAAACGTGCAGTTCCAGTAAATGACAGGTAAGTTCTGGATGAGCGTTCAGGTAATGTCTTTGCATTCGCTCATTCAATGTCCTTGTCTTTTTTCCCCATAGGGGCCGGGGTCCGGAATGCCAGGAAGCGGCAGGACCCGAAATGAAATGGGAATAACCCAACAGGTAAGTCTTAGAAGGAAACTGAGCCTTTCCTATTCCCTTCCTTCTCTCACCTTGTTTTCTTGTCTTTTTCTCTCTAGGCTCTGAGAAGTGGGTGCGGATCCGGATGATCCCTGCTGAAGATGGAGGCGCCCAGGAAAGGTGAGTGAAATGCAGCGCTGCAGCGATCGAAGCAAAATGCTTTTAAAATGATGTCTTCCCTTTCAGGATCGTCGGTGTGATGTCTCCGTGATGCAGCTTTAGCTGGTAAGGTCTTCTTTCTCTACCAATTCTCTCCTATCTCCCTTTGCAGGCGACCCAGGATGCTGACAGGCGTGGCTGAAGTCCAGATGCAGGAGCTGACACGGTGAGCGTCCAGCTGCGAGGAGCAGAACAACGCGAAGCGTGAGTTGCTGATCGGGCGTGGTTTAAATAGCTTTGGAAGAAGTTCCAGGTATGTATCCTTCCACCGATCAGGTATGTATCCTTCCCCGACCACACCCAGGTGGAAAGTAGTCCCACAGGTAAAGTAGTTCCATTCAGGCCTCAAGAGGGCCTGGATGTAGCAGCATGGTCTGCATCAGGTAAGTGCACATTAAAACACTTGAACACATGTCTACCTTTATGAGCCTGGCGCCTAAGGCACCAGGACAGGGGTCTAACATGAGCCTGGCGCCTAAGGCGCCAGGACTGTTTCCAAAGGGCCCCAGCTTGGGCCCGCTGGCACTTCCGTGGGGGGAATGATGCCTGCCTCTGGGGTTGCTGGGTCGGACCTGGCTCCTTGGAGGTAGGCATCATGACAGTACCCCCCCTCAAGGCCCCTCCCAAGGTTGTTCCCTCCGGGCGTTTTGGCTTGTTCGGAAATCTCAGGTGGAACCTTTGTATTAATCGAGGTGCGTGAACATGGTTACTAGGCTCCCACGATCTCTCCTGAGGTCCATATCCCTTCCAGTCAACAAGATAGAAAAGTTTTGACTTTAACACCTTGGAGTCTAAAATGTCTTTAACTTCGAATTCTAATTCCCCTTCAATTTGAACTGGGTCTGGAGGCTTGGACAGTCGGGTCCCTGGTTGTACTGGCTTCAAAAGTGATGCATGAAAAAGTGGATGAATATGCATGTTAGACGGTAAATCCAGTTTAAAGGCCACGGGATTGATTATAGCCTTGATGGGATAAGGTCCTATGAATCTGGGATTGAAGGTTCGCGGGCCCTTGAGGGGTAAATGTTTCGTTGCTAGCCATACCTGGTCTCCTACTTGGTAAGGAGGAGTTTTACTTCGGTGCAAATCAGCGTTTTCTTTATACTTTCTCTTGGCTTGCTGTAAATGAGTTGCAGCTTCTTTGAAGGCTCGGGTTATTGTGGAATGCAGATGAATTACTGCGGGCGTTTCCAGGGTCAGAGGTGGGTCTAGGTCAGAGGTCCGAGGATGGTGACCATACAAAGTATAAAAAGGAGTTTGTCCGGTTCCAGAATGCACTGAATTGTTGTATGCATATTCTGCGATCCAAAGGATGTCTTTCCAATTTGACTCGGATTGGTGTAACATGCACCGAAGATATTGCTCGAGAGTCTGATTGGTTCTCTCGGTTTGTCCGTCGGTCTGGGGGTGGTGGCTGGTGGATAACCGCACATCTATTTGTGCTAGTTGGCAACACGTCTTCCAAAAATGGGAGATAAATTGACTTCCACGATCCGAGACTAATATGGAAGGGAAACCATGTATGCGAACTATATTCTCCAGAAATTCCTTGGCCAAGGTGGAAGCTGAAGGCAAGCCTTTTAAAGGGATAAAGTGGGCCATTTTGGAGAATAGATCCACAATTACAAGGATAGTGTTGTAACCAGCACAAGGAGGCAGGTCAGTTATAAAGTCCATTGACAAGTTGTGCCATGGTGCCGGTGGAATATCCAAGGGTTGAAGTAGGCTGGCTGGCCTTTTCTTTTGACCCTTGTTTTGGGCGCAAATTCCGCAAGACAATACAAAAGACTTTATGTCTTTTCTCCAAGAAGGCCACCAGAAGTGGCGTTTGATTTTTTCCTCCGTTTTAGCGATACCAGGGTGTCCTTCCATTAACGATTCATGATGATGGGCAATAACAAGTTCTTGCAATTCTTTACTTGGCAGAAACAACCGCTCCTGGAAGTAGGGTAAATCATCCTTAACAGTGTAATGAGGACCCTTTTAACCCCATTCCAGTAAGGCTGAAGAGTCTAGAAGTTGTTGTACTTGCGTTTGGATGTCCTCAATAGTTTGCAATGAAGTTAGGCCTAAGATTCTTTGTTCAGGTATGATTGGCACAGGTTCTAAACTCGAATTGGGTTCTTCCATGCCAATCTGGGATAAGGCGTCCGCTTTACCATTCTTGCAGCCAGGGCGATAGGTAATTACAAAATCAAATTCCGCAAAGAATAGAGCCCATCGGAGTTGTCGTGAAGATTGAACTTTGGCCGTTTTTAAATACTGTAAATTTCTGTGGTCCGTAATTACGGTGATGGTGTGTCTTGCCCCGAGAAGGTAGTGACGCCAAGCCTTGAAAGCAGATTTAATAGCCAGTAACTCTTTGTCGGTAATTGCGTAGTTGATTTCAGGAGGAGAACATTTCCTGGACCAAAAGGCCACAGGGTGTAGTTGGTTAGTTTCTGGGTCTATTTGCGACAGGACAGCTCCCATGGCCGAACTGGATGCGTCGGTTTCCACAATGTAAGGGAGATCTGGGTGCGGGTGCTTCAATACAGGTGCAGAGGTGAATTTGGTTTTCAGGTCCTGAAAGGCTTGTTCGGCCTCAAGAGTCCAATCAAAGCGTTTGTTTTTCTTTAGGAGAGCTGTGATGGGTTGGACTGTTCGGGAAAATTCCGGGATGAATCTTCGATAGAAATTGGCGAAGCCGAGCATGCTCTGAACTCCCTTCACCGAGCTAGGAGATGGCCATTTGAGGATGGCGTCCACCTTTCGCGAGTCCATTCGGACTCCTTTAGGTGTCAGGATGAATCCGAGAAACTCAACTTCTGTGGTATGAAAAACGCATTTTTCGAGCTTTGCAAATAGTCTGTGCTGGCGCAATTTCTCAAGAACTGCCCTAACATGATTTCTGTGATCGGATTCTGAAGAAGAGTACACCAGGATGTCGTCAATATAAATAATGACACAGACATCGATAAGTTCCCGAAGAACATCATTCATAAAGTACTGAAAGGCGGCAGGTGCATTGCACAAACCGAAGGGCATCACCTGATATTCGAAGAGCCCAAATTTGTTGCGGAATGCAGTCTTCCATTCGTCGCCTTCTTTTATACGCACCAGGTGATAAACTTCTCGGAGATCTAACTTGGTGTACACACAAGCGTCTTTCACCTGGTCGATAAGCTCTGGGATCAGGGGCAGAGGATAACGATTCTTAATCGTTATTTGATTTAGGGCGCGATAGTCTATACATGTTCTAAGGTCGCCCTCTTTTTTCGGCACGAAGAACAGAGCTGAGGAGACAGGAGACTTGGATGGGCGAATAAAACCATTGGCTAGGTACTGATCTAAATACTGACGCAGATGCAGGTTCTCAGGTTCCGTAAGAGCATAAATCCTACTACAAGGTAGTTGAGCATTAGGTACCAGATCGATTTGGCAATCATAAGACCGATGGGGAGGTAACGTGTTAGCCTGTTCCTTCTGAAAAACGTCTTGGAATTCTGACGGTAGCTGTACAGGGGTGGAAGTTGCTGAGGCTAGACCCATAACTGGATTTCTTGGATAACAAGTTGGTTCACAATCAGGAAAACTTATCTTCTTTGCTCGCCAGTCAATTCTGGGATTATGTGTTTCTAACCAAGGAATTCCAAGGATTACTTGAAATTGTGGGGCCATGATCACATCAAACACAATTGCTTCCCGATGTCCATCCTGACCCACCAGTGTCACTTCAACAGTGGAATGCGTTACAGGCCCTGAGGCTATTTCGGTTCCATCTAGTGTAGTAATGACATCTTGGGTTACTTTTGGGCGGAGAGGGAGCTTAATCCTAGAAGCCAATTCACGGTCTATGTAATTTCCATTAGCTCCACTGTCGATGTACGCTTTTATAGCATGCAACTGCTGGGGCTGTTTTGGGTCCACGAGCACCATTGGCATGACAAAATGCGAGGTCAAAGAGTTTGTTTTCAAGCTCGGCAAGCGGACCCCTACGCTTGTCGGGCTAGGTCGTTTCCCGAATCAGGTGTCAATAAATCGTTATCAGTGGCTCCAACCACCTTCTTAGGTGGTTTAACTGGACAATTTCGAAGAAAGTGACCGGAAGTCCCGCAATACAGACAAAGTTGCATTTGCCGCCTTCTCTCTCGTTCCTTCTGCGTTAATGGTCCTTTAACACTGCCGATTTGCATAGGTTCGGATACGTCGGGACTCTTGGAGTTAGCGTGGGTTTTGATCGGTACTCGGGTTTCTTACTTGAACCGATCTGCTTTTCTATTTTGAAGTCTGTGATCAAGTTGAACCACCAAGTCAGTGTAGTCTGCGCAGACCTGGGGTAGATTTACAATCTGAGCTAGAACATCCCTAAGCTCTCCGCGCAGGCCTCGATGAAACAATGTGATCCTTTTGTTTTCTGGCCATCCAGTTTCCACAACCAGTCTATTAAAGGTGGCAACGTAGGACAGGAGATCCTGATTACCTTGTCGTAAGGATAGCAGTTCGTTATCAAGGGCCTGTCCGAGAGTGTCGAGCAAACAATCTTTCCATGCTGGCCTGGAAGCCCTGAAAATCCTGGAGAATGGGATCATCCTGATTTACCAATGGAATAGACCAATCGGCAGCACTGCCACTGAGGTAAGATAGTATAAAGGCTACCTTGGTCTGGTCGTTAGGGAAGGCCCCGGGTCTGCATAGAAAGTGTAAACGACATTGGTTCATAAAGACGGCATATTTCTTGGGATCCCCCGCAAAACGTTGAGGCGGGGCCAAAGGCATGTGTCCAGGTAGATTGATTTGAACCGGGTTATTCAAACCCATTGATGTGGAAGTACCTCCGGAATTAGGTAAAGGAGTGTGCCCTGCCTGGGCCTGCAATTACCTTTTGGCCAGGTCATCTGTTCTTTCCTTTGATAGGATCAGTTCTCTTTTGAGAGCGTTAGTCTCCTGGCGGGCTGAGTGCACTTCTGCCCGTAATTCTCCCAAAAGCTGGGCCAGCTGATCTGTCTCGGAAGTCTCCATAGCGCCCGGGTGGGAAATTGTGGGTACGCTTCGCGTTCTGTCACGCTCACCTGATTCCCACGGAGGCGCAGGTCTGGCTTCGAGTGCTGATGCTTCTTCAGTGGTGAAGCGCAGGACTCTGAAGATGGACTGGAAGGGCCCCTCTACTCTGGTCTTTTCTGGCTCGCAGGAATATTCCCCTGTGCGTGAAAAGGGAGTATTACCTACTGATGGAATAATGCTCAAGCCTCCCACTCCCTTCCAGCCCTCCACGATACCCTTCCACGATTCCCCGTGAAGTCTCACCTTAGGGTCTGGAAGGATGAGTTCTCCATCCTGCTTCTGATGCAGGGGCGCGTTGAAACCCAGTTACTTCACTGGATTGAGGTTTGATGGGAGTTCAAAATAAGCTTGACTATTCAGGTGAGGCGCTGTAAGAGTTCTGTTGCAAGTTCAAAAGCTCAAGCTTAATAATAATGTTCATTGTCTTATTGCAGCAAGCGCTAATGCTTATGTCTTTTTTCCCCTTAGGGGCCGGGGTTCGGAATGCCAGAGATATGGCGCCGACCAGAAGTGAAACGTGCAGTTCCAGTAAATGACAGGTAACTTCTGGATGAGCGTTCAGGTAATGTCTTTGCATTCGCTCATTCAATGTCCTTGTCTTTTTTCCCCATAGGGGCGGGGGTCCGGAATGCCAGGAAGCGGCAGGACCCGAAATGAAATGGGAATAACCCAACCGGTAAGTCTAAGAAGGAAACTGAGCCTTTCCTATTCCCTTCCTTCTCTCACCTTGTTTTCTTGTCTTTTTCTCTCTAGGCTCTGAGAAGTGGGTGCGGATCCGGATGATCGCTGCTGAAGATGGAGGCGCCCAGGAAAGGTGAGTGAAATGCAGCGCTGCAGCGATCGAAGCGAAATGCTTTTAAAATGATGTCTTCCCTTTCAGGATCGTCGGTGTGATGTCTCCGTGATGCAGCTTTAGCTGGTAAGGTCTTCTTTCTCCCCAATTCTCTCCTAGCTCCCTTTGCAGGCGACCCAGGATGCTGACAGGCGTGGCTGAAGGCCAGATGCAGGAGCTGACACGGTGAGCGTCCAGCTGCGAGGAGCAGAACAACGCGAAGCGTGAGTTGCTGATCGGGCGTGGTTTAAATAGCTTTGTAAGAAGTTCCAGGTATGTATCCTTCCACCGATCAGGTATGTATCCTTCCCCGACCACACCCAGGTGGAAAGTAGTCCCACAGGTAAAGTAGTTCCATTCAGGCCTCAAGAGGGCCTGGATGTAGCAGCATGGTCTGCATCAGGTAAGTGCACATTAAAACACTTGAACACATGTCTAGCTTTATGAGCCTGGCGCCTAAGGCGCCAGGACAGGGGTCTAACATGAGCCTGGCGCCTAAGGCACCAGGACTGTGTCCAAAGGGCCCCAGCTTGGGCCCGCTGGCACTTCCGTGGGGGGAATGATGCCTGCCTCTGGGGTTGCTGGGTCGGACCTGGCTCCTTGGAGGTAGGCATCATGACAGAAACTTGATAGATAGATGATGTTTCCCTGTAGGCGGTAGCTAGCTGGTTGCCTAATACGGAAGATAATTGGCTGGTTAAGCCCTCCTGTCGAGGGGCGTATCACACGCGAGGCGACGCAGTGTGCGCAGTCCGATTATATTGTTGATTACCTTGTTCCAGGCGTGACAAGAGGACACCTGTGGGGTAAACGGGGGTGGATTGCAAGCGTATTTTGGCCTTTTAAAAACATGTAAAGAATTTACCAGTAGTTTTGGAAGAGACCGGTGACGTCACCAGTAGGGCTTTCATAGGATATCTCGAACGCAAGGCATTTTTCGGAGAGTGGTGGGGAAGAGAATAATGGTAAGGGAGTGGAGACGGAGATAAACGGTAACGAGTAGATCGGGGCAAGGTGAAAAGGGGGACGTGGCTGCACACAGAGCACGCCGGCCACGACAAGTGAAGAAAGAGGAGGAGGGGTAAAAGAAAGTGGGACGGCTGTATAAGAACGTCACACAGGGCACGAAGCCGCAGGGGGCTACGTGCGCCTCGGCCGTAGGGGGCCGTAAAGGTGTTCGGTAAAGGAAGAAAAGAAAGAAAAGAATATACAAATGCAAATGCAATATTTTACTATTTTGTTTTAGCGGACAATCGCAAGTCCCCAAAATTACGGGGCCAGGTAAAGATCTGAAATTGTATAGCGTACACTATTAGCAAGATAACCGCTACCATATAGAGGGAGGATAACAATTGAAGTGCTACTATGTCACACGGGACAGGATCGGGAGGGTGGGGAAACACCCTCACTACCCCGCTACAGCATATATGTAAAACACTGTCACCCCATAGGGAGAAACTGATCAAATACAGCATAGAATGGACACAGGGCACGGACAACAAAATGACGACACCATGGCCGGCTAATGGCAGTTTCGATCCATATACCCAACATTCACTATTAACCCATCTGCATAACACATACAAGGGGAAGAAGTTGACACACCACGTGGAGGTGTTTAACTTATGGAGGATGTTCCAAGGGTCCCGACCAGGACCAAACGGAATGTTCATTATGGGGGAAACAACGGAAGCGAAGATTAAGGAGGAAGGAGAGAATGGGGAAAAGAGAGTGAAGGCGCACAGAACACGGGGAACGGACAAGAGGGATGTTACGCTCACCTGACTCCCACGGAGGCGCTGGCCAGGATCGTGCTGCTGTGACCTCTTCTAAGGTGTTGCGCGGGGCTCAGAAGATGGACTGGACCGGACTCCCAACTCCTGCTTGTCCGGCTTGCAAAAGTATCCTTCTGTAGGCGAGAATAAGGGATTAACTGTCTGCGGGGAATGCTACCAGCCTCCCCCTTTCCCCTCTCACCCTCCTCGAAACCCTTCTGTGCTTCCCGTGGCGTCTCACCTTAGGGTCTTGAAGGGCGAGCTCTCCTTCCTGCTTCTGATGCAGGGGCGCGTTGGTATCCAGTTACTTCACTGGATTCTTGGTTTTATGAGAACCAAACTTGCTTGGCTTCCAGGTAAGTTCCTTGAAAGGTTCCCCTTTTGTCCTTGCATCAATATGCTAATGTCAATGTCTTTTTCCCCATAGGGGCCGGGGTACGGAATGCCGGGGAAAAGGCACCGACCCGAGATGCGAGGTGCAATCCCTGTAGAAATCAGGTAAGTCTTGATGAGCGTTTTTGGGTAATGTCTTTTCATTCGCTCATTGACGCTAATGTCTTTTTCCCCATAGGGGCCGGGGTCCGGAAATGCCTGGATGCAGCGCGGACCCGAAATGAAGAGGGAATGACCCAACAGGTAAGTCTTAACATGGAGGTTTAGGTTTCCTCATTCCCTTCTCTCTCTCACCTTTGCTCTTGTCTTTTTCTCCCTAGGCGTGGAAGCGTGGCTGCGAATCCGGGTGATCGCTGCTGAACATGGAGGCGCCCTGTGAAGGTGAGTGGAATGCGGCGCTGCGGCAGTCGATGCGATGTGCTTTTAAATTAAGTGTCTTCCTTTGCAGGATCGTCGGCGAGCTGACTCCGGAATGCGGAACCTTGCAGGTAAAGTCTTTTCCTTCTCCTATTCTCTCTTTCTCTTCCTTTGTAGGTGATCAGGATGCTGGCAGGCGTGGCAGAAGTCTGAATGCAGGAGCAAACACGGTGAGTGTCCAGCTGCTAGATGCAGAACAACGCGAAGCATGTGCTGCTCTTCGGGTGTGGTTTAAATAGCCTGTAAAGTAGTTCCAGGTATGTATCCTTCCACTCAGGTATGTATTCTTCCTCAGACCACACCCGAGTGATAAAGTAGTCCAAAAGATAAAGTAGTCCCATTCAGTCCTCAAGAGGGCCTGGATGTAGCAGCACGGTCTGCTTCAGGTAAGTGCACATTAAAACACTTACACACATGTCTTGCTTTATGAGCCTGGCGCCTAAGGCGCCAGGACTGGGGTCCAGAATGAGCCTGGCGCCGAAGGCGCCAGGACTGCATCCAAAAGGCCCCAACTTGGGCCCGCTGAGACGTCCTTGGGGAAAATGATGTCTGCCTCTGGGGTTGCTGGGCTGGGCCTGGCTCCTTGGAGGTAGGCATCATGACAAGGGAGGAGAAAAGAGTAACAACTCAAACAAAAATGAAATAAAAAAGGAACAGAGCGACGATATACCCCTAGCGAAGGTAGTGAAAACGGAGGGAGGGGGGTTGTATCCTTTAAGAGAACTAGGAGAAATAGCAAGAGAACAATTAAGGGCGGCTGAGGGGTACTCGAACCTGGCATACAGCCCGCCACCATATACAGCTACAGGTGGCCACACGGGAGGGGAGCAGACTAGTACGACGGGATCAGCTCATAGGAAGATGCCCGCATGGGAGGGGAGGACTGGCGAAGAGCAGATCGCGGAAATAGGACATGATGAGTGGGTAGCTGCGCAGGTACTATTAAAATTACGAGGTTCATTAACAGGAGAAGAGAAGGAGGTAGCAAGGAAAATGGACGAGGATAATACCAGGAAGAGTGAAATGAAAGGGGAAGAGGGGAAAAGAAAGGAGGAAGAGCTGTTATGACAAAAGGAAGAGATTTTGGAGGAATGATTAGCAGAATTAAGGGATGAGCAGAATGCACTGATCAAGCAGCTCGAGAGAGAGGAAAGAGAGAGAGCACGGGAAAGGAAAGAAAGTAAGAATGAGTTGGACAAAATGAGGGAACGAACTGAGGAGCAAAAGAGAGAAGCCGAAAGGGTAAAGGCAGTAGCAGAAAGGGTATCCAGAACAGCACTGCGTGACAGGAAAAGAGAGGAAGAAGAGAAAGAAAAAGAAATGGCAATATGGAAGAGGAGATTACTATCAGAAACGACAAGGAAATACGAAGAAGGGAGGATGATAGAGAGTATATTAGAACGGGAAAGAGCGAGATGGGAAAGGAAGAAAGAAGATGAAAGGATATTGGAAAAGATGAGTAGTGAAGTAATGGAGGAATTGAAAAAGAAAAGAGAGGAAATTGGTAGAGAAATAGCAGAGACAAATGAAGGGGAAAGAGAAGATAGGAGAGGGGAGAGTGAAGTAAGGAGGTATGTACACAGAGACACAGAAGTAGCAACAACATCAGCACAAAGGGGAGCAATTGGTAAAAAAGAAATGGGAGGAACGGATCTAGTAGACTTAAAAACAGTAACGATTAGGGGGAAAAAGACAGATTGGGGGTTGCCATTCGTGAATGACTTTTGTAGTGAGGAAGAAGAAGGAATGGAGAAGGAAGGAAGAAATAGTGAAAGGGAAAGCCTAGATAAATTATACATCACCCGGACAAATAGAGACTCATCATGTGCCTGCAGGAGAAAGGAAGAACTGGAGGGAAGTGAGGGGGAAGAGCAAGGAATGGCGGGAAGGCAGACACGTGCAGCTACACCCTCATCATCCCGTCCAACATGCTCCACCACCCCACACTCATTACGTGCAACATGCCCACCTAAACTCGCACCCTTCCCCCACGAACTGACACCCTATGCAAAATTATTCTTAGCTGAATTAATTGAAGTAATAAATGACCCCCAAGAATTAGCTTTGGTCAAATGTACTGCACACACTAATGGAGAAGATCATATCTCAAAAGGAAATGCAGCAGCAGACACACATGCGAAGTATGCCGCATATTTTGGAGAGATATGGAACCCCCCAGAGTCAGAGAGAGGGAGAGGGAGGGGGATAGCTAAAGAGATGTTGATAAGAGAAGGGTACACCCATCTTCCAGCCACACAGATAATGGAGTTACAAGCGGCTGCACCAATGGCAGAAAAAGAAATATGGGTAAAAAGAGGATGTACAATGTCACCAACTGACGCACTATGGCGCCAGGGTAACACTGGAAAGATGGTAATGCCATTGGCACTATTGAACACCATCTGAGCCAACTCCACCACCCAGCCCACACAGGCAAGGAAGTTATTGCAGCACGAATTAGGGAAGATTGGTTCTGTCCCGAGTTAAATTCCCATGTGACAAACTTTATCAGCAATTGTCTCACATGTGAACAGTTTACGGCCGGTCACACGCTGAAAGTGATAAAAGGTACTATACCCCGGCCAGAGGGACCCTTCCTGCACATCCATATTGACTATGTTGATATGATCAACGTATGTCAAGGAAATAGGTATATGATTGTAGTAGTATGCCCATTCTCCAGGTGGATTGAGGCAGGACCCTGCTCACATCCAGATGCATTTAGAGCAGCTAAATTTCTAGTGAGGGAGGTTTTCCCCAGGTGGGGAGTGTGCGAGGTACTGCGGTCGGATAACGGCCCGCATTTCGCCAATGAAATGTTCCAGCACATCACATCCTTAATGAATATCAAGCATAAATTTGCATGTGCATATCACCCGCAGGCCAACGGTATATGCGAACGCCTGAATGGCCTACTGAAGGAGGCAATTGCAAAGATACAGCAAACAACAAAGAAGAGTTGGTTATATTGCCTTCCGCTAGCTCTATTTGAGCTGAGGAATAGACCAGGCTCCGACCACCACCTCACTCCTCATGAGGTGGTGACCGGACGACAAATGCGCCTTCCTCTAACGCCAACATCAAGGGCATTCACAGACTATGAAAACACTGCAACTGTTCTTGGTGATGAAATGTACCATTTTGTGTCTTCTTTGGTTACTAGTGTAGTGTTTGTGTCTCAACAGCTCGAGCGCACGCGGGGCGGGTCTAAGAGTTACCAACAAGAAGACGAGGACCAAGGACCGGAAAAGGAAAACCTGTGCAGAATTGCTAATGGTGATCACATGCTACTCTGCAATTTCAATATAAAGTGGAACAGCCCAAGCTTCACTGGTCCCCACCTTGTAGAGGAGGTATCTACGAGAGCAGTAAAGTTGCAGGATAAGCGTGCTTGGAATCACCTACACGACGTAAAGATCTGCAAACTCCAGACCCGCCCTAGCGTCACCGACAGGGCCATTGGAAGAACAGCGACAGCGTCACCCACGGAGGAAGAGACTTCTACCACAGCTGACGACCTAAGTGTCTCCATACCCTGCCACCCCCCAGATTCCCCAGAGACAACCACTGAAATAGAAACTGGTAATTCCTATACCGCCCACCCCATGGTCACACGATCAAAGAGTAAAGAGACTTCCGCCAGTTGAGCCCAAACCCTCTGCCCATGGACCCCCTACCCACTACAGTAACCACCCAATTGAAGGACATTGTCTTGCACATATACACATGTAAATACTTGAATGTTCTCTTCTTTCTTTCTCGCACATGCAGGTACCGCGTATTATTGTATTGCTAAGAAAACAGATAACTAACAAAGTTCATTGCCCAGGAGTAGATGCTACCCTCAGACGATAACTACCCTGAAGCCCTATCACGCCAATTTGTCTATCACATAAAAAGGCCAAAGTACCTAAAAAGAAGGAGGATACGTGTCTACTACACAGCATTTATCTTGGCCATAGAACAATCAATGCCCAATCTTCACCAACACTTGCCTGCCCTAAGAGACAGATCGCTTAGATTGGCGTGGGAACAGCTCTTCGCCTGGGCACTGAACGACTACTTGATAGGGAGAGCTTGAAAACAACACTAATAACAAGCATATTGAGAATTTTCAGGCGGGCAACTCTAACGTCGCAAGAATAAGCTGCCGGACTGCAGCAAGGTAAGAGCAAAATGCTGGTGAGACTAGCTTCTGTAATAAAAATGATAGTGATTTTGATGTTCACTGGGTTTCTGGCTGCCTCTGTATGGCAGAAAAGTTATGCTATCAATATTTTGGCTGTACCCAAACCTAATGTACCCCCACCCACGGCTGCAACAGGTGTTACGTCAGGTGGTACTAGCAAGATTCCACGTAAGGGAAATAGAGTTAAACGCAGCACATACTCAGATAGTAAAGGTATTGATAACTACATAACAGATTCAGCACACGTCTCGAACAACATGTGGTACCAACACATGACCCAAATAGGTAAGCAGACAACAGAAGACAGTTGCTACGTCTGCTCATTGATCCCATACGTCATGAGCGCTTCTCGAACATTTGTTGCCACGGAAATAGATGAAAAGACAGCACGATGTATAATATACTTGGCACTGTTCCAAACGAAAGGGAGATTTCAAGGGACGGTGGTGACCTGGTGTGGAAAACGCGAGACACATATCCATACGAAAACAACTTCCTCAAGACTTATTTGAGTTACCACAAGAGCAGTCTGCATGCTGAAGCATTCAGATACATGACAAGTGGCCCTGAAAAGGGAGAAACAAAGAAAGTAACACTACAATACCTACCATGTGACTGGTACACCACTGAAGTTCCTGGTAAACAAGGATGTTGGGAAAGACCACTGGTAACAATAACAGGGAAGGTGTACATGGACAACAAATGGGACATAGGAGTGATTGGCAGCAACATGGTAACAAGAGAAAATATTACAACTATTAATGAACACAATAACAGATGTTGGACGATTTGGGGCAAGTACTTACCCATGCTAACGTGGATAGAGAAGGATGAAGACCCAATAAGCATACTGCCGCTGTCTGCACCTAAGATATGCTACCAACATAGAGGAGAAGTGGACGTGGGATACAACACCAACTGTGCAAGCGTGGTAGAGTTACCTGAGGGGGGAGCAGGAACAGCAGTATTAATGGACCATTACTGGGCCTGCTGTAACGCTCACCTGATTCCCGTAGAGGCGCCGGTCTTGACTGGGCGTATACCGTATCTTCAAAGGTGATGTGTAACACACGGCTGGCTCTTTGGGCTGGACCTCTGTGCACTGTATGTCTGACTCGAAGGGTAAGGTGTCTGCAGATAGAAAATATGGGATTAAGGAACTGGGTTATTGAATGTCTCTCTCTTCTTCCCTTTCTCTTCTCCTGTAGAACCCCAAAGGTTAACGCTCTCACCTTAGGTAAGTGAACGCTGTGCTCTCCATCTGCCTCGGGGCAGGGTGCTGTAACCAGTTTCTTCACTGGATAAGAGGAGCAGGCCTCTTGACGTCAGAGGACTGCTGTCCGTCGTTTACTGCACGAACTGTAAGTTTCGAGTAATTCTAATGTCTTTAAAGTCTTTAGTAATGATGTCTCTTGTTTTGCAGGGTTCCGGCGATGGCGGATGACGGGCTGAAGTGAGTTGAAGATGGAGCCCGTGTGATGAATAGAAGCGCCTGGAAGCACGTAAGTAAGCGCTTGTTGCCTGCTTCACGATGCGCTCTAACTGTCTTTTTATTTTGCAGGTACAAGTTCGGAGCGGCTGCAGGGTGCCGGAATACCCACTGGGTTAGATGTGGAAAGGAGTGATGGCACGTGAGTATTAAAGTTCCCCAATGTCTTTAAACGCACCTTGTTTTGTCTTTCAGATGCGGGATGCAGCGCCGAAGGCCTCCGGAGCGTGCGAAGAGTTGGTAAGCTTTTGTCTTTCAGATGCCGGAATGCAGTGTGAAGACCTCCGGAGCGCACGAAGAGTAGGTAAGCCTTTGTCTTTCAGATGCCGGAATGCAGCGCGAGGCGTTGGTGACAGCCGATGGACCAGGTAAGTGAAGAGCTGTCACTGAAGACCGTAATGCTAACCTGTTCTTTCTTGTCTTTATAGGTGTTGCTGAAGACTGGATTCAGGATGGTAAGCCTTTTTCCTTAGGCCCAGGATCAGATGCAGAAGACACGATGAGCGTTCTGCTGCAGAGGATGCAGAATAACGCAAAGCAAGATTCATCCATCGGGTGTGGTTTAAATAGCCTCCTGTGGTGCTTAGGTGTCTCCTTCCACAGCCACGCCTAGGTAATAAAAGAGTTCCTGCTTTCCAGAAGAGTTCCAGTGTTCTGAATCTAGGGAGTGGCTCCTGTCCCACCCAACAGGAAAAATAGTTCCAAACAGAAGAGGATCAGAGGCTCAACTGGCAGGCAAGTAAGCAGCATGGTCTGCTGCAGGTAAGTCCACCCAAGCATTATGAGCCCGGCGCTTCCAGCGCTGGGACTGGGCATATTTATGAGCCTGGTGCCACTGGCGCCAGGACTGGGTCCAAAAGGTCCCAATTGGGACTGGTTGGCACTCGGAACCTGGGTTATGGATCTGCTTCCAAGGGAGTTGGGAAAACCCTGACCTTTTGGAAGCAGAGATCATGACACCTGCGGAAACAAGGCATACCACACACTGCCCCCTCTGTGGAATGGTATATGCACAATGGTACACGTTAATGTACCATCACTAGTGGTGCCCCAGAAACATGTGAACATGGCGAACTTCCCTAAAATGGATGAAGGAAACAAAAGGAAGAAGAGATCTGTAAAACCTCAGAAGGGGTCAGAGAACGAAAACCACAACAATAACAATGTCCTGAATAGAAAGAAGAGACAAGGAGACCCTCTGACAGGAAATTACCTATGGGGAAGGTCGGAATCAGCACTCACTTCAATCCCACCAGAACACAGACTATTCAGCAGAGCAGCAATGTTCTTCTCGTCAATAATACGTCCGGGACTACAAGCTTACGCAAACGCAAAATGGCTCCAGATAACTCGATGGGAGCTAATGATGACAATTAATTCTACGGTAAATGGATTCAACGCAATAAAAGAGGAACTGCGAGCAGTGAGGATGGTAGCACTACAGAACAGATATGTATTGGATCTCCTTACAGCAATGGAAGGAGGAGTTTGCGCAAAGATAGGACAATCATGCTGCACATTCATTCCTGCTAACGATGCTGACAATGGTACACCGACAGAAGCAGTATCACAACTGGCCCAGATGCACTCCAAAATGATGGATGAAAGTAAAGGAGTGAAGAAGGATGACAGCTGGTTTTCAATGTTATGGTCAGGGATGCCATCTTGGCTGTCGGACGGACTGAAGATTATAGTTGGATGCATAATACTGGCTGGAGCTGCACTGATCATAATAAGATTTTGGAAGGCCAATGATCGAAATGGTTGGTATGCACCCCTTGATGCCGGCAGATGATGGCCAACACACAGGCACAATAATAAAAGAGAGAGAAAACTGCGCAAACAGATCATCACCAACCACCTGGACCCACCATCTGTGAAGCTCGAAAACCCAAGAAACCCAAGGAGCTACATAGGGAAATGGGTATACTGCACACCTGGAGGAACCTGTGTATATATGTATTGGTCATTTGAAGACCATGTCAACCACTATGGACATTTGGGAGGAGTAACTAAAATATGGAGAGTAAGAGGAGATAAGGAAAAAGATATGTTTGTGGTCGACAAGTCGACCAGAGGGGGGACTGAAGTGGGAGAATGGAACAAAAGGCTCCCACCAATCCCCTCACGCCCCTGGCCTAGAGGATCGCGGCCCAGACACCCGCCACGAGAGGAGATTGCCTATCTACCAGACGACCAAATACCCTGGTACAGGAACATACGGATGTGCCCACCAGCCTGCCCACCAGCCTGCCCTGCCCATGCCGACACCTGCAGCATGGATGAACTCGACTGAACCATTCAACAGTAAATAAACACATCGTTAGAGATGCCATGACGACCTAGCCAACGGTCAGAACACCCGTGCAAACATGCACACTGGACACACCCACACCAATCCACACGAAGAACATATTCAGTGCTATGACATAGGTGACAGACACACCCACTGACGCGCATCTTTATTATTTTTCACATAGGTTTTTCAAAATGCAGAAACGCAAGACGCACAATGAACTCATCTAAAATGCTTGCTGACGCTTCTCCTAACCCATGCATTGCAATGAGAAATATAACGAAGACATGATACTGGGGATAAAGCAATATGACACCGTAACTTAAAGCGCCGTGCATAAAACATCCCCACCTATGCACCAGGCCCAAGTAGGCCGCAAGCAAGAGCCTCCATGAACATTGAACAAGCAAGAGTACAATTGCTGACCCTGCAGAGTGAGCCCGGCGAGAACAGACAGTCAAGGGCACAATGTTGCAAACTCGCATGCCACAAGCCGAAGCCAAGGTCACACCTGCAAATTAAGCCAGACACACAGTGGAAAATGCAATATTAAATGTGCAGAATTCTGCCTCAACCACGGTCTCTCCTCACGTGACCAAGCCGAACCTGACAGGGTGCCAGACCCAGGAGGAAGGAGGCGCCTGGATCCCACGTTTTGAGACACAGGCAGCAACAATGAAGCGACTCAATGGACATCTGCGGTGGTGGGAGTAGTCTGCCCTCCAGCATATGAACAAATCCTCGCATTGTCTGCACATACCCATAGTTATACATTGTTGCAAATGACAGGTGCACCGCGGGTTAGGAACAGCGATGGTCCCAGACTGGGGGGCTCGCGAGTGGACCAATCAGAACATGGGGCACTTATCACTGACGCCATTAACATTAGCCAATCCTCAGGGGTCTTCATGTAACAATTTTCATGTATCTAATTGAAGGGACAACCCAAGTATACCACCTGACTGACCCTCAACCACTAACAGCGTTCTCTATACGTATGCTATACTAACCCTACCACTCGAGGAACCAATCCAGAGTGGTGATAGGTTTTTTGCTAACTTTCCCAGGTGACGCAAGTAGCGCGTCATACTGAGGTAAAAAGGGCCTGCGAGCCCCACGAAGAGAAAGAGTGTCAGGATGGACGCGTACGATCCTTGACCCATCCCTGCCGTTTTGTTTAATAAACAGCAGAATCACCTTGCTTCTTGCGTGTGCCTCATACTCATTTTTGGGATACGCGGGAGGAGTTGGGGCCTCCCTGCCCAGAGGTCCACGGACGGCCCAGCCGACCCCGGGAGAATTTCCCTCCGACAAAGGGGATGAGAAGATAAAAGGTGCAAATACTGCAAAGTGAACTGGTTGAAATACAAGTGTTGACAAAGGAAATGGAATCCCATGAAGTGAATGAGAAAATTGATTCAAGTACAAGGAACAACAGGTTACGAAGGAACCTGTATTGGCAAGAGCCAGAAAAGTACAGATAGAGTAACAAAGTGAATGGTGGACAAACTAGCCACAGAAAAGTGTTGGAAGAGTATATTTTCACTGTCAAGGGGAATCAGGGGACAGTTGTTGATTAAAAGAATATTAGCAAGGGTATCGGTTGTGTATCCTGTAATGGGTGGAACGTGTGGTCCGACAACTGCGCCTTGACCGAGTAGTTATTTTTGAAAAAAAAGCCAATGAAAGTAACTTTAAGGAAGTTTGTGTTTTGCCACAGTTGCTCAAGTGATTTTGAAGTCAAGAGACAGAACTCATTTTGGTGAACCAGTAAAACATATTAATGGCAAGTGAGTTGGAAAGTCTCTCACTGAATCATGTTAAAAGCTGGAAGATTTGAACTCTTTTGTGTGAAAGCTGGGAGATTTGAACTCTTTTGTTTGAAAGCAGGAAGATTTGAACTCTTGGAGAAGGGAACCCTGATACTGTGTGAACTGTATTGAACTTGGGAAAAGGAAGCTGATTACAAGCCCAGAGCTGGAAGAAGCTTGGAATGATACTTTTGAACACTATCCCTAGACATTTTAATGTGAGGGTAAGTATAGGTTTTGGAAACAAACTGACTTTGATTTGGACTTCATGACACAGGCTATCCTTAGTTTTATTTAGGTAGGGAAATTCTACCTTAGCATAGGGAAATGTAGGCCTTACTCCATCCTGATGTTTAAGTTAAATAAACCTTTTGAGTATAACTTTGAATCCGTTGTCTGTGTCTTACTCCATGATGCCTTCACATTATATATATGTATATGTATATATATAATTTGAAACAGAAATTACAAAAGAGTTAAGATTAAACTAACAGAAATTTGAACTTTACACACATTACGAATGTTAACATTAATGTAACAACATAAAATCAAGTTATCAATCTATCTAAATAAAAAAAAATGTGTGTGGGTTTGTCAGGATTTGTGGGTTTGTGTCTTGGCAAAGTGTTGTTCCTTATACAATTCCACACTGTTTCACTCACCAATCTCCACCAAATGTTGCATAGTTACCTGCAAGGGCCCTCCAGAAAACACTGGCTACATGACATTTGGACACCCCAGCCCATTCCTTGAATTCTAGCACAAGTCAAAATGTGTTGGTGGTTTTGTGGCCTCCAAACGTTAATGGCTACATGACTTTTGGACACCCCACCCCTTTCATTGGAATTCACCAAAAGTTCAAATTTGGTGATGGGTTTGTGGCTTTGCAAAGCATTGTTCCTTATTCATTTCCATACCATTTCCCCAATCTGCACCACATTTTGCATACTAACCTGTTCAGTAAAAGTGAAAATATGTTGGGGGGTTTGTGGCTTGGCAAAGCGTTGGCGTATCAGACGCAAATGGACCTGAGAGGCAAAGGTGAAGGCAGTTAGCATTCCAGAACATTTATGTTACTCTCTTACAAATAGTGCTAAGGTCTTATTACAGCCTTCAGATTCAGTGTGGAGTAGTTAATAGTAGTGCTGATTGATTCAGTCTGTTGCATTTTTCATAGTGTTTATTATTAATTGTGGTCATTATAATTGTACTGCTTTTTTAATCAGGCCAGGTGGATTCAACAAGTTCATCCGACAGCAAAAATGCCTAAAATAAACCAGAAGCACATTGGACAAGTACAACCGAAAGCAAAGAAATCAAAAGTACTGCAAGCCAGTGAGACAACTGAAAACTGTGGGACCTGACTTCAAAAAGACACGGAAACAGCCAGTACTTTAAAGGTAACAGAGACCAGAGAGCAGCATGAAACCCGACTTCAAAAGAAGAGGGAAAGAGCCAAAACATGACGGGAGGTAGAGACTACAGAGCAGCATGAGACCCGACTTCAAAAAGAGAGGGAAAGAGCCAGTACATCAAGGCTTGTAGACACCACAGAGCAGCATAGCACCTGTCTTCAAAATAAAAGGAAAGAAGCCACAAATCTGAAGCACATTGGACAGTTTCGTCTGAAAGCAAAAATGTCTAAAATAAATGGAAACACATTGGACCAGTTAATCAGAGAGCAAAGAAATCAGAATTACTGTGAGCCAGTGAGATAATCGAATAGCGTGATATCCAACCGCAAAAAGACACAAAACCACCTAATACATCAAAGGTGGCAGAGACCTCAGAGCAGCATGAAACCCAACTTCAAAAGAAGAGGTAAAGAGCCAAAACATGACGGGCGGCAGAAACCACAGAGCAGCATAAGACTCAACTTCAGAACGAGCGGGAAAGAGCCAGTACTTCAAGTGCAGCAGAGACCACAGAGTAGCATGACACCCAACTTCAAAAGAAGAGGGAAAGAGCCAGAACATCACAGTCAGCAGACACCACAGAGTCGCATGAAACCCGACTTCAAAAATAGAGGGAAAGAGTCAGCACATCACGGCTGGCAGAAAACACAGAGCAGTATTACACCGACTTCAAAATAAGAGGGAAGGAGCCAGAACATCAAGGGTGGCAGAGACCATAGAGCAGCATGACACTCGACTACAAAACAAGAGGGAAAAGGCCAGAACATTAAGGGCAGCAGAGACCACAGAGCAGCATGACACCCAACTTCAAAAGAAGAGCGAAGGATCCAGAACATAAAAGGAGCCAAATAAAATCAATCAGTATGAGACCTGACTTCAAAAAGAGAGGAACAAATCTAGAACATCAAGGGCAGAAAATACCACCAGGCAGCATGAGCCCTGACTTCAAAAAGAGAGGGAAAGAACCAGTGTATCAAATTGGAACAACACAAGAAGAGCCCTATGTGGGACACCAGCTATTGTCCCAATACTGCATCGAGTGTATGAGAGATGATATGCACTCACACTACTGTATTGAATGTGTCCTCACACTGAAAGGGTGGAAGGATGTCTGCATACACCAGTGAAATCTGATAAGAGCAGGGTGATGTCATGAGGGAAAGACACGAAGATGCACTGAAATGATATGCAAATACTTAAAGACTAAAGGGAGCGATAAGAGAAACACGTAATCAAAGACAGAGAAATCATATGCACCAAAAAAATAAGTGAGGATAGATTAATTGAATGTATAAACGCAGAAACACAATAAGTCAAACACCAGGGCTATTCATTCGGCTCCAGACGAAGATAATGCTATACCTACACTCCATTGAAAGTCCCAGAACAGAGACCATGCTGCATGGTCAACTATGAAGACAAAACCTTGGCTTGGGGCCTGACCTATGAGAGAGGATGGACTAATTGCGCAAGTTGCTAGTAGTCTGACGTTGCTCTCTGCACCTGAGTTTTGCTTTGCTTTAGGGCTGCTAACAAGCCGAAAGGCCAGGGTTGGGATAGATGGCCAACCAATCAGAGGGTCTATGTAGCAACATGCTATACAATGTTGCAAACTCCAACCCACTGCTGTTATTCTGCTATAATCTGTGTTATACATTTTAACAGGTTGTTCAAGGCATGCCTATTAGATAAGGGGCATCCAGTGATATTAATAATGCTTACATGATACATAAGTACATATGTTCCCTTAACTATTCCCTACCTTCAATAGGTTTTACAGTTTGACACGTAGGATGATGTCATAGCCAACGTACATTGAGGTATAAAACCTTTGTGTAATCAAAATTGAAGTGTGAGTGCAAGAACTACAGTTTGTTGTTCGCCAGATTGCACTACTTTATTTTACGCTGAGAATAACGTAGTAATTTGCCATATTCTTTGAGTCAGTCTGGTTATTTGGGTCTGAGATCATTTTTGGTAATTCTATATAGCACATGAGATGCTTCAAGGAGCTAGATCACACCAGTACATCAAGGGCGGCAGACACCACAGAGCAGCATGACACCCGCCTTCAAATGAAGAGGGAAGGAGCCAGAACATCAAGCCAGAGACCACAGAGCAGTATGAGACCTCCCATCAAAAAGGGAGGGAAAGAGCCAGTACATCATGGTGGCAAGATGTTCTATTTTTTTGCTAGTAGGTTTCCAGTATGATCCTCACATGCAGTACTATCAAAATCGGTATGTTATTATTGGACACATGGACCGAATATGTAATTACTTTCAAGCCAAGAAATTTCAAGCGGAATCTCCAGGAATGTGCTGTGGGAGTGGAAAAGTCAAACTAACACCTCTTGAATCACTGACAAAGGAGCTGCTTTCCTACATGTCAGGAACTACTTCAGAATCAAAACATTTCCTGCTGAATATAAGAAGATACAACTCATGTTTTCAGATTACATCATTTGGTGCTACATCTATAGTTGAACAAATCGGCTTTTTGACAACTTTCAAAGTCCAAGGTCAGATCTACTAACATTTCCTTATCAAAGTCCAACATATTTGCAAATATACTTTATAGGGGATGAGCAACTAGAGGCCGATCAACAATGCAATTGTATCCACGACATAAGAGGTGATATTGTACTAAGCTTACAAAGAATGTTACATCAACTCAACCATCTAATTAACACGCCCACAACATCACTAGAACGCATACCGACTGATGTAATCCTAGCTGACAAAAGACCAGTGGGTGAACATGAACATCGTTTTAATGCTCCTCAAATAAACGAAGTTGCCATCCTTATAGCAGGCAACGAATTTGATGAACCTGACATCATAATTTAAATACGGGGCGAATCGCTGATACGCATTTCAGAAACACATCGCACTTCAGTCCCTGCTCATATTTTTGAAAGGTGAGGATGGGTATCAGTTTAACATCATGCAAGTTGACCCTTCTTTATGTGCACCAACTAATAAAAGAGTTTCATCAATAGTCTTCTACGCCTACAGAATAATGGCAAGAGATGGATCTTAAATTGCGGCAAATGTCTGCAATTTTTTCATCAGTTCGTTGTTGACATGTATGCAAAAATTGAGAGTGAGCGTCTTCTCTTCATACCTTTAAATTAAATAAAAAATATCAGGTAGATGACTAAGTAGATTTGGGGGATTCTATGGACAACTATAGGAACGATGAAAACATTGGGACCATTGTAATTCTGCCTGCTACATTCACAGGAACCCCTAGACACATGCACGAATATGCTCAAGATGCCATGTCATGTGTTTAAATACATGGACGTCCTGACGTATTTATTAGCTTAATCTATATTCCACTAGGGTGCACTACTGGATTTCATTTTATAGAAAAAAGTTTTCTACAATTTCTACTTCAGGTGCCCTCGGTCCTCTCTGGCTACATAGAAATCATTACATGATCATCAACAATTCATCAGCATCACTGATGAATAACCCAGTCACTCTTGTCGAGGTAAGAAAACCCCTAGAAAACACGATATTACTTGTAAATTCCTAATGCATCTGTATGCCTTACTGATGATGGTGAAACAACGTACTATTCGTACCTGTTGTTTTAAATGACAAGGGGCATTTAAAGATTTGTGGGATGCGTCCGAAAATGGTTCCTTCTAGATTGGGGGCGATATTGTGAGTTACTTCTACCATAGTATCACTGCCATCGAAAGATGGCTCTTATGCCGCTGTAATGACAATTATTAAGTGTTCACATGTCTAAATATTGTAAATCAGAGAGGTGTTATAAGTAAGGCATAAAGATGCATTAGGAATGTACACATACTATTGTGTTTTGACCCATTCTAACACGATTGTGTTCTGAGTACTTAACTTTGAGGATTCCGTGTAGTGAGTGAATCGTGACATTGCATGAAACCCGCCTGTCTCGTGACAGTTACCATTCACTTTATATGCCGCTACAGGACGGGAGGCTGTGCTTGCAGCCATCTTCCTGTTCCTGTATCAGGCATTTCATTTGTACCTTAAAGGTGAGGAATGAGGCGTTAATATCGGTCTATGTTGAAACAAAAGCGGTACGCAGACTGCAGGCCCTCATTTACAATAATGATCGGTTCTTTGTGGTTATGTTTTGGTAGGGCAGATTGAAACGAGACGGAATGAATCTTCGTTGCCAGTTTGGCTTGGAAGAACAATAAGACTCGTGAAACGTCGGGGGCCTTTTTGAAAGGAAACAGGTCAGTTCATGGATGGGTGATGTGAAGTTTTGGGGTTTATGACTTATACATGTGAGGCATATTTAGTTGATCATGAGACACTGTATTTATATATTTTATAGTTTTTCCAAATTGGTGCGCACTTGGTCAGTTTAAGAACAGACACGTCAGCATTTTGATCATTTTTATATATTTGGTTTGAATGAAATGCTCATATGTGAGCTGATTGGTACTTCTCTCTACATGTTTTTAAAAAAAAATAGATTTGTGGAAATAATAACAAGTTACACCTGATGAAGGGGCTGAGGGTACCAAAACGTGTAGTGTGATGTTAATGCGGGAGTATCCCATTAGGAAAACAATTTTTTGTTGATGCGATATTGCTCTAATTTGAGCACAAAATGTGTATCTTTATATATGTACTTCCAATACTTTTCACGTATGAGATGTGATGATTAAGTCATTGAATACTGTTTGTTTCTCTTCTGATGAAATTAACTGACAATGGTACAATTTGTTGCTCTTATAAACATATGTATTATACAATGAAATAGATGTTTATGATGAAGAAGTATTAATTGTGTTTAGAACACATTTATTTCAGTAGCTATGTATGAACAAAATCTTTTTGTTGAACAAGTAAATGTATAAGGGGTTTTCTCACCTAGAGAAGAGTGACTGGGTTACGTATTAGCTCCACATGTAATCCAGCTTGGCCCGAGATGAAAAAAGAACTATCATTTGGCCATACATCCAGTGATCGACACGACTTAATAAACAGAGGGTTCAGACAAAAGTAAATGAACATTTATCGAGATAATTACTAAGAGTCATGTTTTTGGAGAAAGAAGATGCTGGATGTATGCTATTGAGTGGCAGAAGCGAGGATTTCCACATGCTCATATTTTAATCTGGCTGAAAGAATAAATTCACCCAATCCTAATCGATACTGTTATGATATGCTTTGATGTGGCATTTATAACACACATGTAGACAAGTATATCTGCCGAGTTTCCAAATCCAGAGGAAAACCCAAAACCTGTTTGCAGTAGTGTGAGAAACCAAAATGTGTCTCACCCACCAGTCCCTGGGGATCTGTCATCCAGGTGGCCAGGACACGGTCATCGCTGTTGGATCGAATTCCTGGGTGAGGGTTTTTCGGGGAGTGGGACACCAGATGGTGATACGCAGTATCCCCTTCTCTGTAACACCTTTGCCTCATCCTACCAGGTTAGACATTTAGGAGTTCAACCCCCCTCCCTTTTATAACATGAACACTTTCACATGGGCAGCTCGATATGAGTGAAAACAGACTAACACCCGAGCAGTATACCTGAAGTGTCCCAATACAATGGTCGGGCGAGGTCAGTCAATTACTGACCATCACACACACCCGACTTCCATTAAGCATCCCCACATAGATAAATGGCGGAGCATGAGAGCACACTCTGAGCAAGGCGAAGCACACGAGGAAACAGCAGTTTTAAGACAGCAGCTGAATGAGAGAAGAAAGACGGCAAAACAGAAGGGGATCACAAGGATGGAAGTTCCCTTGATCATTTCCACAAGGAACCGTTACTTTCCAAAAACCTTGAGAATAGAAAGTGTAAGACCAGGAAACCAGGCTGAAGAATCCTGCATTGTGCGTCAGAGATACCCGGGGCCTTCCCACATCAATAATCAAGGCGGGAAGAAGCAGCAGCCTCTGTTGTACCGTCATTGGCTCCAAGAATAAAGCATTGTTAGTGAAATCAACAAAGCCAGTGAGTTGGGCAGACTGATACAAGACCGGTCTGTGTTGAAGCACAGTTTGGAAGCAGCAACATTGTATGGCGAGCGCTGGAACGGACATTGGTGAAACGCGTGTGATAAGAGACAGGAGTAAATTTGAACTGCTGAAGAGTGATTGAACTATAAAAGCAAGATATAATACCTTTGACAGAGTGGTTCGGGACTGCGTGGGTGCTCAATCAAAAGTCTTTGTAAGGTATCCAGCTGAAAAGTAGAAAAAATAAAAATGAGAAAAAGATTATATCAAGACGAGAACAAGTAATTGTGAATCTAAGTGGTCCTGCGATGGGTCAAGCAAAATCCTGCACACAGTCGAAAGTCTTTGATTATTTAGAAGTAGAGAAAGTTTGCAAAAGTAGATAAATTTGGTCCGAGCCTGGTGGAGAGAAACCAATAGAAGATTTTGTGTTACAGTTGGTCTGAGCCCGGCAGATGGAGACCAAGGGTGAACAGTAAATCACCTGAGAAGTTGCATAGGTGAAATCCTAAGTTGAAAGGAACTGTAATGTTTGTTGTATTGCATCAGGCCTTCTGAAATAAGAGACTGAATGACAAAGAGACTTTGGCACAGAAGGCCCTGATGTTGAGGTTTTGAACTGCATCCTCATGCAAGAGAAGCTGGAGCGTGCGCTAAGCTCGAGTGTGCCGCTTTGTCCGATGTTGAAAATGTGGGCAAGGGAAGCTAACAGCTTAAATATCCTGACATATCATTTCTTGGACACTTTTCTTTTGCATAAAATTGTTTCCCACAATATTAGTATTTAGAAGTAAGGATTGGCAATAGGTTTATTAGTATAGGCCCTTTTATTTTGACAGAATCGACTCAAACTGCGTTATTATTATTTGATGGTCATAGCTTGCTCTCATCTTTAGATTTAGGGTGTTTTCCAAACCCAATTGAAGTTCAATAAACACCCTTGAACTGTGATCACTTGTCTCTGTCTTACTGTTTGATACAATCAATGCCTTCCTTACAGTAGTGACCAAAAATATGAATCATAGACTATGTGGAAACCTTAATGTCAATGCACCATGTATGAAGGATCGAAAGTGCAGCAAGAAATATCTGAGAGAATTGATTAATGACACGCAAACTGATGATCATGGATATCCTCACTATAGAAGGTGAGATCC
Organism: Ambystoma mexicanum; assembly: GCF_040938575.1. Lineage (NCBI taxonomy): Eukaryota > Metazoa > Chordata > Amphibia > Caudata > Ambystomatidae > Ambystoma > Ambystoma mexicanum. Next base: position 1,039,804,801 of record NC_090935.1, read on the forward strand.
AGCAGATGGTGGATACACAGCAAGTCCGAAGATTTGAGGCAATGCAGAAATCGAAGTGGACAACAGGTGGATTCTTCCGTATTCTCCACTTCTTTTAAAAATGTTCCAGATGCACATTAATGTTTAATGTTATGACTCGGTGAAATCCATCAAATACATTTGCAAGTATGTTAACAATGAAAGCAACATGACTGTTTTTGGACTCACAACTATCTATGTACCAGTTGGGAAGGTATGTCAGAAGTAGTGAAACACTTTGGCACATTTTCAGTTATCCAATTCAAAACCACTACATGACCGTTGTTCACCTCACTGTTCATTTAGAAAATGGCCCGAGAGTGTACTTCACAACTGTTAAGGCCCAGGCAGTTACTGCTGAACTACCAGAAACTACTGTAACAGCCTTCTTTCTATTGTGTCAACAAGACCCATTTGTGAGGACATTGCTGTATCCTGAGATTCCACAATATTACACTTGGAATTTGTCAAGAAAAAAAAGTCTTCTGCAATAGAAAAAATGGATTACTAGTTCCAGGATAGGATGTGGTTGCAAGTGAAGCCGTGGGACGTGTCTATACAGTTCACCCAAACAACGATAAATGTTTTTTTCTCAGAATGCTACTTCATACAGCTCGAGGAACAACTTCTTTCGCAGCGCTAAGAGCTGTAAACAGTGAAGTATGTCAGACTTGGTTTACTAGAGGATGGTCAACACTGGGATACTACATTATCAAAAGCAGCATTACAGTCTTTTCCAGAGCAAATAACAAGCCATTTTACCAATTGTACTGACCACCTGCAACCCATCCATCCCAAACAGTCTGTGGGAGAAATATTGAGAAACCATGAGTGATGATATATTCGCCAAAGCCCATAGAGAGATAACCCAACTCTTCCTTTGAATTTATCTCCAGGAGTTTTCAAAGAGGTTCAGATGTTGTTGGAAGATGAATGTTTAGCTATTAATTTCAAGCCACTACTTCAGTTAGGCGTACAACCTCCAGAGTGGATTCAGCATGTTCTACTCAATACAGACCATATAATGCAAGAAAACTGCAATGTGAAAGAGCTACGAAGATATGGAGAATCAAGAAAACCCATGTTAATCGATGACCAACGAAAAACATTTGACAACTTCATGCACCACATTAGAAGGGGACAAGGTGGAATATTATTTCTCAATGCTCCAGGAGAAACAGGAAACAAAATTCTGATAAACGTATTCCTTGCTGAAATTGAAATGCTGAATGATTTGGCACCTGCAATCGCATGATCTGACCTTGTATCCACTCTTATGGATGGAGGGAGAACAGTGCAATCAGCACTAAATGTACCTCTAAATATTGCCAATGAACAAAAACCAACGTGCAATATCAGCAAAGCATCTGGTCAAGCGCGGGTATTAAAAACATACAGAGTCATAGTGTGGGATGAATGTACAATGGCTCACAAAAATCACTTGAAGTCCTTCATAGAACATTTAAAGTCTTAAGGAAGAGTAATAAACTGATGGGAGGAGCTGTGGTAGTTTTAGCTGGTGACAAACTTAATGCTTGCCTCAAAGCTTCAACTCTAGGATGACACGTTCGAAAAATTACTTTCAGAGCAAAAATGAGAGTACAGCTTCTAGGGGAGTCAAGTGCACACGTTTTAGCTGACACGCTTCTTCAAATAGGTCAATGTACTTTCCCCACTTAGTTGGCATCTGGTGAAATTACTTTTCAATATGATTTTTGAGATATGGTGCAATCGCTTACAGAACTGATACATATAGTATGTCCAAACATATCGGCAAATTAAAAAAATCCTGAGTGGCTGTGTGAATGAGCCATCCTTGCTGCTAAGAATTATTCTGTCAATGAAATTAGTCATCAGATTCAGGATATGCTTCTGGGCACAGTTACTGGGTAAAACTCAATCGATACAGTGGTGGATTTCTAACAAAAACTCATGGCCCCACCACCCACCCCCCATTGATGGGCACCTGCCAGCAGGCCCCAACTCATGTCCCCCCCACGCATCCCCCATTGACGGGCTCCTGCCAACAGGCCCCAACTCATGTCCCCAATACCCACCCCCCATTGACGGGCACCTGCCAGCAGGCCGGACTCATGTAGCCCCGCCACCCACCCCAATTGACGGGCACCTGCCAGCAGGCCCCGACTCATTGCCTCCCACCCTCTCCCCATTGACGGGCACCTGCCAACAGGCCCTGACTCATGTCCCCTCCACCCACCCCCAACTGACAGGCACCTGCCAGCAGGCCCCGACTCATGTCCCCTCCACCCACCCCCAATTGACGGGCACCTGCCAACAGTCCCCGGCTCATGTCCCCCCACCCACCCCTCATTGACGGGCACCTGCCAGCAGGCCCCGACTCATGTCCCCCCAAACACCACATCATAACTATACAGACCCATGGCCCTAATGCCAACCCAAATCCCACACACCCACCCCCAGTGCAAACATGCAATGATCCACTGCACCCACTCCTTCTTGTAAATTACCCATTCCATGATAGTCTGAAAAGAACCAGCATGCCCATCAACAAATGTCCTACAGAGCCACAAAGTGGCAACACATGACTGAGCCAATTCTCATGGAGACATGCACAAAATAAATAATAGTAGACCACACCAATAATGAAGATCAATGAAATATATTAAAAAGAAAACCATATGACAAAATGAAAACCACACATGCAAATGAAGAAATAATGATTGCAATCTGAAAAATAAAGTAAAATCCATGGACAAATTTAAATCCAAAACATGAAAAACGAAAAGTGGTCAATCCCCAAAGTCTATAGAAAGAAATCCTAAATTGACAAGCATAAAAAAAATTACTCCATGTGAAGATATAAAAAAGAAAGTATGTACATGTTCGCAAAAATAGTAAATGAAAGTCTGAAGGGTCCATTATCCCAAAACAAAAGGAAACCTACAAAAAACCCTATCATAAATACAACTATATACACAAAGTGGAGCAAAGTCCGTGGACTCCAAATCATAATAAAATCCAAATGAAATCTAAACCTAATTAACTATACACAAAGGCGACGGGCTAGTGCGATGGCTCACTTTTTTGATGTCCTGGCCCAGGGCATCATCGAACTCCACGTCGATGCTCCAGAGACGGGCCTCTTCCCTGGCCTCAAGGTCTCGCAGGGATGCAGCCATGGCCTCCTCCAACTCCCTGCGAGTTGCCCTGAGGCACTCAGCCTTCCTCAAAGCCCGGTGCATGGAGTTCTCCGCCCTGACTATTGTTAGCCGTGCCCTCTGCGCCCGCCGCAGCTCTGCACCTATTCGCTGGCCCAACCGCTGCCACATGGAAGACACTCCCAATCCTGGGTCCTCCTGCCCGCCGGCCGATGCCTGCCCAGATGATGTAGAGGGCCCGAGGCCACATGCCTCCTACGCTGAGCCTGCCGCTGTCTTTCTGCTGCCTGCCGCCAACACCACGACTGCCTCCTGGTAGATGGCAACACCCGGGGGGTTGTGCAGGTGCCCTGAGTGTATGTGCCTGCACATCGTCCGTTGCCAGGGATCCAGTTGCTGGGTTGACCACCTTTGCTGGAGCACTGACTCCCAACTGTGGCAGGGATGGGATCTCCACCAGCCAGACTGCATTGGTTGGGCAGGTCCACAGGGGGCCCTGGTGGCATCTAGGCCAGAAGAAGGAACGGAGTACGACTGGCATATAGTGTGGACAGAGGAGGAGAGGGCCGCAAGACAGAGCGAAACATGGAGGAAACCCCCGTCCATGAGCCCTCCCAACTGGGCCACGTTGGCACATATCTCTTCGTGATGACGTGCGTGGTCCCCCCAGGAAGCACACACGTCATCACAAATTACACGTGAGCGCAATGTGACACCAATCAGGATGGACTGAATCCTGTCACAGGTCCCCACGTCCGCAGGTAGAGGAGTGCCAGATGACGTGGACCTCCCCCTTACCTGCGGACGGGCCTGGGATGGGGCATCCCTGCTGGTGCATGGTGATGCAGTCACAGTGTCAGGGACAGTGACATGCACAGGCCCCTCTGTGGCGACCTGTGCTGCCTCCTGCCCCTGCCCCTGGACTGCACCACTTGCACCAGTGGTACCACACCACCAGGCCCCATGTGCAGCCCTGAAGCGACCTCCTCCTCCTCCGTACACACCACCAACCTGGATGGCTCCGCACCATCTTCTACCGTTGCCAGCCCCTGTGGGGGCTCACCCGCCTCTTCCACTGCAGCCGTAGTGGCGGGCGCGGCACCAGTCCCCTCGCTCCCGGATGATGGAATTTCCTGGGAGGGTGACTAGGCCTTGCGTCGCCGGCCGGTGGAGGCATCCGTGCTGCTTTCCTCCACAGCACCGTCACCGCTAACTTCTTCACTCACCGCTGTGTAAAGGGAGATATTGATCACAAGTATCAGGGTACTGTACAATAGTCCCCTAGACACAAAGCAATAGCACATGAGTGGCACTGTCAAACGTCACTTCCATCATGTCCCTCCACAACACATGGGTCAGAGCAGGCAACACACATGCTGGAACAGGAATGGCACATGCAACAAACATTTGCATCCATGTCCAAGGCACCGTAGAAACATCCAATGGTGGCCTGAAACTCACATGCATCATGGGACATGCTGATCACATGCACATACATCACCAGAGGGTCATGAATCTGGCCCAGTACAACCCCAGACACAGTGGATACAAGGATGACTAGGCTGTATCAGTGAATCAACACATCATCATGGACATGTGTCATGCATCTGTGGCATTTACCAGTCACTCACACACTACTCAGACACACGGACATGTACACCATGCATGTCCATGGCAGCAGCACCCATCTGTCACACCCCAAACATGTCCAAGTACGGACACAGGCATGCATACATGTGTGCATTCCGCATGCTGCTGCGCATGATGCATTGTAACACATACACCATCCATGTGGGTCACGCCTGACTGGACTCACATGCAGCACCATCATGTCCCTGCACACACACATCCATACATGACCCATGTCACACATACAGCCAAGTAGCTAAATACCACCACTCTGCAATATGCCCTATTTTAAACGGGAATGCATGGGCACTTACCGCTCGACTCCAGAAGGGCCTGCATCCTGAGGATCTGGTGGTGAAGCACTGGGTGAATGCACTCCAGGACCCTCATCTGCTGGGTGGTAAGGTGGCCCTGGCACCCCACTGCATCTGATGCGTTCAAGAGGCGCAGGGCCTTCTTGAGGGTCCTTCCTGGACTTGTAGTCCTCCCAGTGCTTCTGGATGTGTTTGATGTCGCAGGGTGCCACCCCCTCCGCATTGATGGCACCCACTATGTCTGTACAGATCCTCTTCCGTATTTCCTTGTCGGTGTGATGGTGTGAAGAGGGCATCATAATGCCCAAGGACTTGCTCCACCAGGATGCCAACTTCATTTGCACTGAAGCTGGCATCCCTCTGCCTCTCTACTGGGGGGTTGCCACTGGGGCGAGATGGTGCTGCGTTGGACATGGCAACCCCTGAGGCAGGTATGGGTGGGCAACTGGGTCCTGGGGCTGGGCTGTGGAGCAATGGAACACCAGTCGGGAGTCTTCTGTTCCAGCAGTGGTGGTCACAGCAACTGCACCCCTGCAGATGGCGATGTGCAGGGACCAAATGGCAGGGCACTGGCAGGAAGCAGCAGATGGCTTGTAGGAGGCTCCTCAGGGCTCTGAGGGGCAGTAAAATGGCCTTCTGGGCAGGAGCGTGGTCTTCCATGTGTTGTCGAGTCGCCAGCTTGATGCAGAGTGAATTAGCACATAAAAAAACAGCACGTCAGCGTGTAATTTGAGGAAAGGGCCTTAGCGTGTAAGCACGTAAGTGACGTAAAGAGCGCAGTTGTTTCCTTCTGCATGTGTTAATGGTCTGCGTGGGTATGCAGCATGCTGTACGTGCTTTCAGTGGATGCAATTGTTTTTCCTAATTTTGTCATGATCAACAGTCAGTTCCCAGATTAAGCCTATGGGTCCTTAAAGGGTTAACCTTGCTCAGGTATTGAGGGGTCCTGTGGTTCAAGTCAGATTCATATAGAAAGCAATTGGAGTTCATGTTCCCTCAATGGCCACCTGGTTGTGCCATTAAGGAAACTAACAATACAGGCCTAGTCTTTGACCGACCTCTGTTATAGTTAGCCGCTGCATGAGGAGACTCGCGCTTCGCGTTGCTGACTGCCCTGCAGTACGGACGCTTACCGCGGTCATCACGGATTTCTAGTCATAGGCCCTCATTACAAGTTATGCCAGTAGCCATGCTGCAATTTGCAGCATGGCTGCCGGCAAAACCGCATCCGTGTCCGTGTCCTCTGAATGAGGACTTACCGGACCATTCCGAGTTCGGATGGCCCGGTAATTCCTCACTCGAGGACACGGACACGGTTCATCCCCATTCCCATTTCAGCCCCTGCAGGGCTGAATGGGAATGGGAGAGGGAGTAAACAACGGGCCATTATGAGATGGCCCGTTGTTTGCTCCCTCTTCCCCTCGCGGGATCTGGTATGCACGCCTGGGTTTCCCAGGCGTGCTTAACGTGCCCCGCGAGGGGACCTCGTAATGTGGCGGAACGGGTTGAACAGCGCCGCAGCCTTTTACGGCGCCGTTTAACCCGTTCCGACAGGGTTGTAATGAGGCCCATAGTCTTAGTCTCTAGTCCAGCCCCTATTCTTTCCTGTCTACAGTCTCCACAGATTAGCCTTTTCTGTTATGCCCCTTCCATAGTCTAGCTTTCTGCCCCGTTTCTGTTTATTTTATTTTCCTTCGTTCACGCTTTGTAGTTCCAGCCTCCCTGTCTCCCTCCTCACAGGTCCTGAAAGAAAACTGCTGTTTCCTCACTCAAGCGATGTCTGTTGGCACTCGTGTGAGGTTGTCATTTATTAGCTACGGTTGTTGTTGGTCATTCCATATTTACATATTCATTCCCAATCCGCCTCAGCTGTGCACATTATTTGTGTTCCGTCCGCCTGTGCTTAATGTTTCCCTTCTCCTGAGGTTTTTTGACACATTGTTCCAAATACACGCCATTTGTTGCCGCATAGTTTCTTTCAGAGTAGGTTATTTGCAAAATTGTTGAATTCACTTAGAGCCCGTGTTACACCCTCTGTGGCCATCCATTTTCCAATACATGTTTGAGCTGTTACTGCTGCTTACAGTTGCTCCCTCATTTTAGTAACTACTTTTATTTGATGTTGTTTTCTCCACAGCAAGGTTCCCACATCACCCAATTATTAGTAAGAGTGCCCTATTGATTTGCCACAAACTTTTGCCCATTGTCATTTTTTAAAGTTAACTATTTTGGCAGCACATCGTCTCTACTCTTCAGTACATGCGCCCCTGTTTGAACGCATGATGGAGAGCTCACAAAAATAGAAATTAAGGTGAGCCTTTAGAGGCATAGGGTTAACTTATACCAACCTAGCCTTAGTGGAGTGAAATTAATGAGGGATCCATAGTTGAGGAAAGTTATTTTTTCTTGTCATTTCTACAGGAATTGTTTTTCTCTGAAGTTCTAGGGGAGTTCTTCAAGGGCGTTCCCGCAGAGTTTACAGATAAGCGTTAGAACTTTGGGGTTCACACGCGATTACTTCACATCGGTTACAGTGCCTACGGGTATTTCTTTTCCACGCAAGGCAGACGGTGAGTCGCGCACGCTATTGAACGCTATTTTTCCCACTGTGGGTGCCCCTGTTTCTCGCGTACCCCATTTATTGAGTTCATAGTAGCCCGCGTGTTAATCGCGAACGCTTTTCTTTGTTCCTGGGTGCCGCAGCATACTGTGTGAGGTCTTTCTACACACACGTGGGCTACAGGGGTTCTGTATACGTGTTTCTTGTATTTCTGGGGTGCATGAGCATTGCGTGACCATCATTTATCCCCAGGTCCACAGGCAGCCTTGCAGGAGCACAGGGGTGTGTCTACTATCACGTACCCTGCCACCTTCATCCCAATTGACCAGGAAAATTGGCATTAGTACATCTGTGCCATGGTTGGGAGGCCACCAAAGGTGAAAGGGGGCTCAGCTCTCAGCTGGGCATACTGCTAGTGTTGGGAGTGGTCGGGCACGTGGCCGGGATGACCAGGGAGTGCGTGGAGTCCAGGGTGGCCAGGGTGGCCGTTGAGCAGGAAGAGGCAGGGGTGCACCACAGGTGCAGGATGTCCAGCCACGTGCTGGTGCAGCCATGACACTACGCCCTGCGGCTCCAGGTGATGCTGCTGTTGCATCCAGCCCTGGCACCCTTGCGACCCAACAGTGAGTAACATGTGCTGACACTGGCCCACCGGTAGTGGTAGCTGCAGGTGCAGCTGTGGTGAGCAACACACAGCCCACCACCCACCAGGGTTACTCATAATATGGTGGTTCGGTATGGACGGTCTCAGTTATGTACTGGCACCGGCTATGGCATACGGCCATACTCATAATGACCCCCTTTGTATGTGTGAGAGATTTTTGACAAGTGAGTTTCAGGTTCCATGTCAGGTGTGAATGTCTCATACCTGTTTACATTTCTCACATTGCACTTAATGACGATAGTGTTATGTGTTGTGCATTTGGTTGGTTGTTCAGCTGTTGCATGCCATGGCATGGCATGGAGGACAGGGGTCATGGGCGTTGGGAGGGTTTGAGTGACATACCAGTGATTTACATGGCCTGTTTTGCAGGGGGGTGGTGGGATGTGCAACTTGCATGTGTTCCTTTTGGTCACACCAGATTGGTTATGTTTAAGTAGCTAGGGAGGCACACAATGTAGCACTTCTGTGAAAACATTCTGAGGGTGGAAAGGTTGTGACAGTTGACTGTATCTTTGTCATCATCAATTGTCACCTGGTATGTGGCAGGCCAGTGTGCACTCCACAGGGATGGGAGTTTAGGTGAAAATGTGGCCACAAGCTGGGCCTGGGCTGCCTCACCACGTACCCTTTCCCCTCCCATGAGCAGCGCATGTGCATGTGTTTGGGGCTGTGGATGCACCACCATGTCCACCGGTATGCCCCGCTGTGTAGCGACATTGTGCAGGGCACATGCTGCCACTATGATCCTGCACACTACTGGGGGTGCATATAGTAGCTGGCCGCCAGAGCGGTCAAGGGAGCGTAAGCGTGACTTGAGCACTCTGAATGTGCGCTCCACTATGGCCCTGGTTGCAATATGGGCTGCGTTGTATCTTACCTGGGGTGGTGTGGTGGGGTTCCGTATTGGCGTCATCATGTGGGTGCTCAGAGGGTAGGCACTGTCCCCTGGGGAGGTAATGATGGTTGTCATTAGATGGGTTTGTGTGTTTGTGTGTGACATGCATGCATGTGCACAGGCATTTCTACTCACCTATGAGCCATGTGTCGCCATGCTTCCCAGCTTCCAGCGTCCGGCTCAGGGCAGATATTCTGTATATGAAACTGTCATGGGTGGACCCTGGATAGTTTGCATAGACAGAGGTGATGAATCCCTTGGTATCGCATACAACCTGCACGTTCATGGAATGCCAGTGCTTGCGGTTGCGGTAGATGTTTTCAGTGGCCCTAGGTGGACGTAGGGCCACATAGGTGCAATCTATGGCACCAAGCACTTTGGGGAAGTGTGCCACCCTGTAGAAGTCCAGGACCATGGCCAGCCTTTCTGCAGGTGTTCTGGGCATGTATATGTGCCTGCGGACTGAGGGGCGTGCAGTGATGATTGCCAACACCTGGTGTAGGCAACGTGATTGCATGGGCTGTGAGACGCCCCCCACTATGGCAGTTGTCCGCTGAAATGAACCAGTGGCCTAAAAATGCAGTACATTGAGCACCTTCTCCAAGGGGCTCAATGCTTGGTAGCACAGGGTGGGTTATGTGAGTTCATCCTCCCACTCAGTGGCCATGTCTAGGATGATATGAGGTGGATACCTATACCTGCCATAGACCTGGTCATCAGGCATCCCAAAACGGCTGTTCCTGGTAAAAAAAATGCAGGCCTGGCTATTCTCCTCCTCCTGCAGTGTCCAATGATCACTGCTGTGAGGAATGGGACATTTATCGTAGCTGTATATGCTTGTTTGTTGTTTGCATGCACTTTTATGCTGCACGGGGGGCGCTTCCGCCTGCTTTCGTGTGGTGGACGTATGTATGCATGTGCTGTGTTTTGACTTGGGCGGGTTTTCCCTATTCGATCCCATGAATACGTGTTGTTCACTAGCGTGTGGGCGTTGCATGTGTTTCCCAGCGGTACTTCCCACCTTACGCCTACATTTTCACGCGTTGTTCCCCATTCCCTGTGTTCCACACCCTTTTTAGGTGTGTGTGCGAGAAGTTGTGCGCTTTCCCCGTTCCTGTCGCGCACGCGTTTGGAAAGTCGCAGTGACGTGTAAGGTTAGAGCGGATTTGGCGCACATACCGGGAAAAACACGTGCAGGGCATTCCATGAATCGCACGCATGCGATTCGCACGCGTGCGCTAGCTTTTTCACGCTTGCGTCACAAATTTCAGTGCACATTTATTGCATGAATTACCCCCTGAATGTTTTATATGTAACACATGCAAGTATGTACAAAACATACTTGAGTGTATTTTATAGTTATATCTTATTTAATATATATTAATGTATGTTCATTTTAATTTATGACTGAACATCCTTTTAATTATGTAATAGTATTATTATGTAACACACATACATATGTGTATTGGCAGTTGAAAATATATGATTTTTTTGGCCTTATTTCCTATGAGGAGGTGCAGCTGGTAGTGTTGCTAGAGTGGCTTTCAATAATAAATAAATAAGTATTTGCACCCCCGCAAGTCTCACACACCTGCACTGCCTACCTGGCAACCCCCGCACTTGGGGACTGTTTCTGTATCCCAACAGTCCCACTACCAGCACTTACACCTGATTTCTGCACTTACTTTTGCACTGCCACTTGATGGCCGTTACTTACTTATTGTTATTCTATTCCCATGTACTGCACTCCCCCGTTCCTCTCCCCCCTGCACTTTACCCTTCCCCCATCCAATGCACTTGCACGATCTGAATGACACTTGGCCTAATAGGATCGTTGTGTGTCCTCCCTTCGTTCCCCGTCCCTTGCCTCATCACGTCTTGAAACAATTGTGTATAGGCGCATTACAAATGCCATATCATATCATATATCATATCATATCATAACATTTATGAATACGTGAGAAAGTACAACACTTGCAGGGTAATTCATAGAATTTCGCACAAAAGTGGCACACGCGGCTGGCGCACAGTGTCCCCGTGCGATACACTGCGCCAGCCGTGTGCGATAAAATCCATTTCATCGCACAGCGTATTCATGGATTTTAGCCTCAAAAACCAGCCGTGGCGCAGAGTGGCGCAGCGACCCTGCAGGAGCGCCAGTTACGCCCCCAAGAACGCCCTCGCGCAAGGAAAAGCCTTCAAAATTCCCAAATCATTGCAAAGGGCTGCGCTAACCCTGGACCAGTTCACAGGGCTGGCAAACAGCAAACGTCAAGCGGGGAACGTGTATTCCAGTGGTTAGTGGGAAGTTTCACACGCGATTGTCCTGGGTACGTGTACATCAGGGGTGCGCGGGAAGTATCACACGCGATTCCATCAGGGTACGTGTATTCCAGGGGTGCGCAGGAAGTATCACACGCAAAAGCAGCAGGGTACGTGTATTTCAGGGGTGCGCGGGAAGTATCACACGCGATTCCATCAGGGTACGTGTATTTCAGTGATGCGTGGGAAGTATCACATGCGATTCCATCAGGGCACGTGTATTTCAGGGGTGCGCGGGAAGTATCACACACATAAGCAGCAGGGTACGTGTATTTCAGTGGTGTGCGGGAAGTATCACACGCGATTCCATCAGGGCACGTGTATTTCAGGGGTGTGCGGGAAGTATCACACACGATTCCATCAGGGTACGTGTATTCCAGGGGTGCGCGGGAAGTATCATACGCAAAAGCAGCAGGGTACGAGTATTTCAGGGGTGCGCGGGAAGTATCACACGCGATTCCATCAGGGTATGTGTATTTCAGTGGTGCGCGGGAAGTATCGCACGCAATTCCATCAGGGCACGTGTATTCCAGGGATGCGCGGGAAGTATCATACGCAAAAGCAGCAGGGTACGTGTATTTCAGGGGTGCGCGGGAAGTATCACACGCGATTCCATCAGGGCAGGTGTATTTCAGGGGTGCGTGGGAAGTATCACACGCAAAAGCAGCAGGGATGTGTATTTCAGTGGTGCGCGGGAAGTATCACACGCGATTCCATCAGGGCACGTGTATTTCAGGGGTGCGCGGGAATTATCACACACGATTCCATCAGGGCACGTGTATTTCAGTGGTGCGCGGGGAGCACTACACGTGAATTGCCCGTGTGGGTCCTCCCAGGTGTTCCCTCTACACCCTCTACGGCCCCTGCAGGCGGCCCACACCACAGGGGACTACCCTGCGCATGTCCCAGGCAGCTAATCCACCATGCCCATGCCCCCCAGCCAACCCACATGTCACCTTGCACTACTGCCCATCAACGCATGTCCCCCTGCACCCCCACCCCCCAGGATCCAGGGGCACCCTCCACCAGGCCCCCACTCATGTCTCCCAGCACCCCCACCCCCCTGCATCCAGGGGCACCCTCCACCAGGCCCCCACTCATGTCCCCCTGCACACCCACCCCCCAGCATCCAGGGGCACCCTCCACCAGGCCCCCACTCATGTCTCCCTGCACCCCCACCCTCCACCAGTCAGGGGCACCCTCCACCAGGCCCCCACTCATGCCTCCCTGCACCCCAACCCCCCACCAGTCAGGGGCACCCTCCACCAGGCCCCCACTCCTTCCTAACACCCTCCCACCCCCCAGCAGTGCGATTCACCTGTGCACGTGTATATCAGGGTTGCGCGTGTAGTCTGACACGCGATATCAGCAGGGTACGTGTATTACGGGGTTCGCGGGAAGTTCCACACGCGATTGCCCTGGGTACGTGTATTTCGGGGTGCGCGGGAAGTTCCACATGCGATTTCAGCAGGGTACTTGTATTCCAAGGTGCGCGGGAAGTTCCACACGCGATTTCAGCAGGTAGTGCGCGGGAAGTTCCACACGCACTACCACTACTACGTGTATTCCAAGGTGCAAGTGAAATTCCACACGCGAATCCAGATGCCTACGTGGATTCTGGGGGTGCCGGCCAGTCCTACACGTGAATCCGCCATGTGGGTCCTCCCAGCAGTTCAACCGACACCCTCCATGGCCCCTGCAGGCGGACCACACCACAGGGGACTACCCTGCACATGTCCCGCAGGCAGCCCATCCACCATGCCCATGCCCCCCAGCCAACCCACATGTCACCTTGCACTACTGCCCACCAACGCATGTCTCCCAGCACCCCCACCCCCCAGCACTGTGGGGCACCTGCCAGCAGGCCCCCACACATGTTCAACTCATGTCCCCCTGCAACCCCACCCCCCAGCACTGTGGGGCATACTCCACCAGGCCCCCACTCATGTCTCCCAGCACCCCCACCCCCCAGCATCCAGGGGCACCCTCCACCAGGCCCCCACTCATGTCTCCCAGCACCCCCACCCCCCTGCATCCAGGGGCACCCTCCACCAGGCCCCCACTCATGTCTCCCTGCAGTCAGGGCACCCTCCCGAGGCCCCCGCTCATGTCTCCCTGCACCCCCACCCCCCACCAGTCAGGGGCACCCTCCACCAGGCCCCCACTCATGTCTCCCTGCACCCCCACCCCCCCAGCACTGTGGGGCACCCTCCACCAGGCCCCCACTCATGTCTCCCAGCACCCCCACCCCCCACTAGTCAGGGGCACCCTCCACCAGGCCCCCACTCATGTCCAACTCATGTCTCCCTGCACCCCCACCCCCCTGCATCCAGGGGCACCCTCCACCAGGCCCGCACACATATCTCCCTGCACCCCCACCCCCCACCAGTCAGGGGCACCCTCCACCAGCCCCAAACTCATGTCTCCCTGCACCCCCACCCCCCAGCACTGTGGCGCACCCTCCACCAAGCCCCCAATCATGACTCCCAGCACCCCCACACCCCACCAGTCAGTGGCACCCTCCACCAGGCCCCCACTCATGTCCAACTCATGTCTCCCTGCACCCCCACCCCCCTGCATCCAGGGCCACCCTCCACCAGGCCCCACTCATTCTCCCAGTACCCCCACCCCCAGCATCCAGGGGCACCCTCCACCAGGCCCCCACTCATGCCTCCCTGCACCCCCACCCCCCAGCATCCAAGGGCACCCTCCACCAGCCCCCCACTCATGCCTCCCTGCACCCCCACCCCCCACCAGTCAGGGGCACCCTCCACCAGGCCCCCACTCATGTCCAACTCATGTCTCCCTGCACCCCCACCCCCCAGCATCCAGGGGCACCCTCCACCAGGCCCCCACTCATGTCTCCCAGCACCCCCACCCCCCACCAGTCAGGGGCACCCTCCACCAGGCCCCCACTCATGTCTCCCAGCACCCCCACCCCTTGCATCCAGGGGTACCCTCCACCAGGCCCCCACTCATGTCTCCCAGCACCCCCAACCCCCAGCACTGTGGGGCACCCTCCACCAAGCCCCCACTCATGTCTCTTTGCACCCCCACCCCACTGCATCCAGGGGCACCCTCCACCAGGCCCCCACTCATGTCTCCCAGCACCCCCACCCCCCAGCATCCAGGGGCACCCTCCACCAGGCCCCCACTCATGTCCCCCTGCACCCCCACCCCCCTGCATCCAGGGGCATCCTCCACCAGGCCCCCACTCATGTCCAACCCATGTCTCCCTGCACCCCCACCCCCCTGCATCCAGGGGCACCCTCCACCAGGCCCCCACTCATGTCCAACTCATGTCTCCCTGCACCCCCACCCCCCTGCATCGAGGGGCACCCTCCACCAGGCCCCCACTCATATCTCCCAGCACCCCCACCCCCCAGGACTGTGGGGCACCCTCCACCAGGCCCCCACTCATGTCTCCCAGCACCCCCACCCCCAGCATCCAGGGGCACCCTCCACCAGGCCCCCACTCATGCCTCCCTGCACCAACACCCCCCAACATCCAGGGGCACCCTCCACCAGGCCCCCACTCATGCCTCCCTGCACCCCCACCCCCCACCAGTCAGGGGCACCCTCCACCAGGCCCCCACACATGTCCAACTCATGTCTCCCTGCACCCCCACCCCCCAGCATCCAGGGGCACCCTCCACCAGTCCCCCACTCATTTCTCCCAGCATCCCCACCCCCCACCAGTCAGGGGCACTGTCCACCAGGCCCCCACTCATGTCTCCCAGCACCCCCACCCCCCAGCACTGTGGGGCACCCTCCACCAGGCCCCCACTCATGTCTCCCTGCACCCCCACCCCCCAGCATCCAGGGGCACCCTCCACCAGGCCCCAACTCATGTCCCCCTGCACCCCCACCCCCCTGCATCCAGGGGCACCCTCCACCAGGCCCCCACTCATGTCCAACTCATGTCTCCCTGCACCCCCACCCCCCTGCATCCATGGGCACCCTCCACCAGGCCCCCACTCATGTCTCCCTGCACCCCCACCCCCCAGGACTGTGGGGCACCCTCCACCAGGCCCCCACTCATGTCTCCCAGCACCCCCACCCCCAGCATCCAGGGGCACCCTCCACCAGGCCCCCACTCATGCCTCCCTGCACCAACACCCCCCAACATCCAGGGGCACCCTCCACCAGGCCCCCACTCATGCCTCCCTGCACCCCCACCCCCCACCAGTCAGGGGCACCCTCCACCAGGCCCCCACACATGTCCAACTCATGTCTCCCTGCACCCCCACCCCCCAGCATCCAGGGGCACCCTCCACCAGTCCCCCACTCATTTCTCCCAGCATCCCCACCCCCCACCAGTCAGGGGCACTGTCCACCAGGCCCCCACTCATGTCTCCCAGCACCCCCACCCCCAGCACTGTGGGGCACCCTCCACCAGGCCCCCACTCATGTCTCCCTGCACCCCCACCCCCCAGCATCCAGGGGCACCCTCCACCAGGCCCCAACTCATGTCCCCCTGCACCCCCACCCCCCTGCATCCAGGGGCACCCTCCACCAGGCCCCCACTCATGTCCAACTCATGTCTCCCTGCACCCCCACCCCCCTGCATCCATGGGCACCCTCCACCAGGCCCCCACTCATGTCTCCCTGCACCCCCACCCCCCAGCACTGTGGTGCACCCTCCACCAGGCCCCCACTCATGTCTCCCAGCACCCCACCAGTCAGGGGCACCCTCCACCAGGCCCCCACTCATATCCAACTCATGTCTCCCTGCACCCCCAACCCCCTGCATCCAGGGGCACCCTCCACCAGGCCCCCACTCATGTCTCCCAGCACCCCCACCCCCCAGCATCCAGGGGCACCCTCCACCAGGCCCCCACTCATGCCTCCCTGCACCCCCACCCCCCAGCATCCAGGGGCACCCTCCACCAGGCCCCCACTCATGCCTCCCTGCACCCCTGCCCCCCCACCAGTCAGGGGCACCCTCCACCAGGCCCCCAAACATGTCCAACTCATGTCTCCCTGCACCCCCACCCCCCAGCATCCAGGGGCACCCTCCACCAGGCCCCACTCATGTCTCCCAGCACCCCCACCCCCCACCAGTCAGGGGCACCCTCCACCAGGCCCCCACTCATGTCTTTTAGCACCCCCACCCCCAAGCACTGTGGGGCACCCTCCACAGGCCCCCACTCATGTCTCCCTGCAACCCCACCCACCAGCATCCAGGGGCACCCTCCACCAGGCCCCCACTCATGTCCCCCTGCACCCCATCCCCCTGCATCCAGGGGCACCCTCCACCAGGCCCCCATCCATGTCTCCCTGCACCCCCACCCCCCAGCACTGTGGGGCACCCTCCACCAGGCCCCCACTCATGTCTCCCAGCACCCCCACCCCCCACCAGTCAGGGGCACCCTCCACCAGGCCCCCACTCATGTCCAACTCATGTCTCCCTGCACCCCCACCCCCCTGCATCCAGGGGCACCCTCCACCAGGCCCCCACTCATGTCTCCCAGCACCCCCACCCCCCAGCATCCAGGGGCACCCTCCACCAGGCCCCCACTCATGCCTCCCTGCACCCCCACCCCCCAGCATCCAGGGGCACCCTCCACCAGGCCCCCACTAATGTCTCCCTGCACCCACACACCCCAGCACTGTGGGGCACCCTCCACCAGGCCCCCACTCATGTCTCCCTGCACCTGCACCCCCACCCCCCAGCATCCAGGGGCACCCTCCACCAGGCCCCCACACATGTCCCCCAGCCAACATGTCATCACAATCTAGATCCCTGGCCCTTATGGTCAGCCTCCAAATGCCAAACACCCACCCGAGTATTGCATCCACCCACTTAGAAATGGCAATAACGTGATAGAACCCCATTTGCAAGTTTGGAAATGAACACATGTCCCTCACATACACCCAATGGGTGTCAGTGATTGTCAAAACCCATATCATGATATGCATGAAACCAATGAGATGATACTACACATTGAAGTTTGAAGAAATAATATGTATTAAAAGCAACATAAATTGAATAAAAAATAAAGAAACAAAAATGGGAATTAAAAAAAAACAAAACAGCATGTCCGTGAAATAATGCAAAACCACAAATCATAATCCAAAGGAAAGGTGTCCAAAGTCACAGTCCACCAAAGTAAATCCAATGGAAAATTAAAATCGAAAACCATTGCTCCGTGGGTAAATCATAAAAAGAAATGAAAATCCAACAGTCAACTATATACAGATAAACAATCCAGGGTCCATGATCCCAACAGAAGAAATGAAACCTATCTAATAACACTACCTAATAAAAAAAACTATATACAAAAATGTGGCCCATTGTCCAAAAGGTCAAAAAAAAATGCAAAAACAAAGGAAACCTAACACTAACTACAGAACTATTTACAACAGCGGGCTAGTCCGACGGCTCACTTCGGGATGTTCCGGGCCAGGGCATCATCAAACTCCTGCTCAATGTCCCGGAGGCGGTCCTCCTCCATGGCCCCGAGGGTCCGCAGGGCCGTCGACATGTTCACCTCCAACTCCCTGCCGATTGCCTCGAGGCACTCGGCCCGCCTCAGGGCCCTCCGCATGGAGTTCTCTGCCCTGACCATCGTGAGCCGTGCCTCTTCCGCCCGCTGCCGCTCCGCATCTATGGCGTGGCCCAACCGCTGCCACACGGAAGAGACTTTCCCGTCCTGGGTCCTCCTGCCCTCCGGCCGATGCCTGCCCCTCCGATGTCGAAGGCCCCGAGCCATCATGGCTCCCACCTCGTTGCTGCTGCTGCTGTGCCTCTGCCCGTGCACTGCCTCCTGCTGCCTGCACATCCTCCACTGGCTGGGGGTCAGTCGTTGATGTGGCCACCCCTGCTGGACGTCCGACTCCCGACTGTGGCAGGGATGCCTCCTCCACCAGCCTGGCTGCACCATCAGAGGCAGCTTCACAGGGCACCCAGGTGACTGATGGGTTGGAAGATGGCACGGAGGATGACTGGCGCATAGGGGGTTCAGTTGAGGAGGGGGTCTGAGCAAGCCCCATCAAACGGAGGAATCCGGCCTGAGTGACCTGTCCCAGTAGGCCGACGCGGACAACGAGCCATTCGAGATGACGTGCAGTCTCCTCATGAAAAGACTGCAGGTCACCTCGCATGGCCCGTTGACGCAACGCCACAGCAGTCAGGACAGGCTCAACCCGGACCCGGATAGCCACGTCCGCAGGCAGAAGAAGGCCAGTTGTTGTGAGCTCTTCCCCTGCCTGAAAACGGGTCTGGACGTAGGCATCCCTGCTGGTGCAAGATGATGCAGTGACAGGATCAGGGACAGGATTGCACACAGGCACCTCCGCGGCAGCCTGTGCTGCCTCCTGTCCCTGGTCCTGCACTGCACCACTAGCACAAGTGGAATCCCCACCTCCAGACCCCGTCTCTGTTGCTTGCACAGCCTCCTCCTCCACCAAACCCCCCACCAACCTGGATGACTCTGTGCCATCTTCTCCCGTTGGGCCCTGTGGGGTCCCAGCTGCCCCTTCGGCTGCCAAGGAGTCCAACTCCGACATCCGCCTCTTGGGCCTCCCCCGGCAGCTGCGGCCTGGGACGCGGCACCGGACTCCTCACTCCCCGACGAGATCACAACCTGGGAGGGGAGCCGGGCCTTGCGTCTCCGGCTGGCGGTGCGATCCCAGCCGCTGTGCTCCACAGCATGTTCTCCTCCCTCTTCATCAGTTGACGCTGCAGACAGGGAGAAATAAAACACAGGAATCAGGGCACTGTAGAATGGACACATACACACATGACAGTTGTAGATGAGTGGCATTGGCAAACCTCAGACATGGCATCACAATCGCCAACACACATGTCATTTCAACTTGCACACATGAGCCATACCACAGCCATATCGCAACTGCCAGCACCATCCATACACATACAACAGCATGAGCAGGCAAAGGTGAGCAAGACATCACATGCAACACAGGGAGTGCACTACACATGCACACACACCACCACACTTGCATGCATGTGTACACCTCTGCCAACTGTCACAGTGTTCAGATTGGCATCCATGTCACATCTGCCAATCAGGCTTCCACATCCCGCTGTCACATGCATCCATGTTGCATCACTGTTGCACCCTTGTCAAATACACACACGTACATGTACACAGTGCTGATACATGCAGCTGAAAACAACATACATGTGTGACATCACAAACATGCCTACTTATATACACATTCATCCAAACATGTGTGCCCACACAACTGCATTTGGCATGCAAGCCTACACACACAAGCACCATCCATGTCTCACACATGACAGCCCTTGCATGTGTTAGCCTCACGGCCCTGTACACCCCCACCCATACTCGGCCCCATACAAACAGATGTGCAACCTGCACACTACTGGCACATCACCACACGCCCAGCTTACAATCATGATGCATGTACACTTAACGCTCGACTCCAGACGGGTCTGCCTTTCAAGGACCTGGACGTGGAGCGCTGGGGATATGCGTTCCAGGACCCTCATCTGATCTTCCGACAAGTGGCCCCAGCGCCCCTTAGCATCCGCTTTCTTCAAGAGGCGCCGGGCCTTGTTGAGGGTCCTGGACCTGAAGTCCTCCCAGCGCTTCTTGACATGTTGGAAGTCGCGGACTGCCACCCCCTCCGCGTTGATGGCAGTCACGATGTCCGTCCAGATCCGAGTCCGTCCTTCCTTGTCGGCGCGCAAACTTCCGAAGAGGGCATCATACTGCCCCAGGACTTGCTCCACCAGGACACCAACTTCGGTGGCAGTGAAGCTGGTTCCCCTCTGCATCTCTGGCCGGGGTTGTCAGTGGTGCCAGATGTTGCAGTGCCCGACATGACAACCCCAGAGGCAGGAGTGGGTGTTCAACTGGGTCCTGGGGCTGGGCTGTGGAGCGATGGAATCCCAGTCGGGAGTCTTCCGTTCCAGCAGGGGTGGTCACAGCAAAAGCACCTCTGGCTGATGTGCAGGCAGCAAATGGCAGGGCACGTGGGCAGCAGGCAATCAGGCAGCAGCAGATGGCAGGTGGGAGCGTGCTCGGGGCTCTGGGGGGCAGTAATTCGGCCTTCTGGGCAGGAACATGGTCTTCTGTGTGCTTACGCGTGGCCAGCTTGATACGGAGTGATTTGGCACGTGAAAATCCAGCACGTCTGCGTGTAATTCGAGGAACGGGCCTTAGCGCGTAAGCGCGTCAGCACACTTAACGCTCGACTCCAGACGGGTCTGCCTTTCAAGGACCTGGACGTGGAGCGCTGGGGATATGCGTTCCAGGACCCTCATCTGATCTTCCGACAAGTGGCCCCGGCGCCCCTTAGCATCCGCTTTCTTCAAGAGGCGCCGGGCCTTGTTGAGGGTCCTGGACCTGAAGTCCTCCCAGCGCTTCTTGACATGTTGGAAGTCGCGGACTGCCACCCCCTCCGCGTTGATGGCAGTCACGATGTCCGTCCAGATCCGAGTCCGTCCTTCCTTGTCGGCGCGCAAACCTCCGAAGAGGGCATCATACTGCCCCAGGACTTGCTCCACCAGGACACCAACTTCGGTGGCAGTGAAGCTGGTTCCCCTCTGCATCTCTGGCCGGGGTTGTCAGTGGTGCCAGATGTTGCAGTGCCCGACATGACAACCCCAGAGGCAGGAGTGGGTGTTCAACTGGGTCCTGGGGCTGGGCTGTGGAGCGATGGAATCCCAGTCGGGAGTCTTCCGTTCCAGCAGGGGTGGTCACAGCAAAAGCACCCCTGGCTTATGTGCAGGCAGCAAATGGCAGGGCACGTGGGCAGCAGGCAATCAGGCAGCAGCAGATGGCAGGTGGGAGCGTGCTCGGGGATCTGGGGGGCAGTAATTCGGCCTTCTGGGCAGGAACGTGGTCTTCCATGTGCTTACGCGTGGCCAGCTTGATACGGAGTGATTTGGCACGTGAAAATCCAGCACGTCTGCGTGTAATTCGAGGAAAGGGCCTTAGCGCATAAGCGCGTCAGCACACGTACGCGAATTCATTGGCCCAAAGGCCAACAGCGCGTATGCACGTCTGTATTACGGCAAACAACTTCAATCACAATAACTATCAGAAAATCAATCCCCCTAACAATAGTTCGACAAGTCTAGGTTCAACGGCACCACTTATTTGCAGACAGAGGTGAATGCTTTAACCTAGATGGCACTCTAGTATTCGTTAGGACGGGAGAGAAAAGGAAGGTTATGAAATCAACTCGGTACCAACACTTTTACGAACAAATGCAAGGCAAGTAAGGCAGGGTCTACTGTAGATCGCAAAGTTCAGAGGCCAGGCCCACTCAGAGAGAGGCAAGGCGATATGTACCAAAAAGTATCACAGTGCAAAGGCACTTTGAGTCTTTGTCGCAAATTGTTTTAGAAAGATTGGACCAGTTCAGAACAGAAAGTTAAGAAAGCTTGGAGGCGACCCAATAGAGAGGCGAGGATTAAGACACCTCACTCTATCCGGCCAAAAAGGGAAGCCAAGCAGACACGGTACCTTGTTTGTGGAGAGACAGCTCTGGCGGGGGCAGTTGTTCCTGGTGGTGGATGCACGTCGGGGCTTTGCCAAGAGAAGAGATGATCCCGTCGAGGGAAAGTTGAAGATTGTTGCACCACCAGGGAAGAGACCAGCCGTGGAGTGCTCCGTCACAAGGCACCACCTTTTGGTCACGGTACAGTGGGTAGTGGCTATCCGGTTGCCGGGGTGCTCTGCACGGGCAATTCGACCACTACGTCCTGGAACGAAGAAAAGGCCAAGGGGGACTGGTTGTTCCCACCAGTCAGGGGAAGAGACTCTCCGGCGGGGAGATCTCCTCTGTCGTCGGGAAGTGGTGAGTCGGTTCAGCAGGGCTCCACCAGAGGTGTCGTCGTTGCAGGTCGGCTCAGCTTTACCCTCGTCGGATTCTTAGGTCCTGTGGCGAATTCTCAAGATCCAGTCCCAAAAGCCCTGCTTTTATGCAGAAAACCCCCATTCATTCAGCCCAGCTGTCAATCAAAACACGCTAAGTGGTGAGTGGGGTGGCTCACCACTTGGGCCAATCACACCAGAGTGCGACTTGAGTTGGCAAGGCAACTCAGTCCAGGGTGCCTAAACCCCCTCCCGCACCCCCTGTGGTTACCCAGACAGAATGGCACCACTTTGGAGGGCCTCTGTGCAGAAGCCCGCCAAAAGTGGAACAAAGGGCTGAACCTTTGGTTTAGGAGTCACAGAGACGAACACAGACGCCATTTTAAAAACCGAGTTCTGGCAGAAAATACCAACCGATAGATTTATTTAAGATAAATAAACCGGTGGTATGTTAGAGATTAACGAGAAAAAGTATTAACCTCCAACAATGGGAAGAATCCCATAGGGTTATATTCGGGGTCGAATATAACAAGTAGTTTCCACTGCCACCAGCCAAAACACGAAGAGGGGGGACGGGACAGTGCCCCCTCGAATAACAGACCAAGGAGTAATCGAATTACCCCTACTAGTACGTCCACAATAGGATGGTTTGTACTAGTTCTGTTAGTAAATTTAGGTCTATTAAAGCCAATGGTGACTTTACATGCCCGGGGAGACAGTAGTCAGTCCCCGGGTATGGAGTCTATGGTGGGGATCCTCTAGGACGCACCAGTGTTACGGCACGGAGGGTGCCCCATAGCCCATAGAACACATTGACATTCAAAGGAATTACACACATTCATGACCAAGAGTGGGAGAAAAAGAGTCTCACTCTTGGCAGGGTGGAAAAAAACAAACTCCAGAAATCCAGCAAAGCTGCTGGGGGACTCACTAGGTTAGGAAATTCAGCCTAAACAGAGAATTCTCCCTAACAGCGCACACGCGCGTATTTTACTTTCTTCCTGGCAGACGGTGAGTTGCGCACGTATTTGACATCTGTGCTTGCCCCGTGTGTTGCCTACCCCTTCAGAGGTCATTCTAGGCTGCGTGTGACACGCATACGTTCATTTTTGTGTTTTTGGGTGCCACAGCGTAGTGCAGGTTTTATTTTCCACGCACGTGTTCTAGGAGGGGTTGCGTGCACATTATCTACCTTTTTCAGGCTGCCTGTGCGTTGCATGACCCGTCATCTTCCCCCAGGGGTCACATACAGCCTTGCTAGAGCAGTAGGGTACAAATTCCATCTCGTACCCTACCCCTTTGACCCCCAATTGCCCAGGACAATAGTTTACTGCAACTCCCATACGCACAACAACATCAGTGCCATGGTTGGGAGGCGAGCACGCGGTCAGGGTGGCAAAGGTGGGCGAGCCACAAGAGGTGGCCGTGGTGGATACGGTAGGGGACGTGGCCAGGACTTGCAGGGTGCCCCTAGCCCCCCATGTGTGGGTGACCAGTCAGGGACACCCATGCCCCCCCCGGTTGAGGGTAACGTGGCTGACACCATCCCTGCTCAGCCCTTGTTGGACCAGCCCATTGTGGCACCAGACCTGGCACTGGGTGACTCCATGGCTGACTTTCAGGTCAGCAGGTCTAGACCACGTGTGGCGGTGCACATTGGTGTCACCAGCCCACGTGGATCAGGGGCAGCTATGTCATCTGCTGCCCCGAGTAGGCAGGGTGGGGAGGCTGCAGGGGCAGCTGCGGCTCCATCCACCCCAGCTCTGAGTGTCCCAGCCCGGACAGTGTCGGTCCTCGTCCATCCTGCTGACGTTCCCCCTGACCACATCACACTTCAGCTAATGCCTGCACCAACTCCCATGGTGAGTGTTCATTCCCACACTCCTAGTCCACAGTCCAGCAGGGCTCCTGCCCCTAGTGTCCAGAGCGGCGTAGGACACTCAGTATCACCACCACCTTCCAAGCGGAAGAGGAAGAGTGCTCGTCCAGTACAGGCTGATGCCCCAGACACGGCTACACAGTCCGGCCCACCAAGGAAGCCCTGCTTCAATCGGGTCGAACTTGATGCACTTGTGGAGTATGTGTCCGCACATGACAGCGAAATGGTGATTACTGCAGGATGCAAGACCACACCTGCACAATGTCAGGCACACTGGCAGACCATTGCGGAACTCATAAGTGCCCTTGGATTCGTGAGGCACACAGCTAATGATTGCTACAAGCGCTGGAATGACCTTAAGCGCAGGGCAAAGAAAAAGCTGGCCTCAAGTCATGCCGCAACTCTAGTGACTGGAGGTGGGTCTCCGGCAGAGGACATAGAACTCACTCCACATGAGTATGTTGCTGGGACTTACGTCACGGAGGAACAGATCCAAGGCGTGGGAGACCTGCCAGATTACGAGGCATTGTCCGGTGAGTGCACATGCATGTGTGTGTCATGCATTGGCATGACGTGTGTGTGAGTGCTTCTGATTGAGTGCCAGGTGAGGGGGTGTGTGCCTGAGTGGTTTGGGTCACCCATGTGCTTCATCCAAAACATTCTGCGCACCAGGATTTGGGTGTTGCAGTATCCCTTCTGGCAACAGTAGACATTCAGCCCAACCTCACGCCAGTTGCCCTTGAATTGTCATCTTGCCACAACATAGTTGCATGTTTTTCTGTGTTCATTCAGGCTGATAGTCTGCATTCCACCACTTCACTAGGCATTTCTCAGTCCTATTGTCACATGTGTGACATGGCTAGGGTACATGCCATCTGTGTGATGGCATGTGTCATGTATGTGTATTGGACATGCCAATCACAGGCCAATGTGTGATGGCACTGCTAGGCAGCATGCAGCAAATTTGTTGGTCTCCCATCTTGGTGTCATCAATGTGTGCTATTTGCTCCCCTTCATACACAGTGACAGTGCATGCATGGGAGGGTTATAGTCATGTGGGACATGTGTCAATGAAGTACTGTTTCTGTTGCTTCTCAGCTCTAATTGTGTTCCATGTTGCTAATGCCTGTTCCCATTTCTTTTCTTTCATGTCTTTGCCGGGGATGACGCACTTGATACTGCTGGGGTTGTGGAGATGGTGCAGACCCAGGAGGGGTCTCAGGCCTGACCGGGCACCAGTGAGGGACGTGGTGTGGTGGTGGCTGAGAACCCACACTTGCTGCAGGCCGTCATCTCAAGGGGTGTATCTGGGTGCACCTCCCCCGAGCTCTATTCAGGTGTCGATTCGGATGATGAGACCTATGTGCCGTCGCAGGTAAGTGTCTCTGGAAGGGATTCTGTACTGTCCAACCCACCTGCACCAGGGGTAGAACCCTCAATGGGGATGTCAGTGTTGGTAGGTCAGCCTTTGGTGGTTACGGATGCAGGGTCACACTCCGCTACATCTGATCCTGTTCCTGGGCCAGCAGATCAGAGGAGGAATGCAGTCCTGCAGCCTCAGGCAGTGCCGGCACAGCAAGGCGCAGTTCGCCTTGCCCCAGACAGGTGTGGTGCCCGCCGACGCAGTGGCCGTACGCCACCAGGCAATACCGCATGGGAGCAATCCATATACGGTATGGCAAACCAACAGGCAGCATCAACTGAGATGATGGCTCAGGCCATGGATAGGGTGGCCACTTCCATTTTCCCCCAAGAAAGGTTAATTGAACAACTACAGCAGGCAACAGACACCATTAGCCAGTCACACAGGGAGGACATGTTGGCGTCCAACAGGGACAGGCGGGCGGCACTGGAGACTCTGCGGGAAGCCATTTCCATTGAGTCCCAGGTCCACAGGGAAGCCCTGAGGGTGGAACTCCGTCAGCTCAGGGCAACTCTGGTTGAGCTTGAGGCTTCAGCTAACACGAGGACAGAACAGCAGCTGGAGCGGCTCACACGTACGCTCTCAGCTGAGATGCAGGCAACTAGGGCGGAGGTCCGGGCATCCCGTGAGTTGTTGCATGGGGACCTCCGCACAATTATCCTCCAGAACCAGACCTTCCACACCCGCATGCTTGCTGCCATGGAGGACCAGACTAGGGCTTTGCGTGGGCTGCCTCCCATAGTGCCACCACCTCCTGATGCAGCTGCAGAGGGTGAGGAGAGCGACAGCAGCGAATCTCTCACAATAGGGTAGCCGTGCAGGCCATGAGCCCATGGAGGTGTTTTTTCTCGCAAGATCCACACTGGTTGGTTTTGGTGTGCACCCTGTCCTCTGACCTCCTGGGTGGCCGAAACCCACCCCCCTCACCCCCCCGGGCCCATTAATGGGCATTTTTTTTGTGATTTTTTATTTTTTGGACAGTGTGTTGCCTTGTGTGGCTCCCGTGGGCATACGCTGTATTGTGGCTGGACACATGCAGGCTTGTCCTGAATTTGGGTCAGATGCTTGGGTTTGTGTGACACACACCCCTCCTGCTTCCCGTTTCCATGGGCTTGCAAAGGGTGTGCCCAAGTGACATTGACTTACACGGTGACGTTGGACTCCCATTTGATGTGTGGGCAGTCTGTAGTCAATACTGTGTATGCATTCCTAGTGCATATTGTTGTTGTATTGTACACTGCATGGTGTATTGATATGTGCCTCTGCATCCATTTTATCCTCCTAATTTGCAGGTCCATTTCTCATGTCTTCACAGGGCGGTCTACTTTGAGACCGGAGTCCATGTTGTAAGCAGTGCACCTACACTCTTGCTTGGCGCTAACACTGTATACTTGGAAGTGTTCGAAATGCTGCCATTATCAGGTAGTGAGGCTACCAATTTTTTAAAGTCTGTACTGTCATGTTTATGGTAGGTTGGAGGTTGTGTAGGTGATTGGTATTTGGTAATGTGTGTTGTTGGTCCTGCATTACTGTGAGCATTTCATGTGTGGCCAGTTTCCATTAGGGACACTGTAGTTGGTGACACTTGGTTCATGTTGTGGGGATTCATTTGTTTGCTCTCACATTGCATGACATGCCATGGTGTGTTGTGTGGCCGTGCCGGGGAGGGGTTGGGTGACATGGCACTGTTCTGATGTTGTATTTTGCAAGTGGGTATTCATTTTTGCTGCATGGAAGTGTGTCTTTTGATGACACTGCATTGGTGGTGTTTGTGTAGGTAGGGATGCACACATTGTGACACTTCCAGATGAACAATCTCAGGCTGCTATGATTCTGACAGTTGACTGTCCCTTTGTTCATCATAATTGTCAGATTGAGTCATCATTGATTGTCAGATGGTATGTGCCAGGGCTGTGTGCACTCCACAGGGGTGTGCTTTCTATGTGAAGTAATTAGCCACCAGCTGCGTACGGGCTGCCTCACCCCGTGCCCTTTCCCCTCCCATGCGCAGCGGGCGTGCATGTGGTTGGGGATGTGGGGGCACCACCATGTCCACAGCCAGGCCCCGGCGTGTTGCAACATTGTGCAGGACACATGCTGCCACTATGATCCTGCACACTACTGGGGGAGCGTATAACAGCTACCCGCCAGAACGGTCAAGGGAGCAAAAGTGTGACTTGAACACTCCGAATGTGCGATCCACTATGCCCCGTGTTGCAATATGGGCTGTGTTGTATCTTACCTCGGGAGGCGTGATGGGGTTCTGAATTGGCGTCATCATGTGTGTGCTCAGAGGGTAGGCACTGTCCCCTGGGGAGGTGGTGATGGGGATCATTAGTGGGGTATTGGCATTACTCTATATCTGTCATGCATGCGTGTGCTGTGGCATTTCTACTCACCAAGCAGCCATGCATCGCCATGCCGCCCAGCTTCCATGTCCCGGTTTAGGGTTGACATCCTGTAAATGAAGCTGTCGTGGGTGGATCCTGGATAGTTGGCATATACTGAGGTGATGATTCCCTTGGCATCACATACTACCTGGACGTTGATGGAATGCCAGTGCTTGCGGTTTCTATAGATGTGCTCAGATGCCCTGGGGGGACGTAGAGCCACATGGGTTCAATCAATGGCACCAAGCACTTTGGGGAATTGTGCCACCCTGTAGAAATCCTGGCTGACAGCCTGCCTTTCTGCAGGTGTTCTGGGCAGGTATATGTGCCTGCGGACTGATGGGCGTGCAGTGATGATGGCCAACACCTGGTGTAGGCACCATGACTGCGTGGCCCGTGACACCCCCCCCCCCCACTATGGCACTTGTCCGCTGAAATGATCTGGTAGCCAAGAAGTGCAGTACATTGAGGACCTTCTCCAGGGGGCTGAGTGCTTGGGAGCACAGGGTGGGTGATGTGAGGTCATCCTCCCACTCACTGACCAGGTCGAGTATTATGTGTGATGGAAACCTGTACCTCCCATACACCTGGTCATCTGGCATACCAAATAGGCTGGTTCTGGGTGTGAAGATTCTGGCCCTGACTATCCTTCTCCTCCTCCTGCGATATCCCACGGCCACTGCTGCTAGGAACGGTATATTCATCCTGGCCTCTGAGCTTGTTTGTTGTTTGCGCACTCTTTTATGCTGCGCGGGACGTGCGCCTGCTTCATGCTGGCGTACGTGTTTCAGGATTGGTCCTTTTATTTTTTGGCGCGTTGTAGTCGAGCGTGTAAATCTTCCCGCCCACCCCAGGAATACACGTAACACGCTCTCCCAGGCCCAGTCGCGAGTAAATAATCCCGCCCACCCCTGGAATACATGTACCCCACTCTCACAGTCACAGTCGCGTGTGTAACTTCACGCGCACACACCGAAATACACGTACCCTGCAAATTTGCGTGTGAAACTTCCTGCGCACTCCGAAATACACGTACCCTGCTGAAATCGCGTGTGGAACTTCCCGCGAACCCCGTAATACATGTACCCTGCTGATATTGCGTGTCAGACTACACGTGCAACCCTGATATACGCGTACACAGGCGAATCGCACTGCTGGTGGGTGGGGGGGTGGTAGGAAGGAGTGGGGGCCTGGTGGAGGGTGCCCCTGGATGCTGGGGGGTGGGGGTGCTGGGAGACATGAGTGGGGGCCTGGTGGAGGGTGCCCCTGGATGCAGGGGGGTGGGGATGCAGGGAGACATGAGTGGGGGCCTGGTGGAGGGTACCCCTGACTGGTGGGGGGTGGGGGTGCTGGGAGACATGAGTGGGGGCCTGGTGGAGGGTGCCCCTGGATGCTGGGTGGTGGGGGTGCAGGGAGACATGAGTGGGGACCTGGTGGAGGGTGCCCCACAGTGCTGGGGGGTGGGGGTGCAGGGGGACATGAGTGGGGGCCTGGTGGAGGGTGCCCCTGGATGCTGGAGGGTGGGGGTGCTGGGAGACATGAGTGGGGGCCTGGTGGAGGGTGCCCCTGGATGCTGGAGGGTGGGGGTGCTGGGAGACATGAGTGGGGGCCTGGTGAAGGGTGCCCCTGGATGCTGGAGGGTGGGGGTGCTGGGAGACATGAGTGGGGGCCTGGTGGAGGGTGCCCGTGGATGCTGGGGGGTGGGGGTGCTGGAAGACATGAGTGGGGGCCTGGTGGAGGGTGCCCTGGATGCTGGATGGTGGGGGTGCTGGGAGACATGAGTGGGGGTCTGGTGGAAGGTGCCCCTGGTTGCTGGGGGGTCGGGGTGCAAGGAGACATGAGTTGGACATGAGTGGGGGCCTGGTGGAGGGTGCCCCTGACTGGGGGGGTGGGGGTGCAGGGAGACATGAGTGGGGGCCTGGTGGAGAGTGCCCCTGGATGCTGGGGGGTGGGGGTGCTGGGAGACATGAGTGGGGCCTGGTGGAGGGTGCCCCTGGATGCTGGGGGGTGGGGGTGCAAGGAGACATGAGTTGGACATGAGTGGGGGCCTGGTGGAGGGTGCCCCTGACTGGTGGGGGCGCTGGGAGACATGCGTGGGGGCCTGGTGGAGGGTGCCCCTGGATGCTGGGGGGTGGGGGTGCAAGGAGACATGAGTTGGACATGAGTGGGGGCCTGGTGGAGGGTGGCCCTGACTGGTGGGGGGTGGGGGTGCTGGGAGACATGAGTGGGGGCCTGGTGGAGGGTGCCCCTGGATGCTGTGGGATGGGGGTGCAGAGAGACATGAGTGGGGGCCTGGTGGTGGGTGCCCCTGGATGCTGGGGGGTGGGGGTGCAAGGAGACATGAGTTGGACATGAGTGGGGGCCTGGTGGAGGGTGCCCCTGACTGGTGGGGGGTGGGGGTGCAGGGAGACATGCGTGGGGGCCTGGTGGAGGGTGCCCCACAGTGCTGGGGGGGTGGGGGTGCAGGGGGACATGAGTGGGGGCCTGGTGGAGGGTGCCCCTGGATGCAGGGGGGTGGGGGTGCTGGGAGACATGAGTGGGGGCCTGGTGGAGTCTGCCCTTGGATGCAGGGGGGTGGGGGTGCAGGGAGACATGAGTGGGGGCCTGGTGGAGGGTGCCCCTGAATGCTGGAGGGTGGGGGTGCTGGGAGACATGAGTGGAGGCCAGGTGGAGGGTGCCCCTGGATGCTGGAGGGTGGGGGTGCTGGGAGACATGAGTGGGGGCCTGGTGGAGGGTGCCGGTGGATGCAGGGGGCTGGGGGTGCAGGGAGACATGAGTGGGGGCCTGGTGGAGGGTGCCCCTGGATGCTGGGGGGTGGGGGTGCTGGGAGACATGAGTGGGGGCCTGGTGGAGGGTGCCCCTGGATGCTGGGGGGTGGGGGTGCTGGGAGACATGAGTGGGGGCCTGGTGGAGGGTGCCCCTGGATGCTGGGGGGTGGGGGTGCAAGGAGACATGAGTTGGACATGAGTGGGGGCATTGTGAGGGTGCCCCTGACTGGTGGGGGGTGGGGGTGCTGGGAGACATGAGTGGGGGCCTGGTGGAGGGTGCCCCTGGATGCTGGGGGGTGGGGTTGCAAGGAGACATGAGTTGGATATGAGTGGGGGCCTGGTGGAGGGTGCCCCTGACTGGTGGGGGGTGGGGGTGCTGGGAGACATGAGTGGGGGCCTGGTGGAGGGTGCCCCTGGATGCTGGGGGATGGGAGTGCTGGGAGACATGAGTGGGGGCCTGGTGGAGGGTGCCCCTGGATGCTGGGGGGTGGGGGTGCAAGGAGACATGAGTTGGACATGAGTGGGGGCCTGGTGGAGTGTGCCCCTGACTGAGGGGAGGTGGGGGTGCAGGGAGACATGAGTGGGGGCATGGTGGAGGGTGCCCCACAGTGCTGGGGGGTAGGGGTGCAGGGGGACATGAGTGGGGGCCTGGTGGAGGGTGCCCCTGGATGCAGGGGGGTGGGGGTGCTGGGAGACATGAGTGGGGGCCTGGTGGAGGGTGCCCCACAGTGCTGGGGGGTAGGGGTGCAGGGGGACATGAGTGGGGGCCTGGTGGAGGGTGCCCCTGGATGCAGGGGGGTGGGGTTGCAGGGGGACATGAGTGGGGGCCTGGTGGAGGGTGCCCCACAGTGCTGGAGGGTGGGGGTGCAGGGGGACATGAGTGGGGGCCTGGTGGAGGGTGCCCTGGATGCAGGGGGGTGGGGGTACTGGGAGACATGAGTGGGGGCCTGGTGGAGGGTGCCCCTGGATGCAGGGGTGTGGGGGTGCAGGGAGACATGAATGGGGGCCTGGTGGAGGGTGCCCCACAGTGCTGGGGGTGCAGGGGGACATGAGTGCGGGCCTGGTGGAGGGCGCCCCTAGATGCAGGGGGGTGGGGGTGCTGGGAGACATGAGTGGGGGCCTGGTGGAGGGCACCCCTCGATGCAGGGGGGTGGGTGTGCAGGGAGACATGAGTGGGGGCCTGGTGGAGGGTGCCCCTGACTGGTGGGGGGTGGGGGTGCTGGGAGACATGAGTGGGGGCCTAGTGGAGGGTGCCCCTGGATGCAGGGGGGTGGGGGTGCAGGGAGACATGAGTGGGGGCCTGGTGGAGGGTGCCCCTGGATGCTGGGGGGTGGGGGTGCTGGGAGACATGCGTTGGTGTGCAGTAGTGCATGGGGACATGTGGGTTGGCTGGGGGGCATGGCCATGGTGGATGGGCTGCCTGCGGGACATGTGCAGGGGTGCAGGGTAGTCCCCTGTGGTGTGGGCCGCCTGCAGGGGCCGTGGAGGGTGTAGAGGGAACAACTGGCAGGACCCACACGGCCAATTCACGTGTGGGACTCCCCGGCACCCCAGAAATACACGTAGGCTGCTGGATTCGCGTGTGGAATTTGCCGCGCAACCAGAGTACACGTACCCTGCTGAAATTGCGTGTGGAACTTCACGCGCACACGGAAATACGCATACCCTGCTAATTTGCGTGTGAAACTTCCCC
Source organism: Ambystoma mexicanum (assembly GCF_040938575.1). Taxonomy (NCBI): domain Eukaryota; kingdom Metazoa; phylum Chordata; class Amphibia; order Caudata; family Ambystomatidae; genus Ambystoma; species Ambystoma mexicanum. The sequence goes on from NC_090935.1 coordinate 1,039,837,310, forward strand.
CGCACACCTAAATACACATACCCTGCTAATTCGCGTGTGAAACTTCCCGCGCACCCTGAAATACACAGACCCAGGGCAATCGCGTGTGGAACTTCCCGCAAACCCCGTAATACACGTACCCTGCAAATTCGCATGTGAAACTTCCCGTGCACCCCAGAATACATGTGCCCCGGCCAATCGCATGTGGAACTTCCCACGAACCCCGTAATACACGCACACGCTATTTTTCACACAGCGGGTGTCCGTGTTTGTCGTTACCCCTTTGCACCTCATTTGTCCTAGAGGGCCACTTTAGGGACCATTCATCATGGCTGTATATTGGTGCTTTTTGTTAGCGCACATTTTGGCGCACATTTATTTCAGGCGCAGGGACGCTACCGCCTGCTTTCTTGTGGCGTACTTTTTTGGCCCTGTGCGCGTCTTTCACCGTGCGCTGGTTTGCGCTATTCGATTCCATGAATACGGGTTGTAGGCGAGCATGTGGGCGTTCCGCGCACTTGCCTCCTGTACTTCCCCCGTAATGCCCATATTTTCACACGTTGTTCCCCATTCCGAGTGTTACACGCCGTGTTCCGCCTACTTTTGTGATGTGCGCCGCACTATGTGCGATTTCGCAGTGGCAGTGGTGCACGCCATAGGATGACCTGTGCACCGGCGTGCGCCGCGCACTTTTTCAGTGCACATCCAATGTTTTTCTCGCGCACGGACTTCCATGAATGGATGTGTGCTGGGTTCCCTGCGATTTTCGCAGTTGCACTGCGATTTTCGCACTTTTACTGCGAATCGCACGTTTTGGCACCTCTGCGCAGGAATTTTCGGCGCACATTAATTCCATGAATCGACCAGTTAAAGTGCAAATACTTATTTATTATTTATGTATGGTATATTATAAAAAACATGGTTTTACTAAATATGTATTTTTTAAATGTATGTCTTAATTGATGATACTTTAATTTTTGCCAACTGACAATTTGTAGCATTTGTTTCACCACTGCAATTATTGTTCCAAATTGTATGCAGCCTAAGAAAGAATAATCATGCTCTGAATAAATAATTGCTAAAGTTGGAAGTGACACAGAATCACCAACTTGATCTTTTTTTGGGGAACATTTGAAGGTACAGGTTCATGAACTTTTTCTACTGTTAGATTTTACAATTGTTTTTATTCAATATTGTGCTTTCTTACTTGTACTAACTACAGTGAATCGTTTTTTTTTTATTGAAGATTGTTCATGTGTTTCATTTTTTAAAACATTTTAAAATGCATCTGCTGATGTATACTTTGCATATGGGCTAGCACTGCAGAATTTCCTAAATTAGATTTTTGAGAGTTTACCACGTCTTAAATTTGCTTTGCAGATTGTGCAAATTACTTGAGTGATGTTTTACACATCATCTGGTTGAAGCATTTCAAAGTAGTCCCAAATCTAAGATCTTAAATTGCCAAATGGAATTGTTCCAGAGGTAGTTATGTTTTTTGTGTGTTTGTTTTTTGGTTTTGCTAGTGACACCACTTAAATTGCTTGGATTACTGTCAGTATTAGGGTAATTTTTTGTGGTGTTTCTTCAGTAGTTGCACTCTCATGAATGAGTTAAAAAGTATCAGTAATAGGTAAATCATATGTTTTCATTGTGTGCCATGCCAATTTTATTTATTGAAATACTATTACTTGAAGTAATAGGAGTTTTAAGTTGTTTTTTGAGGATGTCACAGGCAGGAGTTAGCATTGCCATATCCCTAGTTGTATTTGTATGTATTGAAGAAGTTTAACTTTTGAATTACAAGTAGTTAGAGTGCTACTATGTTTTTTTTGTCAGAATAAAAGTACTTTGCACCATTGAAATGTTACCAATAATAGTAGTAGGTAAGAAATAGGTAATGTATTTTGTGTTTTTTGGGGGAATTACTGGAATTTGAACTGTTGGAATAATACTTCAGTGTTAGGTAATTACATTTTTGACTAAGTGTTTTTAATTCATTATAATTTGTTAATTTGAGGTTTTGGCATGGTGAATTGAATTGATGAGGCGTGGTACAGGGAGCCTCAGTAGTAACCTTTGGAGTATTAAAAAGTATATTAGTATTTTTAGTTATTTTTTTAAATCTTTTAAAGGACTTGTGGATACTGAAAGACTTGAACTGGTGTAATACATACTTTGGTTTCTGTATTGAGTTGATGTTTATGAAATATATCTTGTATTAGTTCTCCTATAACAAAACCAATAGTTGGTACAGTTGAAACGTCATAAATGTTTTGTGAAGAATTTCTTTGCAACGTCCTGTTCACTAGCGATGTGTTTGCCATACTTTTCTTTATTGTTTTTGTGTTCCTTCCACCAGTTTGTGGTGTATTTCTTTATATTTTGTTTTCTTTACTGGTTTTTTATGCTTCTATTTTCCAGCTGAATTAAATAACAAAGAACAAATTTGTTTATTAAAGGACCATTTCTTTGTATTACTCTTTTACATTTTTATTTTTAAAAGTGAATTGTGTTTTTGTTTTTTGGGTGAAACCCCATTTGTGTTATATCATTGTTATGTTTGCAAATCGTTAAATAACAATTAACATTTTTTATATAAAGGAGAATGATTTCTTACTTTTATTGTATTATTAAATGTGTTGTAGCAAAACACAATTGCATTTTAATTTTATTGGACAAAAGACAATTTGGTTTTACTTTTGTTCACTTTGCAAGTTTTAGTTGTAAATGTTTTAATTTGTTTTTACCACAAATTATAATTAGAAGATTTATGATGATGTTTATATTGCTTTGTTTCTTAATATTTGGTGGATCTGTATGTGCCTCCTCTCTTAATGTTAATGTTTCACCTTTAAAAAATTAGAAGTATTGTTTTAATAATAAAACATGTGCATGTTAATAAATGTAATAATTTTAACATTAATACATTTAGTTATTAGTGTAAAATGTGTACTATGTAAGTCAATGAGTGACGCTTTACAAGATAATGCTGCTATTGCACTTGTTGGGTTCAACATACAGTTTTGCATGCTGCACATTATGTTTAATGTGGGGACATTTTGAATAGCTCTACACTGTTGATTTTATAAATAATGCACCTGTTAAAGCTGTTAAGCTTATTACATTTAAAAAGTTGTGCAAACATTACATTAAGTGTACAGAAGTGATTATCACAGTTATATTATCATTAAAACTGGACACACTTTGCAAAAGTGCCCAATAAGGATGTATTTAAAATTAATAATGAATATGCTCGTGACATGAAGCATAACATATTTTTTGCTGTACATTATGTGTAATGTTTGTTACATGGTTGTGTTTTGCATGCTAATAATGCTATTGGTACAGTTTAGCATTCACACCTATTAAAGCTGTGAAGCGTACAAAGCATACAAACTGGTTGAACCTATAAATAATACACTTACATTCTACTTCACTAACTTGGGAGTAAAGTGTAGAACGTCTTTCAACCGCTTCCTGAAGATCTATATGATTGTACATTTGTAATGTTGTATGTCCAGTATGTGTGATCAAATGTACATTGTAATTCATAAAGACAATTGTTAAATATTTAATGTGGCTAATTTGTATCTATTTAGCTACACAGAAATTAAAGCTATAATGTCTCTGAAGGATGTACAGTAACTAGTACGCTACTGCATAAATGCCTATTTGCAGTCAATATGTTATGCTAAATAGCATAACAAAAGGAGTAACTGAATTTCCAGGAAACTTGTTAAAAATGTACTTTGCCTAATACCAGGTTACTAAGCATACATACCTGTTGTAGCTATTAAGCGTATTAAGCGTATGAACTAGTTGAAGAACTGAATAGTACACTACTGCATACAGTTGTATTTGTAATTAATATTTATTGCAATATAACATTAGTAAATAAGTAACCAAAAGGGTAGGATTTTATTGTTTAACCATGTTCACATATAAGTAATTGCTGCATTCACTGGTAAATGCAGATTTTATCATGTCTCTTTTACTTACTTGACTCTGTATGGGAGTCTAAAGAACTGGTTGACATTTTGCGGAAATAAAATAAGTATACATTAATTATTATAAAGTAAGAAATAATATATTTTACAAGTTTAACAATAGTCCAACTGAGTGGTTTTCATTTTCAATTTTGCTGAAATAAAATAAGCATAATTAATTATTTTAATGTAGGAAATTAGAAATGTTGCAAGTTTATTATTATGACGTTGCTATACTTTCTAATTGGCATATCACCAGTTGAACATTTAAAGCATATATGAGTGCAGTGCTGAAAACATTACATCAAACATACAAAAATCATGATTTAAGGTATATTATTGTACAAATGAGACACATTTTAAAGTTCTGAAGTGCTCAATAAGGATGCATTTTAAAGTAACACAATGCATGCATGAATACACTTACGATGTGAAGCATGTTGTTTCTTAAGCTCTAGATTATATGTAATGTTGGTTACATGTTTTATTATTGTAAGTTAATTATATTATTTGTACTGTTTAGCATACACACCTGTATGCTATAATTGTAAGGAAACTTGTTAAATATTAAATGTTCTACAGTTTAGTGTACACGCATGTATGTAATAATTGTAAGGATATTTGTTGAATATTAAATGTTTCTAATGGATAGCTTGTTGGCGCATACAGCGGAGAAGCTATATAGTGTCTGAAACATGTAAAGTAAATAGGACACTACTGCATAAATTTGTATTTGCATTTCATAAATAGTGCTGTATATCATTACAAAAGTAACTGAATTATGCATACACACTTGTTAAAGTTTTGCAGTGCATGAAGCGTATGAACTTGTTGAACAACTAAATAGCATGCTACTGTATAAAGTTGTATTTATAGTTAATATTTATTGTGAAATTGCAATATTAAACAAGTAACTAAAAGGGTAGGTTTTATTGTGTATGAATGGTCACTTTTAAGTAATTGCTGCATTCACTTGAAAATGTAAATTTTAAAATAATGGTTTTGCTAACCTGACTTTGTTGATACATCTTAAAGAGTGGTTGACATTTTCAAATGTGCTGCAATAAAATAGGCATTGATGAAAAATGTTTAAGCATGACATTAGAAATTCTACAAGTTTAAGTACATTTCTACTACTAGTGGTTATTTTTATGAATTATTTATAATAGTAGTCGCTTTATGAATAATTGTGAAAGGTTTGTAAAGGGTGCTTACTTTGAATTCTTACTGCTCACTGTCTTTTATTGAAATGTTTAATAGTGCTAATAAACCTGGTTGGAAAAGTTCCAAGGTTTGGGCGTGGTTTAAAGTATGTTCATTGTAAAATAGGTTTGGCCGAGTTTTCTGTATGGTTATTGGCTCTTACTATAGCAACTTAGAAATAGTTTACATTAATTATACACTGTTAGTATTTATTAGCAGGTGAATTTCTGAATGAAAATGCAGTCATTTTGTAAATAAGTTGATGTTGCAGTTTTTTAAAAATGGAAGAGCAAGTAAGAATATAAGAAAATCTGGTGTATATATATTATTTTGTGTTGTTTATTTCTTCATGTACATTAAGTTTTAAATGTTTGGTAAGTAAATAATTGTTTACATTCGCAATATACGTGAATTTGCCATTATGCATGTGTGTACATTAGTAGTGTTGCAGCATGATTCCAGTCATGTGTATATATGTATTGGTGCAGCGAAATTACAGCATACATGTGCACATGTTTGTATATAAAGTATGCATATTGATGTTTGATATGAATGTACATATAGTGTTTTGGACCTAATGTACAGTAAGCATGTACTTGTAAAGCAAATTATTGTAGTTTACATTTAAAATGGGAAGACATAATGGAGAAAGTTGTTGTGTATTATGACAGTCGGAAAATACTGGATGTCATTTTAATACATGCTAGAGGAAAATATTTGGGATACAGCATTATGTTTTGAAATTCAAACTGACTTGGTAAGCCTAGAACAGTGGTTTACAGGAACAAAAATTCTATTTTCATGCTTGAAAGCATGTCGAATTTGGATGCATGTATGTGTGAATCATTGAAAAATAAATCATACGCAAATCAATGTAAATAGATGTATATATACATTTTTGAGTGAACGTGGCCTACATTATATTTTGCATGCAACATAAAAAGTCAAAATTACAGTATTTTTAGGGTGGATGGAGTACATTTAAGTAATGAGGAGGATAGTTTATTTTTAGCCAATATTGTTGAAGGCCTATGTTTTGTATTGCAGTAATGGGCCGCTTTACTTTTGTTTGTGTATACTGCATGGTTATTATTTTTTGTTGATACATTTCTATGTTGCTCCTTGCTTTAGTGTATGTTGTAATATGTATGCAGTGGGGGTGAGTGAGTATACTGCGTGTAGTCATGGTAATGGTGGCTGCATGTTGTTGCTTGAATTGTATATGTCCTTGCTTTAGTGTGTGTTGTTACGCAAATGCAGTGGGGATGAGTGTGTATGCTGTGTGTGGCCATAATAACATTAGCTGCATATGGTTGCTTAAATGATGTATTTCCTTGCTTGGTAAGTGTGTAAGCTGTGTGTGATCATGATAATGTTGGCTGAATATTTTTGATAGAATTATGTATTGCCTTGTTTTAGTGTATGTCATAATGCGTGCACATTGGGGGCAAATTTGTATGTTGTGTGTTGTCCTGCTTATGTTGTGTGTGGTTATAACTGGATTGGTTTCTTTATAGTTATTGCACACGCGTCATATATAGATACATCTGAAATCATTAATATAAAATAAAATTGGCCCGGTAGATGTGTAAACAGTACAGATGAGTGCGTATGTTGTGTGTGTTATGGCTGCTGTGCAAATATTTGGCTTGGTTGCTGTGAATATGTTTGGCGTGTCATTAAAACCTTCATATTTTTTGTGGTCAAAAAACGTGTTGTCATTGTGCATGCATCCTGTATAGATATAACTTAATTCTTTTTTCATTCAAGTGTTCAGACGTTATTAAGAAAAGTCATTTTATGAAACTCCATAAGAACTTTGTGTTAACCTAAACTATGGCTTGTGCTAGCACAAAGGCACAATAAGGAAAGGAGTCTGTTTGTGTGAGAAATCGTGTTATTCATGCAGGCAGGTCATTGTTGTTTTTGTTGAGCAGCTGTAAGTGATTGTGTATTCTTTTAATTTCTCCTACATACAGCTGGAGAACACATTTGCTTTCAGTTCTTTATTTAAATAAATGTGAGTTTTGATAACATGATTTGTCCAAAATTGTGGGTGGGAGTTTATATGTGGGGACATTATATTGGCAATGCCCATGAAAGGCCCATTTATTGCAGAGTTCATATATTAAGAGTCATTGCTGATAACAGATGTCTTACATAAAGACATTCATGACAATGTCATCCTTGACACCCCTTTCAGGGGTTTTTATTCAATCGCAGTTACTTAATTTTATTCTTCAATTAATTTATCAGGCTCTAGCACTTCTCTAGAGAATTAGATTTTATGAAGTAACCAACATAATACTACTACAAAACCTACTGTGTCTAGTGCATTTAACAGGTCGCCAACTTTCCGCCCTACCTACCCTGACATAAGAAAACATCTGAAGTGACTTGTGAAAAGCACAAACGTGTGTTCTATGCTGTTTGATGTCTTGGTGTGAGAGTAGATATAATGTACTTCTTGCACTGGCTGTGGATTCAGAATTGTTAAGCACCAAAGGCTTCAAAGTGTATCAATTGTCAACTAAATCATACATAGAAATCCAATTGCTAATAGATACTACCTGACATCTGCCTAGCCAGGGAAGTTATCATTGCAATGTATACTTTTCAAATGTGTATCGCACACCATGTTCACATTAAATAAAAAATATATGCTCTCTGAAAAGTAGTGGAACTGACCACATGTGAGTTCATTCAATAGCCTCCACAATGTTCAGAAAAACATGCAGTTCCATGGGGCCAACCTTCACTTCTAGCAACTCATCAACAGTACATCAAAATAATTATTAATTTGTTCATATGCATCAACATGGTGTTCATTAATATGCATATGTTATGAAGATGGCAGATTAAAACACAATAGCAGTAGTCAGTGCCAGAACTGAGCATCCTGGTAGAAACCTCTGACCCAAAAATATAAGACTGATAGAACTTTGATAGAACTTTGATAGTTGGTGGAGTTAGGGTGATAATGTTACTGTTTGAGATCAATTTTAGCGTCAACAGGTCCATCAAGCAGACAATGGTTTCAGTGTTGAGACTTTGCAATTTTATCTATCCCAAAAAGTTCATCCCCATGTGGTGTATGCTAAGCCACATTTGTACACCATATTTTTAGTGTGGTGCATTCAGCAATGTAATGTCCTCATCATTAGCAGGTAGAATGTGCCATTGGTGAATACACTGCATGAGTTCAGCAGCAACTGCATGTGCCATGACTAATCTTTCCAATTATGGCAATCAACAACATGAAATAAAGAGATCACACAAAAACTGAGGAGATTAATTTTCTCCAATCCACTGGTATGCAAAATGCACCTAGAGAAGACGTTACTTTCTTACTTTCAGCACTTGTACAAGTGGTACGAGAACAAACATTATATTGCACTAAAGAAGAGGTCAGTTACAAGAATAGTGGACTTTCTGATTTAAGGACACATGCCATACTTTAATCATTAAGATTCTGCCAACGTTATTCTCATTACTGCAAATGAATGAGCTTTGAAAGTAAGTGCTATCCCTTACTAAGGCTGTTGCTAAATCTCAAGTCACTTTATGTATTATGCTCATGAAAGAGGCAGAAAGGCGAACATTCCAACTCATTAGTTATATAGTAGAGTATCGTCAGTTTTAGGAAAGTGTTGTTCCAAACATATCCATGCCTCAGTATCTGAGCTGTATTCATGTGAAAAATGTGGTTTGACAATTGAGACATTTTTAAATGGGAAGTATCCTGCGATTGAGAAAAGTATCATCTTGTGCAATGTATATAATTGTATTTTCTTTGGCTGCAGTCCAAGCACCCCATTTACCCACCAGTTTGGTAAACGCACTAGGAAAATGTTCATACCATACCTATATATGATACTGTCGCTAAGCAAATGAAACTATAGCAGGACTATTTCACATCTGTACTTGTATAGATTAATCTAAGCCTTGCCAAATAAATATGTTCCTAAGCAAGCAAGGCATTTTGTGTGTTTCCTGTGAGGGTGACAATTGTGTTGGCACTTCTGGATATTGATTATATGTGATTGAGTGCTACTGCATGTAATGGCTGTGTTCCTTTCATATGTTGGCTATTAGGTGTGTGCCAATGACATATTATGAGTTCCCTCCTAGCATACCCTGTTCGGCCACTATATGATATCAGTTTTGATAGGCGGAAACCTGTGCAGTTCCCTCTGGGACCACTGCAAAAGATTTAGGACTACAGGTGTTTGGCAGTAAACCCACTTGGTAGCAGTCTGTACCACACAGATTCACTTGGTAGCTGTGGCTGAGCAGTCAGACTTCCCTCAAGAAGAGTTAGGCAGTATGTGGAGTATACAAAATAGGGCAATTTACACAGTAGAATTAGCAAACATGGAACAAGGCTTTGGTGTAAAGATATATAGTTATTTATTTATAAAAACACATCTATGAAAAAACACTCTGGCACTAATACGGCAAACAACTTCAATCACAATTACGATAAGAAAAAGATCAATCCCCCTAACAATAGTTCGACAAGTCTAGGTTCAACGGCATCACTTATTTGCAGACAGAGGTGTATGCTTTAACCTAGATGGCACTCTAGTATTCGTTAGGACGGGAGAGAAAAATAAGGCAGGTTATGAAATCAACTCGGTACCAATACTTTTACGAACAAATGCAAGGCAAGTAAGGCAGGGTCTACTGCAGATCACAAAGTTCAGAGGCCAGGCCCACTCGGGGAGAGGCAAGGCGATGTCCCAGAAAAGTATTGCAGTGGAAATACACTTTGAGTCTTTGTCGCAAATTGTTATCGAAAGATTGGACCAGTTCAGAACAGAAAGTTAAGAAAGCTTGGAGGCGACCCAAGGGAAAGGCGAGGATTAAGACACCTCACTCTATCCGGCAGAAAGGGAAGCCAGGCGGACACGGTACCTTGTTTGTGGAGAGACAGCTCCGGCGGGGGCAGTTGTTCCTGGTGGTGGATGCACGTCGGGTCTTTGCCAAGACAAGAGATGATCTCGTCGTTGAAGATCGTTGCACCACCAGGGAAGAGACCAGCCGCGGAGTGCTCCATCACAAGGCACCACCTTTTGGTGACCTGACGTCAAGTCAAATGTGCTGAGGAACTTGGCTCGCCAAGTTTGTCCACCAACTCATCTGTTCTTGGCAAAGGGTGGGCATCAGTCTTGGTGACTGCATTTAGAGCTCTATAATCCACGCAGAATCTAAGTTCTTTAGATCCGACCTTTGGTACTAACACAACTGGGCTAGACCATGGACTAGTAGTGGGCTCAATTACCCCGAGATCGAGCATCTTGCTGACCTCACCTTTGATGTGGGTTCGTACATTTTCTGACATTCGGTATCCTCTGCTTTTGACTGGCAGACAGTCACCAGTGAGTATGTCATGCTGGCCCCAAGGGGTCAAGCCTGGTGAAAGCGAGAACAGAGAGGCAAACTGATTCAACATAGATTTGCACTCTTCTTGTTGCTCGGGTGTCAGATTTGAAGAGAGATTTATTCCTTCAATGTTTTTGTCTAAAGGTAAGCCTCTGAGGAGATCCGGAAGAGCTTCACTCTCTTCTTCTTCCTCGGATGATGCTAGAAGCAACGCTCCTACATCAGGTTTTGAGACATACGCTTTGAGTCGGTTGGTGTGGAAGACTGTCGGAGCCTCCTTGGGATTGCCCAAGTCCACCAGGTAGTTGACCTCTCCGAGTTTACCCACAACTCTGAAGGCTCCCATCCATTTGTCTTGCAAGGCCCTCTGCCTTGTCGGGATCATAACGAGAACGAGCTGGTCTTGAGCGAACTCAACCATGTTAGCTTTTTAATCGTGCCAGTGCTTGACCAATGCTTGTCCAGCTTTCAAGTTATCGCTTGCTTCTGTCATCATGATTGACATTCTCCTCCGGAGACCTATCACGTAGTCAGTCACTCTAACTGGCTTGGGGGAAGGAGCACTCTCCAACCCCTCCTTAATCAGGGCCAATGGACCTCTAACGGGATGACCATAGAGAAGCTCGAAGGGAGAATAACCTACTCCCTCCTGTGGGACTTCTCTATAAGCAAATAGAAGGCATGGCAGTAGAAGGTCCCACTTACGCTTAAGGGGTTCTTCTAAAGCACCTATCATGCTCTTCATGGTTCGGTTGAACCGTTCTACCAAACCATTTGTTTGTGGGTGGTAAGCTGTTGAGAACTTGTAAGCAACTCCACAGGTTTTCCACATGGCTTTCATGTAGTGGCACATAAAGTTTTACCCCCTGTCAGAGATTACTTCCTTAGAAAACCCGACCCTAGTAAAAATACCAAGGAGGGCCTTAGCCACAGCCGGAGCTGTAACAGTCCTCATAGGAATTGCCTCAGGATACCTAGTAGCATGGTCTACTACAACAAGTATAAACCTGTTGCCTGAGGAGGTTGGAGGATCAAGGGGACCAACAATGTCAATCCCTACTCTCTCAAATGGGACTCCCACAACTGGGAGAGGCACTAAAGGTTCCACATTCTTGGAGCCAACCTTACCAGAGGTCTGGCAGGTGTGGCAGCTCCTGCAGTGTTTTTCTACTTCGGCCCCCATCTTTGGCCAATAAAAGTAGAGCGAGATCCTTTCCTTAGTCTTCTTGAAAATCAAGTGACCAGCCAAAGGAATCTCGTGGGCTAACTGCAAGAACTGTGGTCTGTTCTCTTGGGGTACTACAAGTCGTTTGTAGTCTCCAGGTGCAGACTCGGTCGGTTCACTGTAGAAGAGGCCATCTTCCCAGTGGAACCTGTATTTCCCAGGCTCTTGCCCTTCAGCCTGAGCTTCTGCCTGGTGGCGAAGACCTTCCAGAGTTGGACATTCTCTCTGTCCCTTACTGAAGTCTGCCCTGCTGGGTCCACCTTCTGCCAGTAAAGACTGCAGCTCAGGATGGTCAACAGGGTCCAGATCTCCAATGAGTTCCTGGCCTTCCATTAGCTCCTCTTCAGAGTCTAATTCTACCACACAGGGTTGTACCTCCCTCTCAGCCTCAGCTGGAGGTGGAGTTACGGGTGTAACTTTGGACAACCGCGGGGAAGTCCTTGTTGGCTGCACTGAAATGCTGGCTGCTGGTTTCGGGGTGGAAGTCTTAGGTTTCCCTTTCGCTTCTGGTTTCTTCGAGACAGCGGCCGACAATTCCAGTGGAGCAGGAGTGATTTCTTTCTTCATCATCTCCTGGAGAGTACCGCGCATGGTCCTCTCTCTTGCAGGTCTGGTTAGCTCCTCTAACCGTTTACTAGGAGGTCTGGGAGTATGCGATACAACTCTGAGATTTTTTAAATCGTTACCCAACAGCACGCGTCCTGGTACCTCACTCTGTATGCTGACAGGGATCTTCACAGTCATGTCGTTACACTGGATGAGAACTGGTAATTGGGGAAGCATCTGCACAGGCCCTCCAGCTAACTTGGTGAGGCGTTTGGGTGCCTTAGCAACATCCTCAGCCTGAAAAAAATGATTTATCCACCACAGTTATGCTGGCCCCAGTGTCCCTAATGGCAGGAGTCTCCTGACCATTCACCTGGACACTGTCCTTATAATACTCTTTAGTATTATCGGGGATAGAATTATAGACGTCTAAATTCTGTTGTTCCCACAACCCCAGAGACACTAAAGAAACGCTGGCTGAGACTCCAATGGGTTCATCAGCTAGCAGTAGAAAGTTTCCACTTGCCATTTGGACTTCGTCCTCTGGAGCGAAGGCTAAGGAGACAAGCTGGACCCCTGAAGGTTTACCCTTACATCTGGGATCTCCTTTCACGTGGTCAGTCGAGCCACAAACAAAGCATTTACCGAATGCTTTTTGGAATGGTGGCTTGTTCTGGCCTCCTTCCAGTTTGGCACCAGAAGACTAACGCTCACCTGATTCTCGCAGAGGCGCCGGTCTTGACTGGGCGACTACCGTATCTTCAAAGGTGATGTGTAGCACCCGGTTGGCTCTTTGGGCTGGACCTCTGTGCACTGTATGCCTGACTTCAAGAGTAAGATGTCTGCAGACAGAAAATATGGGATTAATGAACTGGGGTTATTGGGGTGTCCCTATCTCTTCCCTTTTTTGCTCTCCTGTAGACCCCCAAAGGTTAACGCTCTCACCTTAGGTAAGTGAATGCCGAGCTCTCCATCTGCCTCGGGGCAGGGTGCTGTAACCAGTTTCTTCACTGGATCGGTAGCGCAGGCCTCTTGACTTCAGAGGACTGCTGTCCGTCGTTTACTGCACGAACGGTAAGTTTCGAGTAATTCTATTGTCTTTAAAGTCTTTAGCAATGATGTCTCTTGTTTTGCAGGTTCCGGCGATGGCGGATGACGGGCTGAAGTGAGTTGAAGATGGAGTCCGTATGAAGAATAGAAGCGCTTGGAAGCACGTAAGTAAGCGCTTGTTGCCTGCTTCACGATGCGCTCTAACTGTCTTTTATTTTGCAGGTACGAGTTCGGAGCGGCTGCAGGGTGCCGGAATACCCACTGGGGTTGATGTGGAAAGGAGTAATGGCACGTGAGTATCAAAGTTCCCCAATGTCTTTAAACGCACCTTGTTTTGTCTTTCAGATGCAGGATGCAGCGCCGAAGGCCTCCGGAGCGTGCGAAGAGTCGGTAAGCTTTTGTCTTTCAGATGCCGGAATGCAGTGTGAAGACCTCCGGAGCGCACAAAGAGTAGGTAAGCCTTTGTCTTTCAGATGCCAGAATGCTAACCTGTTCTTTCTTGTCTTTATAGGTGTTGCTGAAGACTGGATTCAGGATGGTAAGCCTTTTTCCTTAGGCCCAGGATCCGATGCAGAAGACACGATGAGCGTTCTGCTGCAGAGGATGCAGAATAACGCAAAGCAAGATTCATCCACCGGGTGTGGTTTAAATAGCCTCCTGTAGTGCTTAGGTGTCTCCTTCCACAGCCACGCCTAGGTAAGAAAAGAGTTCCTGCTTTCCAGAAGAGTTCCAGTGTTCTGAATCTAGGGAGTGGCTCCTGCCCCACCCAACAGGAAAAGTAGTTCCAAACAGAAGAGGATCAGAGGCTCAGCTGGCAGGCAAGTAAGCAGCATGGTCTGCTGCAGGTAAGTCCACCCAAGCATCATGAGCCCGGCGCTTCCAGCGCTGGGACTGGGCACATTTATGAGCCTGGTGCCACTGGCGCCAGGACTGGGTCCAAAAGGTCCCAATTGGGACTGGTTGGCCCTCGGAACCTGGGTTATGGATCTGCTTCCAAGGGAGTTGGGAAAACCCTGACCTTTTGGAAGCAGAGATCATGACAGTACCTCCCCTCAAGGCCCCTCCCAAACCGGGCTTCTCCGGGGGTTTTGGCTTGTCAGGAAATGTTCGGTGAAATCTTTTGATTAGGCGAGGAGCGTGGACATATTCAGCAGGTTCCCAGGATCTCTCTTGGGGGCCGTAGCCTTTCCAGTCAATTAGGTAAAATAGTTTAGATTTGGAGATCTTGGAGTCCAGAATGCTTTTGACTTCAAACTCGAGTTCTCCATCAACTAGGATGGGTTTTGGAGATTTAGTTAGTCGGGTTTGAGGTTGCACGGGTTTTAATAGAGAGACGTGGAAGACCGGATGTATCTTCATGTGAGGGGGCAAGTCCAACTTGACCGCTACTGGGTTTATTATGGTAGTGATGGAATAGGGACCAAGGTATCTTGGGTTGAATGTGCGTGGCCCTTTTAGAGGTAGATATTTGGTGGATAACCAGACTTGGTCCCCTACTTGATATTGAGGGGCTTCCTTCCGATGTTGATCTGCTCCTTTCTTGTTTTGTTCTTTAGCCCTTTGAAGGTGAGAAACAGCTTCCTTAAAGGCTTGGGTGATTGTAGAATGCAGGTAGTCTACTGCTGGTGTTTCAAGATCTTGGAGGGGATCCAACTCCGAGGTTCGAGGGTGACTGCCGTACAAAAGAAAAAACGGTGTTTTCCCAGTTCCCGAATGGACAGAGTTATTGTAGGCATATTCGGCTATCCAAAGGATGTCTTTCCAAGTTTTTTCAGTTTGTTGCAGCATGCAGCGTAAATACTGTTCCAGAGTTTGATTGGTCCTCTCGGTTTGTCCGTCGGTCTGAGGGTGGTGACTGGTCGATAGTCTCACATCAATTTGAGCCGACCGACAGCAACTTCGCCAAAAATGAGAAATAAATTGATTACCTCGATCCGAAATTAGAACCGAAGGAAAACCGTGTAGTCGGACGATGTTTTCGAGAAATTCTCGGGCCAGAGTTGCTGCTGTTGGCAAGCCTTTGAGCGGAATGAAATGCGCCATCTTGGAGAATAAGTCCACGATTACTAGAATCGTATTGTATCCGGAGCATGGAGGTAGATCGGTGATGAAGTCCATAGAAAGCGTATGCCAAGGGCGAGGTGGGATGTCAATAGGGCGTAAGAGGCCTGCTGGTCTTTCCTTTTGACTCTTGTTTTGGGCGCATACTCCACAAGACATTATAAAGTCTCTAATATCTTTTTTCCAAGACGGCCACCAGAAGTAGCGCTTGATCTTTTCTGAGGTCTTGGCCATACCGGGATGACCTTCCATTAAAGAATCGTGATAACAGGAGATTACTTTTTTCTGTAAATCTGTGCTGGGTAGGTATAATCGTTCTTGGAAATACAATAAGTTGTCCTTTACTGCAAAGTCCTTTCCCTGCAGATGCCAATTTTGTATGTCTGCTGGAGTTACAAGTTGCCTGGCTTTATCCTTAACTTCCTCTATGGATTCTGTGGCGATTACACCCAGAATTCTTTGTTCGGGAATGATTGGTACAGGTTTAGGGTTGATCAAGTGTTCTTCCACTCCCATCCGAGAAAGGGCATCAGCTTTACCGTTCTTTGTACCAGGTCGATAGGTAATTATGAAGTCAAACTCTGCAAAGAATAATGCCCAACGGAGTTGTCTAGAGGATTGGGCTTTTGCGGTTTTCAAATATTGCAGGTTTCCGTGATCCGTAATCACAGTAACGGTGTGTCGGGCCCCCAGCAGATAATGCCACCAAGCCTTAAAGGCAGACTTGATAGCCAGAAGTTCCTTGTCAGTAATCGTGTAATTGATTTCAGGAGGCGAGAATTTGCAGGACCAAAATGCCACGGGATGCAACTGATTGGTTACCGGGTCCTTTTGTGATAGAACTGCCCCCATGGCAAGGCTTGAAGCATCAGTTTCCACGATGTAGGGGAGTTCGGGGCGAGGGTGTTTTAAGATTGGTGCAGAGATAAATTTAGTCTTCAAATCCTGGAAAGCTTGTTCCGCCTCGGTAGACCATTCAAAACGTTTGTTTTTCTTTAACAAGGCAGTGATGGGCTGGACTATTCGAGAGAATTCGGGGATAAACCTGCGGTAAAAGTTAGCGAAGCCTAACATGCTTTGCACACCTTTTACGGAGGATGGTGATGGCCATTTGAGAACTGCATCGACCTTCTTTGAATCCATACGTACTCCGCCAGGTGATAATATGAATCCCAAGAATTCAACTTCAGTCACGTTGAAAACACATTTTTCCAACTTAGCGAAAAGTTTGTGTTGACGCAATCTTTCGAGGACCATTTTCACGTGTTTCCGATGTTCAGATTCCGATGAAGAATAAACGAGGATGTCGTCAATGTAAACAACAACACACACATCTATGAGCTCTCTGAGGACATCGTTCATAAAATATTGAAAGGCGGCCGGGGCATTGCAAAGTCCGAAGGGCATGACCTGATATTCAAATAGCCCATACTTGGTGCGGAAGGCAGTCTTCCATTCATCGCCCTCTTTTACTCGTACCAAGTGGTAAGCTCCTCTAAGATCCAGCTTTGTATATATGCATGCTTTTCTGACTTGGTCCAGGAGTTCAGGGATCAAAGGTAACGGATATCTATTCTTAACGGTGATCTGGTTCAGGGAGCGATAATCATTACAAGTTCTAAGGTCTCCTTCCTTTTTTGGAACGAAGAACAAAGCTGAAGAAGCAGGGGACTTGGAAGGACGAATAAACCCATTCGCCAGGTATTGATCCAGGTATTGTCGAAGGTGAAGGTTCTCAGACTCGGTGAGGGCATAAATTCTACTACAAGGAGGAATAGATCCAGGTATCAGGTCTATCTGGCAGTCATAAGACCTATGAGGAGGTAGAGTGTTAGCCTGATCCTTCCGGAAAACATCTTAGTATTCAAGGTATTCGGGAGGTAACTGGGGAGTCTCTGAAGAAATTGCTGCCAGTGCAACACCAGGTGGAGGGTGACAAGTAGAGACACATTCTGGAAACTGGACCGTTCTTGCTCGCCAATCGATCAGAGGATTGTGTTTCTCTAACCAAGGTATTCCTAGAATAATCTGAAACTGAGGGGCCTTGATCACATCGAACACGATCTTCTCATGGTGTCCATCTTGACTTACTAGCGTCACCTCTTGAGTGGTATGCGTTACTGGCCCGGAGGCTATCTCCGTACCATCCACTGTAGTAATGACGTCCTTTACAGCCTTGGGACAAAGAGTTAGATTCAACCTCAAAACCATTTCATGATCCACATAATTGCCGATGGCACCGCTGTCGACGTAAGCTTCAATTGCATGTAATCGATCCGGATTATCAGGGCTAATGAGGACCATAGGTATCACGAAATGCGAGGTCACGGAACTGGTTTTCACGCTCGGCAAGAGGACCTCTATTCTTGTCGGGCGAGGTCGTTTCCCTGCTCAGAGTTTGTAACTTTGGTAACTGCAGCTCCTACTGCCTTCTTGGCAGGTTTCACCGGACAGTCTCGAAGAAAGTGCCCTGAGTTTCCGCAATATAGGCATAATTGCAACTGTTTTCTCCTTTCCCGCTCCTTTTGTGTTAGAGGACCTTTCAGACCCCCGATTTGCATGGGTTCCCAGGAGTCTACTCCTCTGGAAGGAGTTGGCGGTTTGGAAAATACTCGAGCATCAAACTTGGAACGGTCGGCCTTCCTGTTCTGCAGTCTATGATCTATTTGAACGACCAAGTCTATATAATCCGAACAGTCTTGTGGGGGATTCACTACTTGGGCTAAAACGTCTTTGAGCTCTCCACGTAGACCTCTGTAAAACAGCGTAATCCTTTTGTCCTCAGGCCATTGAGTTTCCACTATTAGTCTATTGAAAGATGCAATATAAGCCAAAAGGTCTTGATTACCCTGTCGCAACGAAAGAAGCTCATTGTCCAAGGCCTGCCCCTGTGAATGTCTTGCGAACAGTTTTTCCATACTAAGCTGAAAGGCTTGAAAATCATGGAGAACCGGATCATCTTGATTAACTAGAGGGATCGACCAGTCTGCCGCATTGCCACTAAGGTACGAAAGTACAAAAGCTACTTTAGCTTGATCAGTTGGAAAGGCTGCTGGCCGGCATAAGAAGTGCAACCGGCACTGATTGATAAATACTGCAAACCTCTTTGGGTCACCAGAAAATCGTTCGGGCGGAGCCAGAGGTACATTCCCAGGTAGGTTGATCTGCACTGGATTCATAGAGGATGTTGAAGGAAGATTTGCCCCTGATGCGGGTAACGGGGTTTGTCCGGCTTGCGACTGTAGCAATTGTCTAGCAAGACCGTCTGTTCTCTCCTTGGAAATAATTAGTTCCCTTCTTAGAGCATTTGTTTCCTGACGTGCTGCATGCACTTCTGCCCTTAGTTCCCCAAGTAACCGGGCTAGATGGTCAGTATCTGAGGTTTCCATAGCGCCTGGGCGAGAGTTTTGAGGTAGGCTTTGCGTTCTGTAACGCTCACCTGATTCTCGCAGAGGCGCCGGTCTTGACTGGGCGACTACCGTATCTTCAAAGGTGATGTGTAGCACCCGGTTGGCTCTTTGGGCTGGACCTCTGTGCACTGTATGCCTGACATCAAGAGTAAGATGTCTGCAGACAGAAAATATGGGATTAATGAACTGGGGTTATTGGGGTGTCCCTATCTCTTCCCTTTTTTGCTCTCCTGTAGACCCCCAAAGGTTAACGCTCTCACCTTAGGTAAGTGAATGCCGAGCTCTCCATCTGCCTCGGGGCAGGGTGCTGTAACCAGTTTCTTCACTGGATCGGTAGCGCAGGCCTCTTGACTTCAGAGGACTGCTGTCCGTCGTTTACTGCACGAACGGTAAGTTTCGAGTAATTCTATTGTCTTTAAAGTCTTTAGCAATGATGTCTCTTGTTTTGCAGGTTCCGGCGATGGCGGATGACGGGCTGAAGTGAGTTGAAGATGGAGTCCGTATGATGAATAGAAGCGCTTGGAAGCACGTAAGTAAGCGCTTGTTGCCTGCTTCACGATGCGCTCTAACTGTCTTTTATTTTGCAGGTACGAGTTCGGAGCGGCTGCAGGGTGCCGGAATACCCACTGGGGTTGATGTGGAAAGGAGTAATGGCACGTGAGTATCAAAGTTCCCCAATGTCTTTAAACGCACCTTGTTTTGTCTTTCAGATGCAGGATGCAGCGCTGAAGGCCTCCGGAGCGTGCAAAGAGTCGGTAAGCTTTTGTCTTTCAGATGCCGGAATGCAGTGTGAAGACCTCCGGAGCGCACAAAGAGTAGGTAAGCCTTTGTCTTTCAGATGCCAGAATGCTAACCTGTTCTTTCTTGTCTTTATAGGTGTTGCTGAAGACTGGATTCAGGATGGTAAGCCTTTTTCCTTAGGCCCAGGATCCGATGCAGAAGACACGATGAGCGTTCTGCTGCAGAGGATGCAGAATAACGCAAAGCAAGATTCATCCACCGGGTGTGGTTTAAATAGCCTCCTGTAGTGCTTAGGTGTCTCCTTCCACAGCCACGCCTAGGTAAGAAAAGAGTTCCTGCTTTCCAGAAGAGTTCCAGTGTTCTGAATCTAGGGAGTGGCTCCTGCCCCACCCAACAGGAAAAGTAGTTCCAAACAGAAGAGGATCAGAGGCTCAGCTGTCAGGCAAGTAAGCAGCATGGTCTGCTGCAGGTAAATCCACCCAAGCATCATGAGCCTGGCGCTTCCAGCGCTGGGACTGGGCACATTTATGAGCCTGGTGCCACTGGCGCCAGGACTGGGTCCAAAAGGTCCCAATTGGGACTGGTTGGCCCTCGGAACCTGGGTTATGGATCTGCTTCCAAGGGAGTTGGGAAAACCCGGACCTTTTGGAAGCAGAGATCATGACAAAGACACACTATTCTGCTGCGGTTTTCCTTGTGGCTTACCCTTCTGGTTTTGTTTGGGGCCCTCTTTGGAATTTGAGTTATTTGAATTCTCTTTTGAGTCTTTCTTAGGCTGTTTTTCCTCATCCTTTTTCTGAGTTGCCCCAGAATCCTTATGATTGGCCCTGTTGGCAACCCACAAGTCAGCAGCCTTAGCTAGCTTCCTGGAATCTAATTCCTTCGAATCAGCCAAGTGCTGTCTGAGCTCCGGAGAATAGGCATCATAAATATACTCCAACATAAAAAGATCCTTCATATCCTCATAAGTGTTCACTTTGTAACCCTTAATCCATCCCTCTAAGTTCTTCAACCCTTCACTCACCCAGGTAGCCCAAGGGGTACCATCATGCTTTTTGAGGGTTCTACACCTCTTAAGATACTGGGAAGGGGTCTTCCCGAATCTAGCTATCAAAGCTAGTTTCACACTTTCGTAATCCTTCTTATCCGTCTCCCCCAACTCCATTACCACATCAGTCGCAACAGGGGGGAGCCTAGAGAACAACCAGGGAAGTAGATCATTCCCAGTGAGGTCCTGGAGCCCATGATTGTACTCAAACAGTTTTAAACAATCCAAAACATCCAATCTTGGTTCATACATACCCACTAATTCCTTCGTCATCCGGGGTTTTTTGGGACTGGAGCTTCTGGAGGAACCAGAGGAGAGAGAAGCATTTTCTACAGACAACTTTTTCATCTCTAATTCGTGATTAAGTTCTATTTCTCTGAGTCTTAACTCAGCATGCTTTTGCTCAGCTTGGGCATTCATCTGTCTGAACTCGAGCTCTTGGTTTCTTTCAGATTGAGCCAAGAACCGTTTGTATTCTAATTCGAGCTTCATTTTTTCAAGTTCAAAATAAGCAGGGTTACATGTGGGACCTGGTATGGGCCCCGTATGTACAGTAGGTAAGGCAGACAGAGGCTCAGAGTGGCTAACGTCATTAGGTTCACTTTCCTCTTCTGACTCATTATCAAGACTTTGATTCAGATCAATACCATTACTGTTTTCTACATTCGCTGGAGAAGTTGGTTCCTCTGAACCAGTACCCAGACTTTGGTTTTCCAGCAATCTCGCTATCAGTTCCACTTTCTTGCCTTTTACAGAAAGATTCTCTTGTCTACAGCGGGCTCGTAAGCTCTCAGTATTTTCACCTGACAAGGATTTTTGACTGTAAACTTCCATAGTAGACATGTTTTTGAAAGTTGCTTTTTAGTGCTAAGCTCTGTGGTTAGTTATCCTAGAGTGTTGAAAAGCACTCTAAACTGTATACTCGATACAAATCCCACCGCTGTACACTAGTGTTAGGCGGAAACCTGTGCAGTTCCCTCTGGGACCACTGCAAAAGATTTAGGACTACAGGTGTTTGGCAGTAAACCCACTTGGTAGCAGTCTGTACCACACAGATTCACTTGGTAGCTGTGGCTGAGCAGTCAGACTTCCCTCAAGAAGAGTTAGGCAGTATGTGGAGTATACAAAATAGGGCAATTTACACAGTAGAATAAGCAAACACGGAACAAGGCTTTGGTGTAAAGATATATAGTTATTTATTTATAAAAACACATCTATGAAAAAACACTCTGGCACTAATACGGCACTTCAATCACAATTACGATAAGAAAAAGATCAATCCCCCTAACAATAGTTCGACAAGTCTAGGTTCAACGGCATCACTTATTTGCAGACAGAGGTGTATGCTTTAACCTAGATGGCACTCTAGTATTCGTTAGGACGGGAGAGAAAAATAAGGCAGGTTATGAAATCAACTCGGTACCAATACTTTTACGAACAAATGCAAGGCAAGTAAGGCAGGGTCTACTGCAGATCACAAAGTTCAGAGGCCAGGCCCACTCGGGGAGAGGCAAGGCGATGTCCCAGAAAAGTATTGCAGTGGAAATACACTTTGAGTCTTTGTCGCAAATTGTTATCGAAAGATTGGACCAGTTCAGAACAGAAAGTTAAGAAAGCTTGGAGGCGACCCAAGGGAAAGGCGAGGATTAAGACACCTCACTCTATCCGGCAGAAAGGGAAGCCAGGCGGACACGGTACCTTGTTTGTGGATAGACAGCTCCGGCGGGGGCAGTTGTTCCTGGTGGTGGATGCACGTCGGGTCTTTGCCAAGAGAAGAGATGATCTTGTCGTCGAAGGAAAGTTGAACATCATTGCACCACCAGGGAAGAGACCAGCCGCGGAGTGCTCCGTCACAAGGCACCACCTTTTGGTCGCGGTACAGGGGTAGTGGCTATCCTGTTGCCGGGGTGCTCTGCACGGGCAATTCGACCACTGCATCCTGGAGCGAAGAAAAAGCAAAGGGGACTGGTTGTTCCCACCAGTCAGGGGAAGAGACTCTCCGGCAGGGAGATCTCGTCTGTTGTTGGGAAGTGGTGAGTCGGCTCAGCAGGGCTCCACCGGAGGTGTCGTCATTGCAGGTCGGCTCAGCTTTACCCTCGTCGGATTATTAGGTCCTGTGGCGACTTCTGAAGATCCAGTCCCAAAAGCCCTGCTTTTATGCAGAAAACCCCCATTCATTCAGCCTAGCTGTCACTCAAAACATGCTAAGTGGTGAGCGGGGTGGCTCACCACTTGGGCCAATCACACCAGAGTGCGACCTGAGTTGGCAAGGCAACTCAGTCCAGGGTGCCTAAACCCCCTCCCACACCCCTGTGGTAACCCAGACAGAATGGCACCACTTTGGAGGGTCTCTGTACAGAAGCCCGGCAAAAGTGGAACAAAGGGCTCAACCTTTGGTTTAGGAGTCACAGAGACGGACACAGACGCCATTTTAAAAAACAGAGTTTTGGCAGAAAATACCAACCGATAGATTTATTTAAGATAAATAAACCGGTGGTATGTTAGAGATTAACGAGGAAAAGTATTAACCTCCAACAATGGGAAGAATCCCAAAGGGTTATATTCGGGGTCGAATATAACAAGTAGTTTCCACTGCCACCAGCCAAAACTCAACGAGGGGGGACGGGACAGTGCCCCCTCGAATAACAGACACAGGAGTAATCGAATCACTCCTACTAGTACGTCCACAATAGGATGGTTTGGACTAGTTCTGTTAGTAAATTTAGGTCTAGTAAAGCCAATGGTGACTTTACATGCCCGGGGAGACAGTAGTCAGTCCCCGGGTATGGAGTCTATGATGGGGGTCTGCTAGGACGCCCCAGTGCTACGTTACGGAGGGTGCAGTGTAACACACATAGAAAAACATATGAGACCCTATGGAGTAAAAGACACCATAGCCCATAGAACACATTGACATTCAAAGAAATTACACACATTCACGTCCAAGAGTGGGAGAAAAGAGTCTCACTCTTGGCAGGATGGAAAAAAAACAAACTCCAGAAATCCAGCAAAGCTGCTGGGGGACTCACTAGGTTAGGAAATTCAGCGTAAACAGAGAATTCTCCCTAACAAGTTTGTAAACTCAGCTTTAGTAAAATGTTGCTATGCATTGTAAATGTATGAATGCTGAAGAGTTTGTTTTCTTCATTAATATCACTTTGTTTGAAGTAATTAAAGTCAAGTGTTGTATAACATCAGATCCTATAACAACATCAGTGGCAACAGTAATGTCACATAACCTCTCTGGATGTAATTGGTTTATCAACAAAGGTCAATGGGGAGCCTGATGCTAATTCTAATAACTCTTGACATTTTGGTGAAGTTGTATCTTTGCTCAATAGTGTTCTCAATTTGGCTGGCGGACAGATTTTTTCCCAAATGTATCCCCAAGTCGGTTCTTCCACTACCTGAAAAATGCCTGTATCTTCTGTTATGTTATTGGACTTGATATATCAAAGACAGGATGATTCCTGAAAAAAGATGTTTTAATTTCCACAAGTTCCACCACTCAAAGGCTTAATCCCACATATAAACAAACTGAAAACATTTTTTATTTTTACGCATAGAACTGTATCATTTTTCTCCCACTAATTTAACTCTCACTTCAACAAATGACCATCCTGTCTGGCCCTCTGTATGTACCAACTCTGCACAGGATGGCCTGCACGATGATCCCATCTGCCCCTTAACACCCTGCATTACTCTGCTGGCCACTACAAGGAAGGTAGGTCTGGCTGGGCTCTACAGCAATGAAGACCAAGTCTCTTTACAAATAGCTGCCTTTCTGCCCGACTCTGCCTGCAGTGGATCGAATGCCCCACCACCAAATGCTCACAGACTCACGGAGGCTCCCTTTGAAGGCTGATTTTTAAAGCCAGATGTTTTGCATCCTGACTGGCCCTGTCTGGACGTGAACGGTGCCATTATGCTACTTTTGATTTGCCGCCAAATCCAGCTGCATCCCCTCTCCTCCTGAAAAGCAGTTCTATCGCAGCTACAGCACCTTCGTTGGAGCAATGCCTTTTTATTCATGCCGCTCATTGTAAGTAATGCATTGCAATGCTTCCATCCCACCTGCCTACCACACGCTATGACTCTGCTGACCTCCTAGTAAGGGCATCCTTACTTTTGTCAAGTAGCACTAAACAACCTGCGCCACAGTGTATACATCATTCTCATATCAATTGCAGCTGTCCAAACCCCCTCATCACTAACTCCCATGTCCCCCCTCGGATCTTACCGGCACAACAACTTCCTACCGCCATCTTTCGTTCTTCCTGCTGCTGCCTCCGAGATCTTTCTGATAGCCCAGCGGCTTCCAAAAGCTAACTGCAATCTGCCCACTGCACCAGATCTTACTGTTTACGGTCGTGCTACAACTCTCAGCACGTGTCTGACTCCCAACACTTCCAATCACATTCCCACTCCTCCCACTCCTTTCCTCCCTTCTACCTACCCCAACTATTACAACTCTAATGAGGGGCTCAGCATTCGTGCACCACTGATCATGGTCTACAACTCTCCCCTATTTCTAGGAGGTGCACGCCACTGCCTATACGCTGCTCAAGAGTCTTCCCAAGCCCACACCTTTCCTTTGATCTTGCACACATCTCTGGGATCCTAAATCTATCAGCTTTCCTATTTTCACTCCTGAAAGGAAATTCTCAGTGTCTTCACCATTGTCAGATACTCCATGCAGTGACACATCTAGCCCACCTATTCTCATGGCTTCACAATGCTTCAGGGCTGCTATAATCTAGAATCATCCTAATAAACTATTTAATCTTTTGGACTGAATGTATCTGTTCCCAGGAAGTGGTATTGCACTCATCACCAAATCCACCCTCCTCTTCAGAGGAATTGACTCCTCCCAAGTTCCGGGGAACAAATCTCTCCTCCTGAAACTCTCCATTAACCCACAGATGAATTACAACCTCCTCCTCCTTTATCGTCAGCAGAGCTCAATAAGTCGACTAGAATCTGAATTCCCCCTCTGTTCACACCACTAATCAAGTCCTCCAGCAAATGTATAATTTTAGGTGACCTCAATCTGGATTTTAATGATACAGGCAACAAAAAAACATCACTGCAGGTCCAAGTATTACAGGAGATGAATTTTACACAATTAGTCAGCTCTCCTACTCACAGTCAGGGGCGCATCCTTGACTGGATTCTTACCAACAACGTCACACTTGAAACCTCAACTATCTCCCTGGTAACATAGTCTGTTCATTTCCTCATCAAATTGGTTATCCCGCATTCCATCCCTCCGGCATATACTGCTCCTGCACCCAGCCCGATTTTGGTGTGCAACACTCGCAAACTAATTCATGAGATGCTTAAGCCCACCCTCTCCTGCCTTCTCACCTCATCATTAACAGCTAACAACAGCCCAGAAGCTTTCACAAATCACTTTCACCACAACTTCCTCCTCTAGTCAATGGATCAACATGCTCCCATTTAATCCAAAACTCCATAACACAAACCCACCAACCTCTGGTTCTTCGATGAACTTGTCTCATTTAGTAGAATCAAGAGAACGCTTGAGCACATTTACCGAAATAAAACAACTCCTAAATCAACTACTCTATCTTTGCTAAAGCTGCAAACCCCAACAAGAAACTGGTCTTCTCACACAAGGCCAACTCGTTCATTACCAGAATGTCTAATGCAACCTCGAACTCCAAAGAATTGTTCTCCATCTTGCGAGAATTAGAAAATCATGTCAGTCCAAACACTCACACCAGGACCGACAAAGAATGGTGCATTACAATTAGGTATGCTCTCTCCAACAAAATTAGACATAAATGACTGGCAAAAAAATCCTAATAGCCTCCAAAACCGTCGCCCCTGCCACCACACCATCTAAACACTGTATCCACACAGATACAGCCCCTTGTACCTTCTCTCAAGTCTCTGAAGCGTATGTTCTGGAGACCATCCTTGCCCTTAAACCCTCAACTTGCAAGGGAGACTCCTGCTTACCGCATATTTTCAAATTGGGTGTACCCACCTTATCACCACTCATCATGGACTTTGTGAATGCCTCCTTTAAGACCTGCATTGTTCCCAACAGCATTAAATCTGCTTGAATTACCCCACCACTTAAAAAAACCCTCTCTCAATCCCTCCTTACCCACCAACTATAGACCCATCACCTTTGTCCCCTTTCTACTTGAAATATTTGACCGTATCGCTTAGTCCCAAGTCCAACATTTCCTAGAATCCCAGCATGTCCTTTGCACAAGGCAATCTGAGTTCCGACACAATCATAGCACCAAAACAGCCTTGCTGGACCTTGAAATGCAATTGGACAGCACTCGGATGCAGGGAATCTTCCTCTTCCTTGACCTATCTGCAGCATTTGATTTACTTGACCACGATATTTCTGCCAACACCTTGGCCCTCAATTCCTATTCTCCTCTGATGCTATTGCCTGAGTAACATCCTTCCTTGGGGATCTTACCTGAAGAATCTGTGTTTGGGATTCTGCAGGAGACCCCATTCCAGCACTTTTCTGACTCCCAACACTTCCAATCACATTCCCACTCCTCCCACTCCTTTCCTCCCTTCTACCTACCCCATCTATGACAACTCTAATGAGGGGCTCAGCATTCGTGCACCACTGATCATGGTCTGCAACTCTCCCTTATGTCTAGGAGGTGCACACCACTGCCTATACGCTGCTCAACACCTTTTCTTTGATCTTGCACAAATCTCTGGGATCCTAAAACTATCAGATTTCCTATTTTCATCAGTGTCTTCATCATTGTCAGATACTCCATGCAGTGACACATCTAGCCCACCTATTCTCATGGCTTCACAATGCTTCAGGGCTGCTATAATCTATAATCATCCTGATAAACTATTTAATCTTTTGGACTGAATGCATCTGTTCCCAGGAAGGGGTATTGCACTCATCACCAAATCCACACTCCTCTTCAGGGGAATTGACTCCTCCCAAGTTCCAGGGAACAGATCTCTCCTCCTGAAACTCTCCATTAACCCACAGATGAATTACAACCTCCACCTCCTTTATCATCAGCAGAGCTCAATAAGTCGACTAGAATCTGAATTCCCCCTCTGTTCAAACCACTATTCAAGTCCTCCAGCAAATGTATAATTCTAGGTGACCTCAATCTGGATTTTAATGATACAAGCAACAAAAAAAACATCACTGCTGGTCCAAGCCTTACAGGGGATGAATTTTAAACAATTAGTCAGCTCTCCTACTCACAGTTAGCGGTGCATCCTTGACTGGATTCTTACCAACAACGTCACACTTGAAACCTCAACTATCTCCCTGGTAACATAGTCTGATCATTTCCTCATCAAATTGGTTATCCCGCATTCCATCCCTCTGGCATATACTGCTCCTGCACCCAGCCTGATTTCGGTGTGCAACACTCACAAACTAATTCATGAGATGCTTAAGCCCACCCTCTCCTGCTTTCTCACCTCATCATTAACAGCTAACAACAGTCCAGAAGCTTTCACAAATCACTTTCACAACAGCTTCCTCCTCTATACGATGGATCAACATGCTCCCCTTTAATCCAAAAGTCCATAACCACACAAACCCACCAACCTCTGGTTTTTCGATGAACTTGTCTCATTTCGTAGAATCAAGAGAACCCTTGAGCACCTTTACCAAAATAATACAACTCCTGAATCAACTACTCTAATTTTGTTAAAGCTGCGAAGACCTACAAGAAACTGGTCTTCTAACACGAGGCCAACTCGTTCATTACCAGAATGTCTAATGCAACCTCAAACTCCAAAGAATTGTTCTCCGTCTTGCGAGCATTAGAAAATCATGTAATTGCAAACACTCACACCAGGACTGACAAAGAATGGTGCATTACAATTAGGTATGCCCTCTCCAACAAAATTAGACATAAAATGAGTGACAAAAAAATCCTAATAGCCTCCAAAACCTCCACCCCTGTCACCACACCATCATCTAAACACTGTATCCACACAGATACAACACCTTGTACCTCCTCTCAAGTCTCTGAAGTATGTTCTGGAGTCCATCCTCGCCCTGAAACCCTCAACTTGCAAGGGAGACTCCTGCCTACCGCATATTGTCAAATTGTGTGTGCCCACCTTATCACCACTCATCATGGACTTTGTGAATGCCTCCTTTAAGACCTGCATAGTTCCCAACAGCATTAAATCTGCTTGAATTACCCCACCACTTAAAAAACCCTCTCTCAATCCCTCCTTACCCACCAACTATAGACCCATCACCTTTGTCCCCTTTCTACTTGAAATATTTGACCGTATCGCTCATTCCCAGTTCCAACATTTCCTAGAATCCCAGCATGTCCTTTGCACAAGGCAATCTGAGTTCCGACACAATCACAGCACCGAAACAGCCTTGCTGGACCTTGAAATGCAGTTGGACAGCACTAGGATGCAGGGAATCTTCCTCTTCCTTGACCTATCTGCAGCGTTTGACTTACTTGACCACGATATTTCTGCCAACACCTTGGCTCTCAATTCCTATTCTCCTCTGATGCTATTTCCTGAGTAACATCCTTCCTTGAGGATCGCACCTCAAGAATCTCTGACTGGGATTCTGCCACAGACCCCATTCCAGCACTGCTCTGTGTCCCCCAAGGGTCCTATCTGTCTCCCACCCTTTAAAACACCTACGCTAGGCCCCTACTCAGCATACTTAACTCTCTTGCTATCACCTGCACTAACTTTGTTGATGATAGACAAATCCACCTCCCCATCCCTTGGAATCACACTGAGGACACCATTAAAAATATTTACTCCACCATCCAAAACTGGATGGCCAATCACAATCTGTGTCTGAATGATGATAAAACAGATCTACTGTTTGTGGTTTCCGCTTTTCACCTCAGCAAGCTTGCCTCAGCCTACTCCTCCTTTTCCATTGATGATACCTCCATCCCAGTCTTCAGACAAGTCAAAACTCTGGGGGTCTATTTGAACGCTGAACTGAACATGACCAAGCACATCAATGCACTGGCATCCTCTACGGTTTACACCACAAATTTGATTTGCCTGAGTAGACAATTCCTGTTTCCAAACAACTGTCTCAAGCTTGCAACAGCTACTCTCATTGGCAAACTTGACTATTTTAACATTCTTCTCATTGGCACCTTTGCCACTAAATTATCCTTGTTTCAACTCCTCCAAAACAAAGCTCTTCGTGTGGCCCTGGGTCTGCGCCGGTCCGCCACATCTTGGCTTCCATGCATGAAGCCCACTGGGTACCTATTAAAGCTAGCATTCACTTCAAAACGTTGACACAAAAACATAGCTGCATCTACAAAGTTGCCCCCATGTCCTTAAAAAAGAGCATCTCTCAGAAACACTACTCATTTGCTCTCTGCTCCTCCAACAGCATCGCTCTGGTCACACGCGATTCATAAATGCCAGAGTCGGACGTGTCAGATTTGCTGTTAGTGCCCCCTCACTCTGGAACTCGTTACCCCCATGCATCAGAGACACATCCTCCTATAGCAACGTGAATAAATGAGTGAAAACCTGGCCCTTCAATAAATATGAAAAATGATACTTTTCTCTTTTTACCTGCAGCATGCTTGTACCATATGGCTGTTTTTACTTTGTTCTTAACCTGCATAATCTGTACAAACACTGTGATACCCTTAGGTTTGGGCGTTACACAAATGTTATAAATAAATAAACTAACTGGTGAAAATTGCCAGGAAACTCGTGCTATCCCTTGCTATTTACTGCAATGTTACTCAGCCAGTGTGTCAAAAAGAACATTTGAAAACTACAAGGATGTCAGAACCAGAGGGCCTGTGCACCAATTAAACCCAACAAAATTAAACTACTGCAATCCTTAAACTGACTGCTGGTGGTAGCGAATAAAAATGGAGATCCTGCATGTTATGTACAGACTCTGTGTTGGCAATCATCTGAATTTCTAAAAGAGCTGTCCCCACACATCCTAATGTAGTCCACTACCAAGTTAAAGAAAGACAAGGCAAAAGGCTTCGAGTCCATACAACTTGCCGGAGTGCTTTTCCCATCATTCAAGTAAGAACAGCTTAAACATGGCATACTTAAGGATGCTCTTAGCTGCTGAAATGAGAGATCTGGGATCCCCTTTCCCATGTAAATTACATTCTAAGCAGAAAGTCCACTAGCCCATCTACCCTGTAACCAAAGGATTGTGTGACACCACAATAACATATTTCCATGGAGCCTTCCCGAACATTGATCTTGTCTGCCTCCACTACTAACACTTAAGGCTGCCCCTGGTGTAAAAAAGATTCCTCTTTAGGTAACTTTCCCTCCATATTCTATGGACTCCCAAAGCTTTTGCTTTTGTTTTTGAACTTTTACTGCCTTTTATCAGGCAAGTGAAGCCTTCAGCTTCACCTCCCTGGCATTTTGCTCATTTTGTCATGTGGAAACTGATCAGTCGTTTAGACAATCAGTACTGGGAAACTATGTTTCCCTTTTTTCTGTTTACCATTTTGGTACCTTTTTTAACAGTACACACAACATTGTACAATGTGGTGCAGTGGGGATACCTTTGTATCACCCTAGTCTTTTACACTTGGAATTTGTGGTTACTTTTATATGTGCCTAAAGACAAGCCGGTGGCAGCAATGAGCTTTTTACAATTTTTGCAATATTTTTAGTGTGTACATTTATGTGCACTGTGTTTGGCTACTAAAAGTGTCTAGTGCCCTAAAATAGCATGCATCTAGATTTCACTGATTGTTGGACATGAATGAAACCCACAGTGGTCCCTAATTGGTCCAAAGCTGCCTGTTTGAATGGTGCAGATCATTACCATTGGAGAATCTGGACTTGCTTCCAGCCAGGATTTAGGATAGGTAGAGAATGCCTGAAGCCATTTCTGCAAATCAGCATTGGAGCCAAGTATCCTGTGTAGAAGAGCAGATGATTGAAGATACGTGGACGACTCTCAAAGGGACCCAGCAAACCCTTCCTGGGTTTGGCCCAGTCAAGCCCTGCTGGACTACCTGATCTGTGAAGGCCCTGAGTGGTTCTTCAAACCTTGGACTGGTGGGACTAACCAGTCTCGATGCATTCCTAAGGATCAAGCCATCCTGAGCCGTCGGAAGTGTCCCTGGACCATCTGGTGGATGGACCAACTCTTCAGAATTGTTGCTGTTCCTTTTTTGCGCCGGAACTTTGCTTATCGCCATCTTGTGGCACAAGTCACCTTTCTTCAGAAATTTCAGCATCCCAGCATCAAGGGAGCTTGCTCTCGAAGGTCTTCTTCAGCCGTGATTGGAAAGACGCCTGCTGACACCCATGTGCGGTAGCTGTCACTGGAACTCACCTACTCCAATATGGCGAAGTGTCCTGAAGAGGTCTCCATTAGGTGACTTTTACATTTCTTCTTCTCAAAGGGTTGCAATCTGCTCCTGGAAACGACCAGAAGAATCCTTGCACCGCAGCACCTCTCACTGGATCCAATGGCAGGAAAACCTACCTCCAGCGACCGCCAGTTGACCCAACAAGTTATCTGGGAAAATCAGAGCCAGAGGGATAAGTAATTGAAACACATACACCTCCACCTGTTCTCCTTAGAATAAACCTTAGAATAAACATTGGTAATTCCATTCTAGCCTTTTTTGATCATTGTATCTAAAAGCTTGTATCTAAAAGATAGGAACATAATTGTACCTACTTGTAGCTTTGTATAAATATCATCCAGAACATGTTCACCACCACAAGACCTCTTCTTACATCAGGCCCCTCTCTTAATAAGAAGCTTTGGGACTTTTGGGTACGAGGCCCCATACATTGTAAGGATTTGAAGTATAAGGTTAGGGCATAATTCTTGTGAATCGGTTTAATTCTACTGCATCACTGTTCACCTTCATGTTATTGTCTAAATTATTGAATGCATTCCTAAGAACTTAAAGATGACTGTATATCTAACAACATAATAAAAGGCAAGATGTATGTTCCTCCCTGTATGTTTGTCCGATGTAGTAGCTTTGCCTGTTGTCACCACAAGAGTGAGCTGTTGCCTAAGGAAATACAGTGGTCCAATTCATATAGCTTCACCTGTTGTCAATGCTAGAGGGTGCTGTAGGATTAGGACATATAGTGTTCATACTGTGTTAATGATAACCTGTACTTTGGTCCATGTGCACGGGCCTGTACACTAGTATGTTTGATAATTGGGTATTGTGTGATATTACTGATTTTTTCATTTCTTAGTGGGTGTTTTGGGCCTATAATAAATAGAGTATTTTTGTATGTACCTGTCTAATTTGAATTATTGTGTGATTCACTGTGTGGACTCATTGTGGTCCCCTGACCCCACTCATTTTCTACTGAGACTAAGCCTTGACAACTCTCCTCGCTTACCTTGATTAGGTTTGGCAAACCTCTCAGAGTTCCCCAGTTTTCACTATAACCAGTATGGCCTCCTAAAACATGTCCACGATGGCAGATTCTAGAAATCCATCTTAACTAGTGGCGCTCCAACCCTGAGGGAATCATCTCTGGGCTGACCCAGATCTGCAGTGCTCCCTGGAAGTAAAATGATAGTACTATACAAAACACCTACATTTGTTGTGGATTGACAATGATTATGGGGAAAGCAATACTAAGGAAGCTTTTCTCCTCCTCCAATATTAAATCTCCCTGGAGAATGCTACTCCTAGTGAATATGTTGAATAATGCGCTCAAGGTTGAGGATTAGTTCACCTAACACCAGAGTGCATGCTCTTATCAAAATCTGGGGTCATCAGCTCCCTGACTTTTTTCGTGCATTTGATCCTTTTCCCAAAATATTGAGGACCATTAAATTTAGATTGTGGTAGTACAGGATAGAATAAACCTTCTCCCAGAAAAGCTTGGGGCATCTGTGTCTCAACAGATAGTGGATGCTGATTGGTTGGGATGGAGGATATTGAACGCTTCCTGCTCCTGATTATTAGTGGAAGCATAGGAGAAATTAGATATGACCTCTCCTGATGATGAATAGTATTTATAGTAGAAGGGAAGGCAGGATATTTCTCTTATGGTCCAACAACCCTGTGGTGCTGTGAAGTGTTGTACTTTTACCTTTATTGATCTGATTCAGAAGGGAGGGAAGGTAGAATGAAAATGTCACCATTGGTACCTCCCCTCGATTAGAAAATAGACAGTTTTCATTTGTGACACATGCCCAAATAAGATAGTCAAACCTTTGGCTCGGGGAGGTATTAACTTGGCATTTAGCTAATGTGTTAATGTATCCGAACACTGCGGGCCTCACTACGAGAACGGCGTTAGCCATGGAGCTATTAGCTCCATGGCTGCCACCGTTCCGGGCTCCATTACCGGGTTCCTGCAATGGGGACTTACCGGGTTACTCCAAGATAGGAGGACACGGTAAATCCTCCTTGCAGGAACACTTCCCCATTCCCGTTTGAGCCCCCATAGGGCTCAATGGGAATGGGGAGGGAGGTAATAACGGGCAGATTACATCTGGCCCGTTATTGCCTTCCAAAAACCCTCGCGGGACCCGGAAAGCACGCCTGGTTTTGCCAGGCGTGCGATCCGGGTTCCGCGATGGGAAGCTTGTAATCAGCACTCCCGGAATGAAGGGGGCTGGTGCTGTACCACCCCCCTTCAATCCAGGAACGCCAGGGTCGTAATGAGGCCCTGCATCTCTTATTACTTTTGAAATGTTCATATGTCCTTTATAACACGAAAAAAAATGTGTTATTGCCAATGTATTGCTTTGTTGTCGGTCTTTCTCGTTTAATTATTGTAATGTTGATGGAACTGATTTTAATGGAAGAATCTTAATTAGATGTTTTAAACTTGGCCTGTAAAAATATCTTGGCTTGAAAAACATAGTTGCTCTTCTTGTTTCACCGACAGAGGATTTAGGAAGTGTTATTAATAGTAAGTTTGACTTTGCTAGGACACTATTAATTACTTCATGAAACTGGCACGTTTCACCTTGATTAACTTTTTTTTTTAAATAGGTTTACATTTAATTGGAACATGAGAACACTAAGACATTATTATTTTTTTTAAACACATGTGGTGGTTACATTTACAGAAACGCTTCATATGTTTGAGAATTCAATATTTCTTTCCATTAACCTTATTTGATGCAGCCTGAGAGGCTGAGCAGCCGCTCTGGGTTTCACTGACCTTTGATAGTGTAATGTATAATTGGATTAGCAACGCTTAAGCTGCTGTGTTTTTATGAATTACAGAAAACAACAAAAACTACTCGAGAAAGAATATTGTGTGAACATAGTCCATCTTCCTTAACGCACAAAATGTTCCCAGTGCGGTGTGCGCAGGTAGAGCAGCTCATGTTTTCCATTAGATTTGTAATTAAGTTCAATTGCCTTCCGTTGTACTTATTTGACCCTGAATTGTTTGTCTCAGTGCAAGAAGACGATTAGCCCGCCTAAAATAAAGGCACAATGGTGCGCCTTAGTTTAGGCTTCAGTGGGTCTGGAAGCCGCTTCAAAGATGTGAGCGGAGGATAGATGTGAGCGGAGGATCTGCACCACGTTGATGCTTACACATTAGCAAACCCACTCACGTATCAACGTATGAAAGCACTGTCCACAACAGGCTGCATGCTTTAGTCACTTTGCACAAATAGAGAACACAACTTTCACTAAATTCACGAAATAAGGCGGTCATTTAAGAAACAACACTTATGAAAGGTGAGGCACTATTAGTTTACAGGGCAACTAAAGTGTCCATAAATTTCATTTCAAATGATCCCACAGCTGATAATGAATAATTTCTAAGGGTTTCTAGTAAATCTACAATTTCCTGAAAACTTGATTTTTGTTGTCACTCTGTTACATTTAAAATGTTCCTTGCCAGAAAAGAAAAAAAAACGATAATGTAAATGATAACACATTCTAGTGCTGCACTCAGTGAGGGCATGGCATATGAACATGACCTAAAACCAAGCTCATGTTTCATCTCTGGTTCGAGAAAGTTAGGACTTTTGTGAGGTCAGTTCACAGCTCTGGGGGATCATCCGCCATCTTAAATTTGACAGCATTCATCACTGGACCTTTTCAGGCAAGCCTGGAGAAGCTTCCTGTGAAGTGCAGGATTCCGTAACAGGGCAGGTTAGACCACCGGTGGCTCACCTCTAAATGTATTTGATGAAAGGGCTTCACCCTTGCAACTCTCAACAAACGTTCGAAATGTCCCGCAGTCCTATATTGAGTGCTTGCATGGTGTGAGAATTTGAGTAGAAGAGCGAACAATATCTCCATAAATGTATTTTGGGTAGTAAGAGAATCATACGTGTGTGCATTGTTTTATAGACACTGAGACCCATTCTATGTAAGCCCTGGACTTCCTTTCTGAAAACGTCATGTTTTCCCAGGGTTGTCAGATAAGGTTTTCCAGTCCATCTCCATCTAGACAGGTAGCAGACCCGATCAGGCCCTCCTCTCCTCCTGCCTGCATTTATTAACACCTGGATGAGTGGCAGCTGGTTGAAACCGAAAACCTGAAGTCATGCTCATCAGAAAAAACTTCTACTGTTGAAGCCTGCATCTGTGTTTGTCGTCTCTAACTATGGTCCTATCATTCACCCTTCTTTTCTAGGCAAGATCCTTGCTGTGGCCTTGGCCATTTAACCTCAAACATGCACTGACATACATAGCCTACTACAGACCTGCTGATCAGGCTTAATGCACCTTTCTCCCATGCATAGAGAACGCCAGCATCAAAACTTCACACTATGCACTCCCCATCATCGACGACAGACACTTCTGCCTCCTTCTAATCATTGATCTCTCTGCAGCTCTGAAAGAGCAGACCATTAAGTCCTGATCAAACACTGCACAAATGCATGGTCACTAGTGATAACACACTCTACTGGTTCATCTCTCTTTGAAGGCCATGTTGTTGATGTTAAAGGTGACTGTATTAGAGAGGGAAAGTGTGAGGAGAGTGCTTCAAAGGAGCTGGTGGTGGCTACTTGCAGTCTGATACGAGGTCAGAATCTCTAGGGGGTGATGGTGAGTCATTCACTAGTTCTGTGAAGCTTGTCTTTGAATTCAGGGATTTCCAGGATCTCATGTAGAGGTGGGTGTCTAACAGGTCTCAGTGATGAAGAAGGTGACATGGATACGGTTGCTGTTGCATGATCTGTTTGTGTTGTCTGGTGATGGGCTGTTGTGTGAGTGGGATGATGCACATGGCATATAGCTCATCTGAGTCACATGGTGTAAGGGTCATTGCCCTTTCCAGGTCATTAAAAGACCACACAGGATCAGAACTCGTATTTTCCTGCATTTAGCTTTTGACAACTGAGTTAAGAGAATAGGTGAAGGGGCAGAACCGGCAAAACTAAGCGGGAAAGACAGGGAGTTATTGACTTCTGTGTGGGACAGAGGTCACTGTACATTCTCCACTAGGTCAAATCAACAAATCAAATAGATATTGCCTATCAACAAGATCAGCTTAGTGGAGACATGTCATTTGTATTTATTTTATAAGCACTACAAAATATGTCACCACTCTCATCAATTAGTAGCAGTGGGGAGAAAGGGTGACTCTGCGAACTTAAAATTAACAAAGGATCTCGGACCAATGTTATAGTATAATATAAACAGAATTAAATTAGTGAGTAATTAATGAGTGAGTTTCTATACCATTATTATCTCTATCTTATTGGATGACAAAAGAATAAGAGAATACAGGCAACACAGCATACACAAGAGAAGACATAATCCAGATACATTTAGACCCGAACCCTATGGAGATGGTGCCCATCAGAGGGGCATCTAAACCACACGGAGAGAGGATGGAGATACACTAACAGAGTCCAGCCCATTCAGGGGGAAAGAGCCTAAGGGAGCTGTGTTTCTAGCAGTAGCAAAGAGCACCCCCTTTTGAGGGCAGAGCCATAAGCATCTTCCATGATCATCCATTCACTCACTGGACCACACAGAAAGCAACGAGAGAAACATAACTGTAAGGTATTTCATGCGTCCAAATCATTAATACTGGAAGAATGATTCTGCCTCCTAAGTCACACACAGCATTTAGGAAAGCTGTCAAACGCTATTGTTTGTATAAATGCACCACAGGAACTTTTTGTGTAACAAACTCTTATGTAAATGCATGACTGTAATAAGCTAGGCCTTTGCTCGCTGTAACCACGAGCTAAGCCTAAATCAATGTAACTAAGACATATTCTTGCTATAGCCCATGGGCTGTGGAGCGCTTTACAAATTCAAATAAATACAATCAAACAAGTCTGTGTTGAGCCACTAACCAATTTTGAAATCGAGAGACACTGTCCACTTTATTTTCTGAAGCGACCTGAGCAAAACAGTGAGTGTGTTTTTTAATGTGTAAGCATCAGAGTGGCGCTCTGATTTTAGGAGGGCTAATTGTCTTCTTGCACGAAGGCAAACAATTCAGGGTCAAATAAGTACAACAGAAGGCAATTGAACATGATTACAAATCTAATGGAAAACATTAGCTACCCTACCTGCGCACACCGCACTGGGAACATTTTGTGCGTTAAGGAAATAGACTATGTTCATACAAAACTCTTTCTAGAGTAGTTTTGTGTTTTCTGTATAGCATGCAAATGAATAAAGCTGCTTAACAGATGCATGCTAGTTGTGCGCCATTTTCAGTGAGATCATATCACTTACCACAAACATAGGTTGCTTATCAGCATGGAGATGAGGTCAAAGGTTCACCTCACATATACTTTTCCCGGAATAGCTAAAAAGTTTATGACTGACATTATACACCAGGATATCATACTTAAATCACTTGTTTTGAGAGTGTTTGCTTTTAGCCTAGGTTGCCAGCAATATCACATTATATTCATATTAGTGTGTACCTGTGTCCACGGTCCAAAGTTCAGGTTTACATTAACACAGTAGGGCCACCCAATATCCTAAAGGCAACAGCTCCCTCTAGCGGTGACAACAGGTGGAGCTACTGCATCGAACAAACATCAATCTGGCCTTTTATTTTATTGTTAGATTACATTAATGAGAATACCCATCCTATGTTTGTTCATAGACAAGAACAGAGCAGAACACATAGCATGCAAGATCACAATTATATACATAATTTATTATAACATTTTGCTTGTTACAAGCAAGAGCTTGCTTATGCAACACTAATCAATGAACAGGAAAGTATCAATGTCAGTTATTTGGTTCAAGGTGTTAGTTTATTGTTAACCGAGAACAAGTGTTCCATATGCAAAGCATTTTTTATATGTATTTTAATCTTCTGATTGGTCTTTAGTAACTACACTTGAATTAAAGTGATGTTACACTATTGTCCGGGTCTTGATATGTTCTCTGTTTTAATGTGGGGAAATGAACATCCCTTCTTGTAGCAACCCTGTATTTTGCAATAACAGTACAAGATTAAGGTTAACATAAATATGAGACACAGACCACTAGGGTTCATGGACGAGGTTGACTGCGTGAGCAGCTTGCTCCCTGCTGCAATGGTGAAAAGAAAGCTCCATCACTGCCTTAGAGGAAGCAACCTGTCATTTCCAGTGGTCTACGAGACCCTGAGAAACCCAGACACTGTAATTGATGAATTTTGCTGACAAGATTAGGTGAAAATGACAGGGGTGAGACCCGGCGAGAGAGACACACAGAGGCTCGGGAAAGTGAGGTGGTGGGACAGAGTCTTGCCACGGCCCAGCCCCGGGCACCCAAGATAATGCTGTGTGTTTAGTGGTTTGAGAAGGATGTAGGGGTTAGCCCAGAGCTGAGGAGTGCTGTGCCACAGGGTCAGCTGAGAAGTGCCCTCCCTGTACCACCCACAGAGCCGAGTGGAGAAGCCGCATCCTGCAGTGAACCAGCAGGTGGCATTCAAGCATCGGAAGCCTGATCCGACGTCTCCCCTCATCAGGCTGAATCTTACGGCCTGGGAGCGGTATAATCAACAACTTCAACTTCAATACTGCTCTCCTCACCTAATTAACACCTTGTGCCTCATTTAGGCGCCTGTTTTTGTGGATTCATCTCCTATTCATGCACTTTCTGCCTCCTTCAAGCTCGTCACATGCCTCGAGGATTTCTCAAAATGGCGACTTCATACTCTCCGACGGCTGTTTTTCCTTGATTCCGTCAATCCGTGTCTGCCCCAGGCGACTCTTGTTGCCATTGCCCCTTTGGCTCAACCGCTCGCCTCCTGGGACCTGCGCCGACTTGCGGACCTCTACGCACTGTACCTCTCCTCAGAGTCCAACTGCTCCTGTACCAGCTGCACGGCACCCCGGTGACGGGCCGATACCTCCGTGCCCAGCTGCTCCAGCTCCTGCAAAACTGCTCCACCTCTGATGGGCTTCAGCTCCTCCACCTCGGCGCCCGTGCCCCAGAGACCTCCGGGCTGAACGGCTCCACTGGTTACAGGCCGATACCTCCGGGCTGAACGGCTCCACTGGTTACAGGCCGATACCTCAGAGCCTAGCTGCTCCAACAACCGCCAACCTGCTTCACCTCTGATGGGCTGCAGCTCCTCCACCTCGGCGCCCGTGTTCCCAAGATCTCCGAGCTGAACGGCTCCACCAGTTACGGGCCAATACCTCAGCGCCTAGCTGCTTCAGCACCCGCCAACCTGCTTCACCTCTGAAGGGCTGCAGCTCCTCCACCTTGGCGCTCATGCTCCCGAGACCTTCGTTCCCAGCTACTCCAGCACCCACCATACTGCTCCACTTCTGACGGGCTGCAGCACCTCCACCTCAGTGCCTGTACTCCTGAGACCTCTGAGCCCAGCTGCTCCAACACCTGCTGAACGGCTCCTCCTGTAACAAACTGCAGCTCCTCCAACACGGTCGCCCGTTCTCCCGCCGAACATGGGCCTGCCTCATCTTCTGAGGGCTCATCTGCTTCCTCCCGCCAGTTACTCCAGTAACTGCCGAACGGCCCCTCCTTTCACGGACTGAGACCTCCGAGCCCAGCTGCTCCAGCACCCACTGAACGGCTCCACCTTTCACGGGCCTAGACCTCCGAGCCCAGCTGTTCCAGCACCCGTTGATCGGCTCCACCTGCGACAGGCTGCAGCTCCTCCACCTCAGCGCCCATGCTCCCGCCGACAGCCGGCCTGCTTCATCTTCTCAGGGCTCATCTAATTGCCTCCTGCTAAGTGCTGGCTCACCTACTTCTCCTTCATTGTGGTCCTCTCCGCCTTGCTTCTCTCCTCCTACTGCCTGCGGGCTCACCTGCCCACCTCCTGCTGCCCTCTCTTCAGTTGTGATCCACTGTGCCCCTGCGGCCCCCGCCGTCCTCAGGCCTGCTTCAACCACTGCGGGCTCACCCACTTGCCTCCCGCTGCCTGCTCCCTCATCTTTGGCTTGCTGTGCTGTGCCCTTTCTCTGACCTGCTCATCTGCTTTGGTCTCACCCACTTTCCCCAGGCTGCCTACGGGCTCATCTCCTCGCCTCCTCAGGACTGCTTCCTCTACCTCGGGCTCACCCGCTCACCCGCTGCCTGCTCCGTCATCTGTGGCTTCATCTACACCTACTACTCATGCCTTCCTTGGACCTGCCTCATCTACCATGACCTGCCTCATCTCCTACCTGCCTCCACAGGACTGCTTCCTCTACCGCAGCCTCACCTGCTCG
Organism: Ambystoma mexicanum; assembly: GCF_040938575.1. NCBI lineage: Eukaryota > Metazoa > Chordata > Amphibia > Caudata > Ambystomatidae > Ambystoma > Ambystoma mexicanum. The sequence continues at coordinate 1,039,878,549 of NC_090935.1, forward strand.
CATCCTGCTGCGTGCTCCATCATCTGTGGCTTCCTCTGCCCCTGCTACTCCTGCCTTCCTTAGACCTACCTCATCTACTGTGGGCTCATTCGCTCGCCTCTTGCGCCTGCTCCGTCTGCTGACCACTGTGCCCCTGCTGACTCCATCTAGTGTGGACTGCAGTGTTCTCCACCCTGCAGGTTTCCTTTGGCTGACTCCATCATCTGCGGTCTGCAGCGTTCTCCTCCTATGACTCTGACTTCTCCTCCACCCACCACAGGCTTCTATTCCCCCTTGCTGCTGCCTAACGTGACTTCCATGCCTGTTCCTCCTGTACCCCTCATCTCTCACTGATATCACCCCCCGGCGGACCAAGACGCCTCTACTTCTACTCCACGGCTCCAACTTCTCTCTGGATGACTTCATCTTCTGCGGTCTGCAACGTTGCCCCCCATTGACTTGTTCTCCTTCTCCTTTGTCGAACTGCTGTGCCTCTGCTTCCACAACCACGGCTCCAGCTACTCTCTGGCCGGCTCTCTCCACTTTAAGTTCTCCTCCACTGTCCTGGTTTCCCTTCCTGTCCCTGACCACCGTGCTTCCGCTTCTACTCCTTCCGCTCCTTCTTCTCACCACCTATTCCTTCTGCTGCAGGCCTCAGTGATCTCCCCCACCCTCATTAAGTTTGGGCTGTGATCTCACCTAGCACTACTACTGGCTAAGCCCCCGCCCCCCCTCCTCACCAGAGTTTCTCATCTTCTGCCCAATAGTACTACTACTTTCAGTGTATGTCCCCTTCCTACTCCCTCTCCCTTCCCCTTTCTCCTCCCCACTCACTGCTCTACTTCTCATACATTCTCCCTCTAACTGCCCCTCGTCCCTGACTCATCATATTCACTCTCCCTGTTATGCTTCCTTCTCTCTCTCAATACCGATACTCCCCCCATTCCCCTCCCTTTTCCCCCTCACAATACTCTACATTCTTCTAATGGCCATCTCCTCTCTCTATCTTCCCTTCTCCTCCCACACCCTCTCTATCCCTCTCCCCAATACCTCATCTCATCACCATAACCTTATCTATACTCCTCTCACTAACACCTCTAACGCCTTTGATGTCGCCCTTTGGAACACCAGATCGATCTGTATCAAAACCTCTGCTGTCCTTGACCTTTTCCTATGCCTTAACCTACAATTTCTCTGCAGTAATGAAACCTGGATCCCGCCTTACAATACCTCTGTTCCTGCCTCCCTTACCTCCTCCTCTTCCTCCTTTGAACATGTTCCCTGCACTACTAGCCGTGGAGGTGGTCTTGGCCTCCTCTTTCGCCCACACTTCACCTCTTCTCCATCCCCTACTTCTCTACCCTCTTTCCCTTCCTTTAAATTTATGTTCAAAATCTTTAATTCTCCTCATGCTATCTCTTTCCTCATCATCTACCGCCCCCCTGGTCCAGTCTGCTCCTTTTACATGGACATTGACCATCTCCTCAGCCTTATTTTGCCCAGTCCCACTACACTACTTGTTCTTGGCGACTTTAACCTCCACCTCTCTTCTAACCCTCCCTCCTCTCTTCTCCTCCCCTCTCCTCTCCTCTCCTCTCCATCCTTGACTCCTACCTACTCTCCCCCCTCCCCTCCTACCCACCAATCTGGCTCTACTGGCTCTACTATTGATCTCATCTTTACTTCTTCCTTCTCTGCCTCCCCCATCTTCTACCTTCCCTCCTACCTATCTGATCACTCCCTACATTCATTTTTCCTCTCCCCTCCCTCCCCCTCTCCTCCTCCCCCCTCAATCCTCTAGCTCTTTTCTCCGGCATTACCGCTTTAACCCCTCCCTATGTCGAGCATTCCTCTCCTCTTCCCTCCCCCCTCTACCACTTCTCCTCTACCTCTGCCTCTGATACCTCCTCCATCTTATCTTCCTTCCTCTCTACTACTATTGATCTTCTCTACCCCTCTCACCATTTCGCCCCTCTCACAAACCTGCTCAACCCTGTCTTTCTTCTCATCTCTCCTCTACGCGACGCCTCCTCAGGCGCCTTGAACGTCAGTGGCTCAAACACCCACCCCCTCTAATCAATCTGCTTACTTCTCCTATCATACCCTCTACGACTCATGCCTCAATTTTGTGAAACACACCTACTACTCTGACCTTCTCCAGTCACATTCCTCTCACTCTCGCTGCATCTTTCAAATTTTAGCCCGACTTCTCTCTCCATCTACTCCTGATCCCTCCACTACCTCTTCTCTCACTGCTACTGATCTTGCCTCCTCCTTTTCTAGTAAAGTCCTCAATCTCCGTCAAACTATCATCTCCTCCCCCTCCTACTCTCCTCCCTCTCCTCCTCCTTCCCCACTACCTTCGCTATGTCATCTTTCGCTCTGGTCACGCATTCTGATGTCACTCTACTCCTTTCCAACACTCATTCTACTGCCTCCCCCTCTGATCCTATTCCCTCTCCCCTCATCCCTAAAATCTACCCCCTCCTCATTCCCTACCTCACCTCTTTCTTCAACATCTGCCTCCCTACCTCCACTTTTCCTTCTCCTTTTAAACATGCTACTATCATCCCTATTCTCAAAAAACCTTCTGCTAACCCCCATCTTGTCTCCAACTATCTCCCCATCTCTCTACTACCTTTCCTTTCTAAACTTCTTGAGCACATTGTCTATTCTCAACTTGCTTCCTTCATCTCTAACCACTCACTCCTTCCCTCCACCCAATCCGGCTTCCGCCCACTGCACTCCACTGAAACTGCCCTCACCTCTGTTCTCAACTCTCTCTTCTCTGCACACTACTCTAGGCACTCCTCCATCCTTATTCTTCTTGACCTGTCTGCTGCTTTTGATACTGTTGACCATCCTCTTCTCCTCAATTCCCTCTTATCATTTGGCTTCAAGGACAACGTTCTTAACTGGCTCTCCTCTTATCTCTCTAACCGCACCTTTTCTGTCCCCTGGGGTGGCTCCTCCTCCCCTTCTTTTCCTCTCAACTATGGAGTTCCCCAAGGTTCTGTCCTCTGCCCCTTTCTTTTCTCTCTCTACACCTCATTCTTAACTCCTATTATCTCCTCTTTTGGCATCTCGTACCATTTCTATGCTGATGATACCCAGCTCTTCCTCTCCTTCTCCTCCTTCTCTCCTGACATTCATGATAAACTCTCTTCTTGCCTTTCTGCTATTAAATCCTGGATGTCCTCTCACTTCCTTACTCTGGATGCTGATAAAACTGAACTCCTTTTCTTCCCTGCTAACATTGTTCCTCCTCCCTCCCCTCCCCCCTCCTTCTCTCTTCTTTCCCCATGCCCGTAACCTTGGTCTCCATATCGATCCTCACCTCTCTCTATCTCACCACATTTCTCTCACTGCTAAATCCTGTCTCTTCCACCTCTATAACATTCGTACAATTTGACCCCTCGTTACCTTTAACACCACTAAACCTTTAATTACCTCCCTCATCTTCTCCAGACTCTTCTACTGATCCTCCCTTCTCTTCAGACTTCCCTCCTCTCATCTCTCCCCTCTTAAATCCATCTACCACTGTGCCATCCACTCCCTATTCCTTCGCTCACCTCTTGACTCCATCTCCTCCCTCACCTCTCTAGGTTGGCTCTCTTTTCACTCCCAGCTCAAGTTCAAGTTCCTCTGTTTTGTTTTCAAGTCCCTCTATGGTCTTGCTCCCCCCTACCTCTCCTCTCTTCTTTCCTTCTACACTCCTTCTCGTCCTCTCCGTTCTACTAATCGTTTCCTACTCTCTCCTCCTCCTTCACCCTGCGCCCCCTCCCGCTTCTGCTCCTTCCAACTCCTTGCTCCCTTCCACTGGAAACGCCTCCCCCTTCACATCCGCTCTTCTCCCTCCTGCCCTTCCTTTCACTCTTCTCTAAAATCTTACCTCTTCCACTCACCTCTATAGCACCCCACGTTCCTTTCCTCCTCTCTTCCCCTTTACCCTCATCTCTTACTCCTCCTCTTCTTAACCCTCTCCATCGCTCTTACCTCCTTCCCCCGTTCCCCTGGCTCGATTCTAGTCTCACCTTTTCCTCTCTTCCTTTACATTCCTACATTCCCTTTTCCCCAGTTCTTACTTCCTCTAACTACTACTCCCTTGCACACCTGTCCCCTCCCACACCCTCCTCACTGCTGCAATATTGTAATTTGTTCTTTATACTGTTTTCAGGTTGTGGTTCAGTTATCATCTTATGCTTGCTGTATGTTTATTTATTCTCATGTAAAGCACTTTGGAGTAAAGGGCTATATAAATTCAATAAAATACAAATACAAAGAGAAATGCAGTGGCAAGGATTCGGATAAAGGATTTTGGGTGCAGAAAACTTGGGCAAGGTCAGTGGCCCACACAGAGTTTAGTTCAATCCCAGCAATAACAGAGGAGTAAGGAGTGCTGCGTGGTGTACCCACCTGAGGAGAAGCAGCGGCTGAGAGAGGCCAGGTACGGCACATGGAGGGGGAATCTGGGTATGCCTAAGGGCCTTGAGAGACCATGAGGAGTCACAGTGTCCGTAGGCCCCTGGACATACACAGATCCTCAGAAGTGTTCTCAAAGGGGACAGGTGTATAAAGCATGACAAGATTGCAGCTGGGAGGAGGGCTGTACGGGCTGCAGATGGATAATCCTAGTGTCCTGTTGAAATATAGTGTGAGGAATTGCCATCTGGCAAGGTTGCAAAGCCCTGCCTTTCTTTATTTTGATATAATAATAAAATAATGTGTGTAATTCCATCTCTGTAAGGGTAACTTTTTCAGATTCCCCTTTCATAAACTCCATGCCAAAAGCATAGTATGTATCTGTTTTCTTCTGCATCAATATCCTAATTTGCAGCACCTGCTCTACCAGTGGCACATAGCAGATTCAGAGGTCACAGCTGCCCATTCCATAGATGCAGTGACATCAAAGTATCTGCAGTGCAGGGGCTGCATTTAAGATATGCACCGTGTAAAAAACTATGATTATCATAAATAGCCCTTGAGGGTTGCAGGATAAACTCTAAAAATAAAGCTATGCCTGAGTTTAGACATACTGCATGGCATTACTTATGATCAAAGCTGCCACATCCAATTGATATCATACATGTGTCCTCTGTTGGGAGTCACCTCTGCGGTGGACAGTGATGTGTATTGTGGTCAGCTGGGTGGAGACTGCCAGAGGACAGGACAGGAAACTGAAGGACCAAGCTTCTTCTTTGATCTCTTTGTGAGGGCAGGTAACATCCTCCACCAGGGACAGCTGCACAACATGCAGCTGTCCTGGTCACAGGCATCAACTAAGCACACCCATTCAAAAGGAGTAGCCTCACACCAGGGTGCTGCATATCTTAAGGCCTCTGTACTTACTGAGAAGGGTAGGAAGTGGGATTAAAGTAAGCAAGCGTGATCAGGTCAATGGAAGGAGACTTCAACCATTTTGTTTCTCTCTGTCCCTCTTTCCTTTCCCTGTCCAATGGGCAAAGCCCATTCTGTTCAATAGCACGAATTGGACCACTAAACCAGACTAGCATTAGTCCAATGACCTGGCTGCTTGTGCCTTTAAAACATTGGGTTTCCCACCCCTAAGGCAGATTCTCCTTTTAAGGCAGCAGATTTGCTCTGACAAACGCACTGAAATTCCTTTGGGAAATTTGTAATTTCTTAAGCCCTGAGCCTGAGGAGAAGAAAGACACGTCTATGGCAGAAGGAAGATATGTCCCTGACCCACTCCCCAGGCACGTTGATAGTGACCTTTGCTGTGGACCAGGACCTACCACGCTACACCAGAATCTACTACAACTGGGAGAGAAAACACTGAACAGAACCATTCTTTCCTCAAATTCCCCTTCCCCTTGGCCACTCACAGCAGCAGGAAGGCCAGACCAGCCAAAGCTCCCAGTTCTACCACACCAAACCAGTATCTCTGTGTTCACTGGACCGTGAACTAGAGGGAAGGTGCTGTCCCTGGGTCAAAGGCAGAAGTCGAGACTGCTGACATCCTGGCTGCAATCAGTGTGGATTAGGTGGAGATATCCCTTTGCACTGTCCTTTGAAGTCAGAAGGGAACAATATGAAATAAAGGCGGGGGATATGGGTGAACATCTCCTCCATAAGCTACAAAGAGCTAAACCTTAGCCTGCCATGGAGGGACAATTACAGATGAGGGATACATTCAGGATGGCCTTCACTCTGCCAAGACTAAGGAAAAAAGTCACTGAAGTAAGGATGTTCTGAAAAAAAAGGAGGTATCCTTGCTGTAGACACCTGAATGACATAAGTGGATGGTAAGGACTACCTTGAAGCAGGCAGATGGTCATTCTAGAAACTGTAGTTCTGAACTTGGCATTGGACAGTTGATGACAAGCTGTGAAGTGATGACACAAATAGCACTATTGGACCTGAATTGTTAAGGGGATGGCAACCTGTTACTCCAGTGGCTGGGAATGTCTGGGCATCTCAATGGTTTCTGGTCAGTTGATTCCATTGTAATGTTGTTTAAGTTTCTCAAGTTCCAATGGGGGGGGTAAGTCTTGGTTGGAAAATGGGTGAATGGTAGTGTGGGTGGATTGCATTCTTCAAGGCATAGATGCATTGACTGGCTTTTTCAGGTTCTTGGTCAGCACAGGGTAGCAACACTGAACGTAAAAGGGTTACATTCACCACATAAATGCTCTCTGTTACTCAGGGTGTTTAGGAACTTACACCTTCAATCCTGTTTGTTCAGGAACCCATTTCAGACAGGGGAGTACATTAGATCAGTTGGTCGGGACGTTGGACCATCCTACTTGGCCTCGGAAAGGGAGGGGGTGGAGTAGGTATTGTACTTGGGTGAGCTCTGCCATTGAAAGAGGTTCAAACCAGAAGGGCATTGGGAGAAAGAATGCTTATGATCAAAGGGTATGTGGGGGAAGAATGTATCACTTTGGTTGCTCTCTATGCCCCCAACACTGGTCAAATTGCCTTTGTTAGATCAGTGTTTACTGTAACAGACCAATGGTTGGAGGGACTAATGACATTAAGAGGGTATTTTAATATGCTCCTGGACTCGATTGGAAGTCTGGTAGGAAAGGGAACCCAGAGGTCATGGAGTAAGGATAATGAAGCGTTCTCAAGCCTTATCTCAGAACACTTCTGTGCAGATATATGAAGGTGTAAATACGACCAACCAGGAGGGTACACATTTTTTCATCACTGCACAACACATGTACTAGACTAGACCTTCTCCTACTGTCAAGTGAATACCAAGCACTAATAAGTACTATGATGGTAGAAACGAAAGCTTGGTCCAAATTACATATGTTCTTAGCAAAATTGAAACTAGGCAGTTGGAGGAACACTAGCTACAGGTGTCATTGTAATGACTCCCTTCCTTCAGGATACAATGTTCAGGATGCTCCTGCAAAAGGAAATGTGGTGCTTCTTTAAGTTGAATGATATGGGGGAGGTACAACAGAGACACATTTGGGAGGCGCTGAAGGCCATGTTCAGGGGGCTCATCATTGCATAGGAAGCTAGGAAAAGAAGGAGAGAGGTCGAATTGAGAACAGGCTGAAGGAGGAAATTAACCTTCTACAGGCTAGTTTGAAAACCAGCTAGGGAGACGTGGAAGTAATTTTACAATCCATTATGGATAAGAGGCAAGAACTTCCTTAGCTGCTCTTGGGGAAGTTCATAGAATGATGAATTTCAGAAGTCAGAAGTACTATGGAAAGGGTGATAGAGAAGGAATTATTCTGGATAGCAGTTATGAGCACTGAGAAACTATAGATGGGGTGAGCAGCTAGGGATGAAATGGGAAATATTGTGAAATCACCAGGGGGCCTTTGCAGATGGGGAATTTGGAATACCTCAGGACCCTACCATTTCTAGTTGAAGACAAGTGATCTAGGTACCTAGAAGTGCCGATTCCTAGGCACCTGCGTGGTTTATGTGAAGTGAATTACCTACTCGTTAGGGATAAGGTGGGAAATGATTTGGAAAGATAGGGGAGGATGCAGTAGTCCAGGGTGGCAAGAATTAACATGTATCAAAATGACACACCTACCAAAGTTTTTATTTGTATTCCAGATGGTGCCAAGAATAGTGCCAGATGCATTCCATCAAATGGTTAAAAGGGCCTTGGTGAGGTTTCTTTGGAAGTTTGAGTGGGCACTTACAACACATATCTTCCTAGAGATATTGGGGAGGGATTTCCTGTCCTATCATGGTATTGCAAGGAGGCCCATCTTAGAGTGATGGTGGATCACGTCAACCCTCAAACATCTAAACAATAGGTGGACCTGGAAAATGCGGTCCTGGCCCTGGTATACTTTGGAGATAAGCTTTGGGTCACGGAGGCGAGGACCCCCAAATGGGTTATAGAGTTGCTGTCTTAGCATTTAAGTGTAGTATATGGAAGGAAGGAAGGGAGACAAACTCGATGGCTTACCTCTTGCCCCTCTCCACTGAGCTGCATATGGGCTCCTCAATAGAGAGATGCTATTAACGACTCTCTGGGTTTCCAGAGGTGGTATGAATCTGGCTTGGAGAAGGCTGGGCAGTTGTGGGATGAGGGCAATTTGTATCCCGGGAACAGTTGGGGTGATGCCTGCAGATTGGAACCTTTCCAATATTCGAATATACAGTTTACCATCACTGGCACATTTCTGAGGTTATTCGGTTTCAATTGTAACCATAACGTCACTTTAACAAAGTTTTTTCATTGAATTTTCTAGGTTTTTATTAGTGCAATTTGACCATAACGTCCTTTTAACAAAATCATGTTTATTCAATTGTATTTTGTGAATGGATGTTTATGTGTTTCAAAAAATCACTATGTTTATTTTATTGTTGGATTAAAATCCATCAAACGACAAGCATATGCAAATAAGCCTTTATGATAATTTCACTAATATATATATATATATATATATATGTATATATATATATATATATATATATATATTTATATTGAAGAAAAAGGAGGAGAGAGGAAGGACCACACTCTCCGTGGACCCAATAGAATCAGTCAATCCAAAAAGGAAAGAAGGAAGCGCAGCTCACAAGAGGTAGTTAGAAAGCTCATTTAATGAAATCAGCACAAAATGTGCAAGACAAACGGCTGGGGAAACAGCAAAAACAAACAGAAGCAGGACGCCTATAGGCACGGCCTGCTTACAACGCGTTTCACGCCCGACTGAGCGCTTGATCACGTGATATATATATATATATATATATGTATTTCTGAGGCTTGTGGATCTGCTTAGATCACACGCTATGCATAAGCCGACATCTAGTGGTATTCACAGAATATTAAATGATTTGTTTTCGAAAGTTGAAAAGGGACGTTGACTTGGTATGTCAGTTATATTATCCCTAGTGTGACGTCTATTGTACCCATGGTCCTTCAAGTGTCGACACACCTCACATTGTTTTTGTCCACCATCACAGTCATACGCTAGTTTGGAGAGTTTTCAGGCTGATACCTTTGATTATTAAAAGTTTATCTTAGACTTTCTTACTATTCTTTCGCTAACCGCCCATCGCCTGCAGCAAGATATTCTGCATTGGAGTTCGACAGGGTCATCATCGACGATGATTGAACAATCGCCTCAACGGACATTGTCTGTGGCCTACACAGACCTCACCGGTCCTCGGTCCAGCACAGTAGGGAGAGAGGGAGAGGCCATACTTCTCCTTTTAGAGAGTGCATTAACGCTTCTCCTAATTTCCTTCTTTTTGCTGTGCTGCCATTTCCAATAATCATGGAAAAAACACCTTTTAAGTTTTGCTCATCCTGCAATAGGAAGTACCTTGTGTAGAAACACACAGGATGTGTAGCCACTGTCTCCCACCGGATCAACCCGAAAAGAACTGCAAATCTTGCAAGCTCTTTCCACCCAAGACATTAAAGAACTGTACAACAAAACGTTGGCCCGCCGACGCCATGCAGGCCGAGGGCTCCATTGACGTGGAGGGAGCTTCTGGAGATGGCAGTGTCAGTGTCCTAAGTGGTGCAGAGGGCGAACGTGATTCGATAGACTCCCACAGGCAAGCCTCCAACTCCATTAAGCGGGCCAGTGGTCCTGTTACAGAGTCTATACCCGGTGACTCAAGCATGTACACTACACGCCACACCAAGTACACACCCCACGGCCGACTGTCGAACTCGCTGTCAACCATTGAATATCATGCAGTGTCAAAGGAAAGATCCCCGAAAACATCCCTGTCCTCTGGGCCATTGCACTCTCGTTCCTGCATGACAAACTTCTGTAACATACCCACAACTCCATTTTGCATTGACAGGCATGCGTCGAAAGGCGCTTTGACAGCCCCTTCCACTACCTCAAAAATGATAGAACTCATTTAAAAACACGTCATGGGCCTTCTTTTAAAATCCATGACTTCCCAGGAGGAGAGCTCAGCAGCAACGTGCTCACCTTGGAAACAAGACGACACGAAGAAACACAGGTTCGATCCCCAGGTCCGCGCTTAGAAACCTCTGGGTACTGAGCATGTTATAAATACACAACTGTGACATATTGCTGTAACAGTACCTTGATGCCCCCGGGCTGTGTGAGCGCTTTAAAAATGCTAATGAATAAATGAATAAGACTTCAAAATCCACAGAAAATGGCATGCCTCTACCACCTAAGCCCCCTACCTTCTAAGTTAGTGGCCTCTCTAAATCTAAGGACACCTCTACACCCCCAGACAATCTTACAGGGACCATGCAGCACAAGGAGCCTACACCCATACAGGACCCTCCTACTTCAGTATCACCAAGGACATCTGAGTGGACCTCAGAGAGCTTTTTTAGGGTCATGAGGAAGATATCCACTTTTGTAAACTTTATGGACCGACACTCTGCAGAACTGTTTAATCTTCAGGGCCCATCTCACGCAGCAGTAGCTAGGGATGAACCAGCAGCCAAAAAGGCACACCAGGACACTCTTCAGACCAGCACCTCCACCTGGAGCCACGCTACCTCTCTGCTCCCCTTCCCCTCTCAGGACTTAATTGTGTAGACACTTCAGGTTCACTTGACCCTGTCTCTCAAGGAGATCAAGGAGGGGACCATTATTATCAGGACCAGGATGACCAAGACCAATTTTACAGTGATTACATCTACGTCATCCACTCACCAGACCATCAAGATCAACCAGTGGCTGACTCCCCAGTCGACAACAAGCTCAAATATAATGAGCTATTTCTCAAGGCCACAGAACATTTCAACATAAACACCCAGGAGGCCCAGGTTGATAAGGATTTTGTGAAGGACTTTCAAGAAGTCCGCCACAAAATCCACTCTCCCCCTGCAATCTATTCAGAGATGCATTCAACCCTCTTTCCTAATGAATAAACTTACTCGAGCGGTCAATTCCTGCATCGAGAAGGTGTTCAGACTTTAAACATCAGGGGTCAGTTGATAACCTGACTCCCTGCTGGTTACCAAACTAGTAAAAGGGCAGGCACACCTCTAGCCTCTGCAGAGGCCCCATCAGTAAAAGAAAGTAAAAAGATGTATGCTTTTGGCAGGGACGTGGCTTCCTTGACTGTCTATGAGACTAGGATAGCCACAATACTACCCTTTTGGCTAGCTACAGTTGCCATAAATGGGATGAACTGCTACTTCTAATTGAAACAGTACCAGAGCCCCTAAAATCGCAATTCCTAAAGACGATAACTGAGGGAAAACTGGTAGCCAGCTGCATCCTAAAGAACACCCAAGATGCCGCAGACAATGCAAGCCATATTATAGCTGAAGGCACGCTCATTAAGCATCATGCCTGGCTTAGGCAATCAGGTTTCAAACTTGAGATCACACTACTCAACATTAAACCCAATGCTCTGCTTGGTAAAGTGCTTGAGGATGTCCTTAAAAGAAGAGCATGAAACCCTAACATCTCTTGGGCAGCTGTCCAACAAGCCATTTGTGCAGAGGGTGTCTTCCAAGACAAGAAGGTTTTGTGGTCAGGGCCCTCAATCCTCCTCTGGGTACAGCCAGGATAACCAATCATCATCCTGGGGCAACTCATATTGACAATCCTTCTCCTCAAATTTTCAAAGAGGCTATAAAATGTCCAGAAGCAGAGGTAGTGCATCCTCAGCCAGAGGCTCCACCCCACCCAAACAATGACACCCTGCTCTAGGTCCCCTCCCATCCCACTCCAGTAGGAGGACGCATTTCACAATTTACCCATGCATGGGAGGAGATTCCGTCAGACAAGTGGGTTGTATAACCACCCAACCAACCACCAAAGCACAAGAAAATGACACCGGAAGAGAGGTGCACATTATTGGAGGAAGTAAAATCCCTACTGGAGAAAGAGGCCATAGAGTTCGTCCCAGCGAACCAGGTAAACAATGGTATTGATACAGCGTACTTCCTTGTGCCAAAGAAAGACCTAACAATGCATCCTGTAATAGACCCATGCCCAGCAAACACACATGTCAAGCCACAAACATTTCACACGACAACACTTCAGGAATTAATTCCGCATCTAATGCAGGGGGGGGCTATATAGCAACATTGGATATGAAAAATGCATATTTTCATATTTCAATGTTCCAGGCGCACCGAAAATACCTGTGCTTCCAAATAGTGGGAGAACACTACCAATTCAACGTGCTCCCATACAGCATGGCCTCAGCTCCAAGGGTTTTTACAAAGGTGCTAGCAGTAGTGGTGGCGCACCTGTGCAGAGAGTCCATTGCAGTGTACCCTTATCTAGAACACTGGCTGATAACAGGGGAGAACCCTCAAATTTGCAAATTCAACACCCAGAGGACTATCAACTTTCTACTCCAATTAGGTTTCTCCATCAACGAGAAAAAATCAAGTCTCATACCCAGTCAAACAAAACAATTCCTGGGTGCAATTATAAAGACAAGGGAAGGTCTGGTCTTCCCCTCAGATGAAAGCGTTCAGAACATGCTGCTACAGATACCTCATTATCTAGCCAGTGACCAGATAAGCGTTCACAAAGCAATGCTCCTGCTCGGAATGATGGCCTCATGCATCTACCTAGTTCCACACATGAGGTTGCGCATGCACCCAATGCAAGAGTGGTTAACAAAACAATGGTCTTAGGCAAGCGGACAATGGGACGATCTAGTGTTTGTTTCACTAAGTCTGGTGCAGGCTCTTCGCTGGTGGTCCAAGGACAATTTATTGAAAGGAAAACCCTTTCAATCCACCAATAAAAGCGATACTAACAATGGACGCCTCACCCTCGGGATGGTGAGCCCATTTCCTGCACCACACAGCTCATGGTCAGTGGACACACACCAGAGCCCAAAACCACATCAACCTTCAAGAACGTCTAGCAGTTCTCAAGGCGTTGCAAACTTTTCTGCAGCATCTACTAGGTCAGACAGTACAAGTCCTCAAAGACAGCACCACTGCCGTGTTCCACCTAAACAAGCAAGGACGCACACAATCTCCAAGTCTGTCCTGAGTGTCCCAAAAGATTTGGAAGTGAGCAACTCAAGCGGAACATGTTCCTAGTCTCTCATTCCGTTCCAGGGGAACTCAATGCTCGAGCAGACTTTCTAAGCAGAAATCCTCTTCCAGAAGAACACGAGTGGCAGCTCAACAAAAATATTCTAGACAATATCTTTTCCCAGTTGGGTTATCACCCTTTAGACTTGTTTGCCACAAAACAAAACAAGCAATGCCCAGACTTTGCATCCAGGTTTCCCCAACCAAAGTCCAAGGGGAATGCCCTGTGGATGAGTTGGTCAGGGAAATTTGCTTACGTCTTTCCACCGACACTACTCCTCAGCAGAATAGTGCAGAGGGTGCAGTGGGAACAAGCCATGCAAATCCTGAAAGCTCCAATGTGGGCAAGACAACCATGGTTTCCACAAATGCTCCAACGGGTGATGTGCAAACCAACCAAATTCTACAATAAGCTGTCCCAGCACAGGGTGACAGAACTCCATCCACATCCTCAATCTATGAACTTGGCAGCCTGTCTGCTGAAGTCATAGAGTTTGGGCAATTAAAACTTCCACAAAGGTGTATGGATATTCTAAGGGAAGCATGGAAACCCAACACCAGACACTGTTACTTCAACAAGTGGAAAAGGTTTGTAATATGGTGTCAGTCACGATCCTTAAACCCTCTTGAATGTTCCCCTGCCAACATTCTACACTATATGCTTCACCTACTAGACTCGAGCCTAGTATTTAACTCCATCCAAGTACATTTAGACTCTGGCTTAATATTTAACTCCATCAAAGTACACTTAGCGGCTAACTCCGCTGAAAGGATTCTGCATACACTAGATGTAAGGAGGGCAGTCTTGTACTGCATAACCAAAACTAAGCCTATAAGGGGAACAGACCTGTTTCTTTAGCAAATGGCAGGGAAGGGGATCACATTTAAAAGAACACTATCTCCAGGTGGATAGTCAAGTGAATACAATTATGCTATTCATTATCAAAGAAGACCCTGTCTTTCATACCAAGAGCTCACTCTAGCAGAGGTGAAGGAGCTACTTTGGCATTTATTGCAAACGTCCCCCTAGACACTATTTGCAAAGCAGCTACTTGTCGTTCCGTACACACCTTTACTCAGCACTACTACATTGACACACATTCTAAAGCAGATTCACAGGTGGGATAAGCGGTGCTAAACATTTATTTGCCGTTGTACCTTCTCACAACCCACCTCCTTCTCCAGATACTGCTTGCTAATCTATGCATAGCATGTGATCTAAGCAAATCCTCAAGCCTCAGAAGAGATACATTACTCACTGTAATCGTATTTCTTATGCTTATATCTGCTTAGATTCACATGCGTCCACCCTTCCTCCCCACCTGGAGTTGAAGGTGAATGGATGTTTCTTGCTCTATCGCTTTTTTCTGCTTTATTACATATGTACTCACGCTACACTTTATGCTACCTCATGTCAGAAACAAAACAATCTCAGGGACCTCGATGCGTGAAGGACCATGGGTAAAGCAGAAGTCACACTAGGGATAGTATTACTCACACACGCAGTCATCATCCCTTTTCGAGTTTAGAAATCAAATCATGCAATACTCTGTGACTACCACTAGATGACGGCCTATTAACATGTGAATCTAAGCAGATCGAAGCATCAGAAATATGATTATGGTGAGTATTTTTTTATTTTTTATTGTTTAAAGCTGATAATGAACTTTACAATAATTTTTTAGAGTACAAAACTTTAAAACAATTCAATACAATAAACTATTATTCACAAAAAATGTTCTTTCATTTCCGTCCTTTTACAATAATATACCAAATTACATATTGATGTTTCAGCTTATTTTTCAATTATACGGATATCAAACATTTTCTTGTTCACTGGGGCAGCAATTTAAACACTTTTTCCAATACATTTTTGATGGCAATGTGAATAGACATACGATTAGTTGAAAAGAATACATTCCATTTTTCTTCCTCATTAAAGGTAGTAAACTGCATGTAATGCTTGGTTAAGTACATTTCTCTTTTAGCTGTTAATTTGATACACTCTAGCACAATATGTCTTAGAGTTTCCCTGGATTTTGGATTTTTGCAGAATCTACAAGACCCAATTAAGTGATGAGTAAGATTGCGTTTAGCCATCACCTCTCCTGTAGGCCATAGATTGTACCTGAAATGTAGGGTGGCTGAATGCAAGGCCACTGATGGATAACAAATTAGGTATGGTTCACATTGCCCAAATGTTTTCATTGCGAAAGGGTTATCTCTAAAATCCTTGTATGTGCAGCACAGTTCTCGTGTTTTTATCCAATCATAGAGGTATAATTTCCTCTTGGCTCTAGTTGGATCCTCTAATAGCGTATCTACCGAGAGATCTGCTGCAGCCATTATGCCAAAAACTGCTGTTTTCCATTTATTAGCAAACAAATAGTTTGATTGTAACATAAAACACAAAAGAGATGCAAGTAGAGTTTCTTGTGTGCCTGCCAACAAACATTTCCTTAATAATGCGCATTGTCGCCATTGATATTTGAGCGTTAAAGTTAATAAACCCAACTCATGACGCACAAACACCACTGGAACACATTGCGGCAGATTTAGGACCGATCTCTTATATTTCCCCTCGAGTTTTAGCAAGATGTTATTCTCTAGATTAAGCCATGTTTCCAGTCCATATAAAAGTATCAGAGTTGTTTTTTGATTATAACAGGTTATGGCTGGGGTAATGGAGAATTTGCCGTATTTGTGCAGAATCAGTTTAGTTTGGGAAATGGCAGTCATGACTTTTGAATGTAAAATTTGTACGTGAGCTTAATTGGAGTGTTTGTTATCAATTCTTATGCCCAAGTAGGTATATTGTGCTACGATTTTGAGTTCTGCTCCCTGTAACTTCCAGTGGTGTTTGTTTGATCTGTGTCTAGGAGCATTGCAGATCATAATCTTAGATTTAGCAATATTGATTGTGAGCTGATTGGATATCATATAATCAGCCAATGCTTCCAATGAATTTTGTAGACCAATTGGGGTCTTAGAGATAAGAATTAGGTCATCGGCATACAGTACCGCTGTCAGTTTTTGACAACCCAATCTAGGAGCATTGGTGTTAACATCAAGAAATATTTCAGGCAAGTCAAACAAAAAGAAGTTAAATAGGGCTGAGGCAAGGATACAACCTTGCCTCAAACCTCTATCAACTTTTATGGGTGCCGAAAAGGTGCCCTCGATGTGTAGGCGCACCAACATTGTATTATTGGAATGAAATTTGTGAATAATGTCCAGGATAGTCTCTGGACATTTCGCTTTTTGTAATTTCTTGATTAGTAAAACTTGTGAGATTGAATCGAAAGCAGCATGTAGGTCAATGTATGCCAAATACAATGGTTGTTTTGATTTTTTGAATTCATGTTTGATTGCGTAAAGAGACATGAGATTGATGGTTGTGCCCATGCCTGCCACGAAGCCAGTCTGGTGAGGATCACGTTTCATTTCTTGCTTGGTCCACTGGTTGAAATCCCTCAGCACAAAGCGAGAGAAGATTTTGCCCATTACATCTGTTAATGAGATGGGTCTATAATTTTGAGACCTAGATCAATCGCCACTTTTGTAGATTGGTATGACTACCGAGGAACGCCAAGAATGCTGGAATAGATTTATTTTTAATAACATTAGTGAAGATATTGTGTAGCACTATGGACCAGCTAGTAGGATTGGCTTTAAGTATTGCATTACTTAAACCATCCGGTCCAGGTGCGCGAAATCCACTTGATTTCATAATGAAGTATTCAATATCTTCGGCAGGCATCTGAATTTGCCAAATAGGGCAAGATGTGGATGGAGTGATTACGGCGAGTAATGTATTGCATATAAAAAGGGAAGTTAAAAAGTTAAATCTGATCAAATCAATTAAAATACAAAAGTCAACTTATATGACAAAGGGCACAGTGCATAGTTTAATCAGTAATAGCACCTAGCATTAGTGTAAAAGGAAGAGCTTTACAGTTGTGTTATATAAACTAAAAGAAAAGAGTCCCCTTTAATCACAAAATACACAACAAAATAATCCACAAGTCATCTTTTTAACATAGGCAACGACCTCATCAAAACACAGTTTAGCTGAAGTCGCTATCTTTAGGTATTCCGTTCTTTTTAACGTACTCTGTGAGGGTATTTTGTGACTGAATACAATCTGGCTTCATTGTCTCTGGCTTGTGCTATGCTCCTGACTCCATCGTCAAGTAATCTCGCTCTTTGATAGAGTCCTGAGATTCCCATATAAACGGCACATTAGTAAAAAACGAACGTTATTTTCTACAACCGTTTTGCAGTATCCACATATTTCCGAAACCATATAATCTCACTGATAGCTAAGGAACAAATTCCCTGCAACTTGGAGATGTAGGGGAATAGTTGGTGTACTATGAGGAAAAGGCAAAATGCTATTTAGGAAGCCATTTTCTATTTTCGATAGGACCTTACAATCCAATGAGCCCCTGTTATGCTATGTAACCTGTGTGACGATGTTACTATATGAGAATCTTCACTGGCTCGGGTTCTGGGTGACCTGTGTCTGCTGAGCTCTGTTCTAGAGCTGGGCAGAGATATAACGACATCGGAGCCGTGATGCTGGAGGGGAACTCTTCGTTGTAAATAAACTCATATAAATACTTAAGTGTGAGTCGAGTCATCGTGATGCTGAATATATATACTGTGGGCAGAACATAACAAGTGGCGACGAGGATACCACTGTTGTTCCCTAGTGCGGAGAGTTCCCGGAGGAAGAAGAATATATGGAACAACAGATCCAAACATCGTGGAAATAAATTTAAGGTACCGGAACTTGTCGTGTGCATGGCAGTACAAATAATAACAAAGGATACCTCGTAAACTTTGGAAGATTGAAAGGCATGCAGAAAATACGATGCGTGTTTTGAATCTTGCGCGAGGCGATGCGGAAGATCATGAAGGAGCCATGAAGTGAAACGTGATGACGTGTGTCACGTTATTAGAGTAAAACACCTAAAAAAACGTGCTTTACGTGCCACCATCTTTGTTTGGGTGTAAACAAACGGCCGATAGTACGGAACGGCTATTTTTCGGATGAATGACGAGTAGATTGACTTATCATTATACATGAAGTGCAAGATAAAAATCCACAGAGATGTTACAGTGAAACGTGGCAATTAGTGAATTACATCCTACTGCTGGACATGTAGTAAAGTGGTTACTAAGCACAAGTCAATAACAGTGTGGACTGTAACACAGCTCTATAAATCAAATATTTAAAGGAGTCAATCTACGTGGAACAACACTGTTTAGTTTAGTTTAGTTTAGTTTATTATTTGTATAGCGCCGCCTGGCCCTAGGGCATCCAGGCGCTTGCGATGAATACAACAAGAATAATGAATACAACAAGAATAATGCAGTAGAAATGTACAAATCGATTACATATTTACAAATTTACAGTCTTGGTGCATGCTAGTGCGGTAGGGCTAGGCAGTTTCTTTGGATAGAAGCCAAGTTTTGGTGTTGTGTCTAAATCTGTGAAAGGACGGTTCTGATCTCAGCTCGAGTGGAAGTGAATTCCAAAGTTTGGAGGCAAGCACGGGGAAGCTGGAGCCACCTGCTTTTTGGAGCTTAAATCTTGGGATATTTAAGCAGTGTGTTTGAGCTGATCTGGTAGGGCGCGCTGGGGTGTGGTGCTTGAGGTTGTCGGATAGGTATCTGGGTGCTTGGTTAGCTAGGCATTTGTGTGTGAGTGAGATGGTTTTATATTCAATTCTTTGTGGTATGGATAGCCAATGGCAGGTGCGTCTGGCGTCCGAGATGTGTTCTTGTTTGGGTATGTTCAGGGCTGCTCGCAAGGCGTTGTTTTGTATGACTTGTAGTTTGTTGATGTTTTTCTGACTGGTTCCCAAGTATAGCGCATTGCAGTAGTCAACTTTGGAAAGGACTAGCGCTCTGGCTAAGGTGATGCAGTTGGATGGTGAGAGGTAAGGTCTGCTGGCATTGATAAGTTTACAAGTGTAAGCAGTGGCTGATGAGATGGAATTGATCTGTCTTGTCAGTGTGAGGGAGGAGTCCAGGTAGATTCCTAGGGTTTTGACGCTGTTAGAGACGGTGATGTTATTGCCGTCTATAGTGAATGCTTGATAGAGTTTGTCGAGTTTATTAAGTCTGGGTTGGGAACCTAGGAGAAGAAGCTCGGTCTTGTCGTCATTAAGGCATAGGCCATGCTTGGCCATCCATTCTTGGATAATGGAATAAATGTTGTTGAGAGCAGTGAGGTCGGTGGAGTAGTCGCCTGTTAAAGGGATCAGTATTTGGGTGTCATCTGCGTAGTTGGTGTAGATGACACCCAAGCGGTCCAGTATGTCAAAGAGGGGTTTCGTGAATACATTGTATAGAGTGGGGGAGACGCAGGAGCCCTGGGGGACACCGCAAGTGACTGGGGCTGGGATGGCAGAGGCTGTGGGTGCGAAGACTCTCATGGATCTGTTGTTAAGGAAGGAATGGATCCATGCGTTGGCGTTATCTGAAAATTTGGCTGCTGAGGATAGATGTTTGCAGAGGATGTCGTGGTTGACCAGGTCGAAGGCGGCCGATAAGTCAAGGAGGAGAAGGAGGGCTAGTTTACCATTGTCTTTAATGTTGTCCATCTGTGTCTTAAGGTCAATCAGGGCGGTCTCAGTGCCGTGTTTGGGGCGGAATCCTGATTGTCTGAGTCCTAGCAAGTTATTTTTCTCGAGGTGGTTCTGTATCTGGAGATAGGCAGCTCTGTCGAGGATTTTTAGTAGGAAGGGTACAGTCGTTATGGGTCTGTAGTTGGTGGGGACATTAGGGTCAAGGGTGGGCTTCTTAAGTAAAGGAAGAACCCAGGAGTCCTTGAGGTTGTTGGGCACTATGTTGGAGGTGAAAGATGCGTTGATGAGGGAGGTGATGAAGGGAGCAAGTTGTTTGGCAGCATCTTTAATGATAGGGGCTGGGCAAGTGTCGCCTTGGCATTTGGACGGTTTAAGAGAGTAGATTATTTCTTCAACCTCTTTGATGGTTATGGTGGAAAACTCAAAGAGGTTATTGTCATCATTTTGGGGGGTGGTGTGGGTGTGTGTAGAGGGGGTGATGTTATCGGAGAGGGTGAGGCTTTCTTTCTTTGTCAGGATTTTGGCTTGTAGCGTGGCAATTTTGCCTAGGAGTGCTTCCTGGATGTTCGTGCACCAGTGGATGTCTTTGTTGCAAGTGTCTGGAATGGGGGAGGGTGATTCGAGTTCTCTCAGGATATTGAAGAGCTCTTTGGTATTAGATTTGGCGTTGCTGATTCTTTCATTGTACATGTTTTTTTTAGACTGGATGATGGCTGATTTATAGATGTTCGATGCTAGTGCGTAGGATGTCTTATTAATAGTGGATGGTGACTGTTTCCATGCTAATTCAGCTTGTCTTTTGGCTTTGCGGAGTGTTTTTAGTTTGGGGGTGAACCAGGAATTGAGGTGTGCTCGTGGTTTGGCTTTCCGAAGCTTGAGTGGTGCTATGGTATTTATGGCCTTAAGGATAGTTGTGTTGTATAAATCTACTAATTCAGTAGGGTTGGTCATGGTGGGTGAGAAGTCGATGATGGGTTGGAGTAGCGGGAGGAGTTTCTCTAGTGTGATATTTTTGTTGTTTCTTGTGAGTGTGGGTGGGGCATTGGAGGAGGGCCCTGGTGTTTGAGTGCCTTTGTTGATGGTGAAGGTAATAAGGTGGTGATCGGTCGAGGCGCATGGAGTGTTGGAGAGGATGGTAGTGTTGCAATTGAGGTCAGCTATCCAGTCAAGGATGCGGCCTTTGTTATGTGTGGGTTGTGCGATATGGTGGATGAGTCCTAATTCTGAAATAGTGTTGGCGATAGTGTGAGCTTTGTCGTCTTTCTCATCATTGAGACCTAGATTAAAGTCTCCTAGGATGAGTAGTCGAGAGTTAGGTTTGATATTGTTAGAGAGTAGAAGGGCTATGTCGTCATTAAAGGATAGTATGGGGCCTGGTGGTCTGTAGATGAGGTGGATGGTGATAGTGCTTGTGTGCGTTGTGGATAGTTTGAGGGTGAGTAATTCCGCTGATGTCAGTGATTGGTTTTGTATGTGTCTAATGTTGATGGAACTTTTTGCAATAACGGCTACTCCACCACCTTTAGCTGTTTGTCTGTCTGCACGGTAGATGGTATAGTCATTGGGTATAGCAAGTGATAGAGAGGGGCCAGATGCTGGGTGGAGCCAGGTCTCTGTAATAGCTATGAAGTCGAGATCATTGACGGTAATAATGTCGGCAATGTCTAAGGCATGGGCGACTACAGATCTCGCATTGATGAGTGCACCTTTAATGGTTTCGGTGGTGATGCATGATTTTTTGATGTGGGTGCGGGGGGAGGGTGCGATCAGGCCGTGTGATATCTGGTCTGTCGGAAGTGTAGGGCGTGTGCAGTGAGGGGCAGATTTGGTTAAGGTTATGTTTTGTTTGTTGCCTAGATTGGGGAAGGATGCGGGTGTGTGTGTTCTGGATCTGAGTCGGGTGAATCTCGATAATCCTGAGCAGGGATAGGATCTGCTAGTAGTGAGGTTCGTGATAGTGGGTTGGCCGATGGGAGTAGTTTGTGATGCTTCTTGGGGGCTGGGGGTGTCTGCTATGCGATGAGAGTCAATGGAGGAAGTAGGCTGGAAGGGGTTGATGTTGGGTAGGAAGGGGGTGGGGCAGGGTATGGGATAATGTCTGGGGCAGGCTAGTCTGCTGAGGCCGTTGGGGTGTAAGCGAAAGTGTGACCCTGTACAAGGGGTGTCATGGGGGACCAGGCAGAATGGGAACATAATGAGGAAGGTCCAGGTTATCATTTCTGAGTTTAGAGGGAACTGACGCACAAAATCATCAGAGAGAAGCTAGTGCGCAATGTTAGTACACAATGGTGCTGCAGTGAGGGTACTAGCGCAGAGAATCGGAGAAATGCTAGTGCACAGTGCTGATACCCAGTACTAATACGCAGTGTACTCTAGGCGACCATAAGGCATTACACAATGTCACAGTAGTCTCTAAGCGACCATAAGGCACTTACACAATGTCACAGTAGTCTCTAAGCGACCATAAGGCACTACACAATGTTGTCACAGTGGTCTCTAAGCGACCATAAGGCACTACACAATGTTACAGTAGTCTCTAAGCGACCATAAGGCACTTCACAATGTCACAGTGGTCTCTAAGCGACCATAAGGCACAACACAAGTGGTCACAGTGGTCTCTACGCGACCATAAGGCACTACACAATGTTACAGTGGTCTCTAAGCGACCATAAGGC
The DNA here is from genome assembly GCF_040938575.1 of Ambystoma mexicanum. Lineage (NCBI taxonomy): Eukaryota > Metazoa > Chordata > Amphibia > Caudata > Ambystomatidae > Ambystoma > Ambystoma mexicanum. The sequence continues at coordinate 1,039,901,267 of NC_090935.1, forward strand.
ACTACACAATGTTACAGTAGTATCTAAATGAGCATAAGGCACTACGCAATGTCACAGTAGTCTCTAAGCGACCATAAGGCACAACGCAAGTGGTCACAGTGGTCTCTACGCGACCATAAGGCACTACACAATGTTACAGTGGTCTCTAAGCGACCATAAGGCACTACACAATGTTACAGTAGTCTCTAAACGAGCATAAGGCACTACGCAATGTCACAGTAGTCTCTAAGCGACCATAAGGCACTACGCAATGTCACAGTAGTCTCTAAGCGACCATAAGGCACAACACAAGTGGTCACAGTGGTCTCTACGCGACTATAAGGCACTACACAATGTTACAGTGGTCTCTAAGCGACCATAAGGCACTACACAGTGTCACAGTAGACTCTAAGCGACCATAAGACACTACACAAGTGGTCATAGTGGTCTCTAAGCGACCATAAGGCACTGCACAATGTGAGCAGTAGTCTGTGTTATACCGTACTGCGAGAACAGGGTTCAGTGAAGGCTTGAAACAGTTCAGGTTGCTGGCTGGAACAGTTGAAAAAAGGTTGCAGTAAGGGGCGGTATGTTTACCCCAGAGGAGATGGGCAGGGGATCTAGCCCTATGCTCGGTGGTGTATACAGGCTAGAGATAGGCACAGTGCACAGTGCCTTCGAGGTGGGCCGGTTCGGAACCTGCTGGCTTGTGGTTGGCTCCCAATAGAGGAGAGGGGCCAATCACGATGTTTGCAGGGTAGCGGGGCCGGATGGAGGGCTGAAGATGCGACGGACAGCCATCTTTAAATGGTGTGAACTTCGGGGCTTCGATTGGTGGCTGGATGCACTTAGAGTGCATTAATGGGGCAGATCCTGGCAGGAAGGGCCGCACTGGGCAACGCAGGAGAGTGTAACACACTTAAAGTGACCATTTAACGGCAAATAGACTTTGTAAGGGAAATATACAGTACAGATACCAGCACACTTAGAGCATAAAAATGCAGAGTATACCAGCTCCAGAGAAGTTTTTGGCTCATCCTGGAAATCCTGTTTTGTCTTGGGAACAATGGTTAGACAATTTTCAAGTCTACATGAGAGCTATAGGTGGTGCAAAGTTCAGTGATGATTTGAAAGAAGCTACATTGCTGAGCTATATAGGGACAGAAGCATTGAGAATTTTTAGAACATTGCCGGGGGATGCCGATTCTGGTGGTAGTTCAGGTGATGCTACGACCAGTTCCAGGAAGTATGATATAGCGTTAACAAAATGAGCAAACACTTTGGAAATAAGACGAATGTTGTCCTGGAAAGATATAGATTCTTTACCAGGAAACAACTCAAAAATGAGTCGATTGATGTGTATGTGGCGGCATTGAGGGGTCTCATTGCTACATGTGATTTTTCTGGCCAATGAGTACCTGAGAGATCAAATAGTTTTACATGTGGCTGACCCCAAGATACAACAGAGACTCTGGCAAGCGAAAAATCCAACTTTAGAACAGACACTGGAAATTGCAAGATCCATTGAACTGGGGGATAAGTGCATGCGAGAAGTTCAAAATAAACAAGAGGTACTTGATAAGAGTGCTATTCAAACTGTCCAGAACGAAAGTCTGAATAAAGATGAGGAGTCGTTGATTGCTATGGTAAAAAAAATAGTGAGATCTGATATGGGAACAAGTTCATGGCAAAACAGAGATACCTTTTCAAGATCTCAAGCTAATTGTGGATGGTTTAAACATGTCAATCCAGACAAAGACTGTCCGGCAGTTAACGCTGAATGCTTCAAGTGTGGTCAAGTTGGGCACTATGGCAAGATGTGCAGAAGTATCAGAGGAAGAGGAAGATATTTCATGCGTGGAAATACTTATAGAGGACATAGATTTAACAGTAAGAAATCTGTATCAGGAGTTAGAGCTATAGAAGAGACCCATCAGCCAGATGGAGTAGTGGCAATTTCCAATGAGATTGAAGATGAGGTACACATTTTGGCTCTTTCATCCAGTGGAAAGGCAATGGGTCCATGGGTACCAATGAATGTTGATGGAGTGACTATACAGATTATGGTTGATACTGGATCTCCATATACTATAGTAGACAAAGACACGTTTGAAGGAGTTTTAGATAAGAAGATGGAGGATCTAAATATGACAAGAGTCAAAGCGACAGGGTATGGCAAATCCCCTATTGACATTGTTGGTTATGTTTGGGTACAATTGTCCTTTGAAGGGAGACAAACTTATTGCAAGTTATATGTGGCGCTCAAGGGTTTTGCCATAGTTGGTTGGTGGGAACAAGCAGCTCTAAAGATTAGAATTCATCCGGGAGAAATCAAGCCTATTTTAAGTGTCATGGATAAGTGTTGTGATTCTCCTGATAGTTTGGTTCAGAGATTTCCTGAAATATTTAACGATAGGATTGGAATGCTTAAGGGCTTCAAACATCGCATTGTCCTGAAAAGAGGAGCGAGACCTGTTGTGCATTAATTGAGAAATATACTGGTTGGAACACGTGATCCTTTGAAGAAAGAATTGGAAAAGTTGTGTTCTCAAAATATCATCGAACCAATAGAAAGCTCCGAGTGGTTGTCCCCCATTGTTATAGTAAGGAAACAGGAGGGGGCTATTAGAATGTGTGTTGACTTAAGAGATTTGAATAACAACATATGGATAGATCGCCATCCCCTGCCAAATATAGGAGAAATGCTCACCACTATGGAGCCGGCCAAATATTTTACCGCACTTGATTTATCATCAGCATATCATCAGATTGAATTAGAGGAAAGCTCCAGACATCTCACATCATTTATAACACCGTTGGGGGCCTTTCGTTTTAAAAGGATGCCGTTTGGCCTAGCGTCGGCAGCTGCTGTCTTTCAGAGACTAATGCAACATTTATTTGAGGGGTTACCTGGAGTGTACTATTTCCAAGATGACATTTTGATATCAGCTATGACGGAGGAGGATCATGATGCCAAGCTCCTTGGGGTTCTTCAGATATTACAACAAAAAGGTCTTACTCTGAAAATTGAAAAATGCAAAGTGAAAAAGAGTGAGGTAACTTATTTGGGTCATTGTATTGATGCTGATGGAATTAAGCCCAAGGAAGCTCTAGTGAATACTATATTGAAACTTCCTGAACCATCTAATAAAGATCAATTGAGGAGCTTGTTGGGCTTAACTGAATATTATGCGAAGTTCATTGATCATTATACTGACAAAACGACACACATGAGAAATCTCATGAAAAGAAATGTGAAGTTTGGATGGTCAACAGAATGTAAAAATGAATTAGAAACAATCAAGGAGCTAATTAACAAAGCCCCAGTTTTGAAAATGTTTGATTGTAGTGTTAAAACAGTTATATCGGTTGATGCAAGCAATTCAGGTTTGGGAGGTGTACTTGAACAGGTTCAAAATGAGAGAGTTGTTCCAATAGCTTTTGCTTCTAGAACACTGAGAGATGCTGAAAAAAATTATTCTACAATAGAGAAAGAGGCCTTGGCTGTGATGTGGATTTTGGAACATTTTAAAGGATTAATATGGGGTATTCCCATTGAAGTTAGAACTGATCACAAACCATTGATCCATATTTTAAATCCAAGGAATCCGCATTTAACATCTCCTCGCATTAGAAGATGGATTCTTGTTATAATGCAGTACAATCTTTCTATCAAGTATACCCCAGGTAAAAGTAATGTAGTCGCAGATTGCTTGTCTCGATTACCATGTTCCTCAGGTGATGAGGGTAACAATAGAGAAGAAATGGAAATGGACAGCGTCATTGCACAAATACATCCTGGTTTCACTAAGGAAGATTGGATGGAAGCTGTCAAAGCAGATGAGGAACAAGAACAACTTAGATTGGCAATAAAGAATGACTGGAAGAATGTTCATGAAGGGATGTTGTCATGGGAAGGCAAGAAAGAGGAAATGTCTTGCAATGAAGTCTGCATATATCGGGGTGATCGTATTGTGCCGCCCATGGGTTTAAGGGAGAAGATCATGCAAATAGCGCATGAAGGACATATAGGGAGAAATCTCACTAAAAGAAGAGTAAGAGAGACTTATTGGTGGCCGAAGATGTGGAATGAGTTGGAAAACATGGTGAAAGAGTGCTCTGCATGTGCAGTGAGTGACAAAGGGAAGATTGTCAGAGCCACACCTTTGCAACCCATAGAGATACCAGAATCTGTGTGGACAAAGTTAGCCATTGATATTTCGGGGCCATTTGAAATATTGGAGCCTCACAAAATTTACATCATAGTACTGGTTGACTATACTTCTAAGTGGATTGAATGTGGTATTGTGGAGGAGTCTATGTCAGCAATAAAAGTCAAGAAATTTCTGGAGGAAATATTTGACAGGGAAGGAGAGCCTCAGGAGTTGATATCAGATAATGGGGCACAATTCATGTCAAATGATGTACAAGAATTCCTCAAAGAAAGAGCCATTAGACACAGAACCACTGCTTTATATCATCCTATGGGAAATGGATTGGTTGAGAGGATGAATCGATTTATCAAAGACACCATCCAATTAGCTGTAGCAAACAACATTTCTTGGAGAGAGACCCTTAAGGAGGCATTGATTACATATAAAGTTACGCCACATTCCACAACAGAGGTAGAACCATTTACAATGATGAGAGGAAGAGTTGCTACTAACAGACTGAGACCAGCTTGGTTAACAGAAAGGAACAATAGGGTTGTTGACATGGAAGCTGTTGTAAAGAGAGTAAAAGATAAACAAGCAAAGTATAAGAAATATTATGACAGACAGAAAGATGTGAAGGAAAGCACTATAAAGGAAGGTGACTGGGTTAGGGTGAAAGAGCCCAGAAGGGTTGTAAAAGGAGAATCTAAATATCGCTCTCCGCAGAGGGTAGTGGGTTGCTCCAGTAAATCTGTAGTATTAGAGGATGGAAATCGGTGGTCATGTGATGATGTGATCAAGACAGATGAGAAAGTGGAGCGAACTCTTGACATTGCCAAAAGAGTGGAGTGGAGAGATGTCAATAAAACAGAAGAAAAGTCAACAAGCAAACATACCAATGTTGCAGATGTGATGAAGGACAATACTTTTATGGTGAAACCCAGGAATAGAGTGCCATATCTCAAGAAGGACTTTGTGTATTATTAATACTCTTTATTTTAAATGGTTCATCAGTTATGCTTTCGAAGCAACAACGACATGTATCCTTTTTGGTGGTTTAGCTATATGTTTTGAATAATTTCTTTTAAAGTTCTGTTGTTTTATTTTAAAGGAAGGTATGGTCACACTTTGTTTAAATATAAAGGGGGGGGAGATGTTATGATATGTAACCTGTGTGACGATGTTACTATATGAGAATCTTCACTGGCTCGGGTTCTGGGTGACGTGTGTCTGCTGAGCTCTGTTCTAGAGCTGGGCAGAGATATAACAACATCGGAGCCGTGATGCTGGAGGGGAACTCTTCGTTGTAAATAAACTCATATTAATACTTAAGTGTGAGTCGAGTCATCGTGATGCTGAATATATATACTGTGGACAGAACATAACAGCCCCACAGCTTTGAGCGATACGATGCAGCCTGTTGAGCTTGCCCCATGGATGCCTCTATAGAAGCTCTTCCAGCACCATTGCCAAAGGATTCAGATAATGTAGCTATTGCACCAATGTTTTTACTTAGGACTATAACAGCTTTTGTTACGTGAGTATTCCAATTATATTTTTCCGTAACTCTCAATCCCAATAGTCATGTGTCATTACTTGTTCGATCTTAGTTCCTCCCAGCAATATGGAAAGTTTGGGTGTCTTTTTCCTTTTCGTTAAAAAGACTACGCGTTTTTGTTCCATTGACCAATGCAAAGCTTATATAAAACATGTTAAGCCGTGTTTCTAGCCCAGGTGGTGTAAGTGAGGTGAATAATCCACCATCGCCAAATATCAATTTGGGATATTTGTCGTTTAGCATCCCGGGACCATCTGTGAGAGTAGACAGAACCGATTTGATTATGTTGTTAATGAATAAACAGAACAATGTTGATGCAAGTACGCACCCATGGCATACACATTTCTTAAATGGTCTAGATACTTTTATTATATATGTATAATGTGAATAAAACCTTAGTGAGACAATCACATGAAGGTACCTTTCTCTTTTGTAGTCAAGCTTATTGCATTTATTTCTAAAACATATTGTGGATTGTATTGCATTGGATTGGTTATTTATATAGCGCCTATGACTTCCTCAGCATAAAGTTGGGGGGTGCTTTTAATTCTTATTTTTTATTTTTGATAACACAGAATATTCAGATCAAAACCAGCCTGAATCTTATCCGGTAATGTTGAGGTAGGGTTATCGTGGCAGGGGGTGACACCTCACAACACATTAAATATGCAAAATGGCCATAATCACTTACAGCACTAGTCTCCACTGATGAAATGCAAATCAGCTGTCGTATACTCTTTTTTTTAACTTCTTCACTTTATACCAGTTTGCACACCATAACTGGACAGAACTATATAGTATTGGGTTTCCCGCTCCTTTATCATAATGGTGATTACTTGATAATGGGTATCAACACATTTATGTTCTACATTTCAAAGCTAGTGATTTGGTTGTTTTTCACCGTATTTGCAATATTAACTATGCCATTTTACTCCTCTCCCCAGGCCAGCTGAACACAGTCCTAAAATATGCACCAAGAGACAACATAGGAATCCTAGAAGGATCTCCAACACATGCCCATTGTGTGTCGGAGGGAGTACACTTAAACCAATAGTGCCAGGTTCTGTTGACTTCTTTATAGTTTACTTTGCTGGATCCCTGTGCTTGGTGTGTGTGCTAATTTGCAATTGGAATCAAGTCAGCCATGCTAAAGGGAGGCCTAACAAATCTTTAGCACGCTTCGACATCCCTGCAGAACCTGCCGTTGCAGGTTCGAATCCCGGCAGGGCGAAACTCAGCCTTTCATACTTCCGAGGTCGATAAATGAGCACCACACATCGTGGCTAATAATAAGCAGCGCTCAGATGCCTGATGGTTCTTAGCGCTATATACATGCAAATTATTATTACAATTCAGCCCAGAATGAAGAGACTGCACCCAGTGAACACTGTTGTTCATTGTTGTGTGACAAATACCGAATGAGAGTAACAATAATACAGTTTCCGATAACCCTCATTGTAACACTCCTATAATCAGACAAGTGCCGGGGGTCAGAAATAAGTGCCGGGCTGAGCCCTGGCAAACACACCCACAAATTAAACGCTGCCTGGTCTTGCTCAGCTTTCCGTTCTGAGGGTAATCTTTTCTGACTATGATGTCCTCCACCAGCCCGAGTCAGTTATGGTCGTGACTGCCTTCCTCCTTAGGATTTGCCCTGTTTTTTCCATCTTTTCCCAGCCTGTTATCCCTCCGTCAAAACAGATCTTTCTTCTTTTTACTGTTCTTCTATTAATGATGCCTATTAATATGATACCTGTTAATCCTCACCATGGTCCTTCTTCTATCGCTATAAGTCTTCTTAATTCACATTCTGTCGGTAATAAAACTCTTTTTCTTCTCGATACGTTTTCCAATCTGAATTTACATTTTCTTTGTCTGACAGAGACCTGGATCTCTTCCTCTGACAGTATCATTTCTGCCTCACTTACCACAACTCTGTCTAGCTGTAGTAGGGTCCTTCCCCTCTGGAAAGTACCACACCAGGACCGAGCAGTAATGTAAGTGCCTTAATTGCCAGGTACAAAATAGCTACGTCCACAGGTACAACCACTGGCATCCAGCGCCTCAGCCAGCTCAGCTTAGCCTGACTCTCCCTAGAATACTCACTCAAGCTAACACTCCCACATTCCAAAGATGCATCACCTGCATGCACCAACATTCTGACAGGCATTATACTACATCTCTCCCTCTGTACATATTCAAACTACCAATTAAAAGCGGGTCACTTGATTGCATCACTAAACCAGTGCTACCAAAATACACTGTCACCCACAATGACCTAACACATCTCCAAGATATCATTCATGGCCAGTGAAAGATAACCGGGAGCCTCCAAACAAAATCAAGAAACAACACCTAGACACAGCGACGTTCCCAACACCTGGACAAAAATACCTGTGGTCGACCAACTAAAACCAGTTAAAAGCACCAACCTATGCCCCTCCTTAACACACCACCAATGCACATCAGCAGCAGAGATTGAGCCGACCATGGTTACTAAAGGACCACCATAACTGTCACACAAACTGACAGGATAACAAAAATCTAAATCACAAATGTCTTTTACTCTGGGAAGCCACCCCAGAGTCCCAGGACCTCCATGCCCAGGCACAGACTTGCTCTCCCCCGAGCAAAAAACCCAACCTAGACACTAGACCAACAGACAAAACTGAACTCCATTTACTCCGGACTGCCACCCCAGGGTCCTAGGCCTGCCACACCAAGGCACGAACCAGGCTCTTCCCAGAGTAACTACACAACCAACCACAACCCCATAAGAAAATTAAATCAGGCCAGAAATGTAAACCAGGTACACCCGACAACCACAGCCAGATGAGTATATACCCCAAGAAACAGAACTCCAACCAGAATGTGAGCCACCAATACAAACAAACCCAAAATAACTAGGTCACCTAGACTCATGTTCCAACACACATTAAACAACCACCACCAACCTAGTCAACAACCTCAGCTGCAGCATGTGGCTGCCACCTATACATTCAGACAACTAGCAACACCAAAACAATCATGCCTTGAGTAAAATTCCATAGGAAGCACAAGGCACACTAACACCAGTATGCCCCCAAAAATACCACAGCACATAACTGGCACCTGATGGAACCCTGAACCTCAACCACAAACAAATCCCAATACTACCAGTCCCCATAACCAACCATGCCAGCTGAACACAACCCGCTGCTGTACATGGCTCCATAGCAAACCATGCCAGCAAACCACAACTTGACACAGCACCTCACCACCCCACGCATAGCCCTGCAGAAATTCACTGTACCTAGACACAAATACGGCACCTCACCGCTTTCATGAAATCCATGCAGCACACACTGCACTAAAACACAGCCGACAGCACCCCACTGCGCTATAGCCTCGGACAGATAACAGAGACAAAACTGAACAATGAGAAATGCCCATTCTCCGATGACCACCAATTGAATATTTCCCCAAAGTTGAACAAAGAACAAGAGTTCAAGTTCAACCACCCCTCAATCTCATTTCCAAAATGAAACACCACAACAAAGATTTCCTGAAGGACATCTCACACCCACTTGTCCAAACCCTAGAGGACAAAATAATAATGTTGAAAAGACAACCACAAGCCAAATGGTCTACCTTTACCCCGCATTCCATATCCAGACTTGAAAATGTAATCCACCCCAGAGTCTCAAAACAACCAAAAACCAACCACACTACTCCCGGACCAAAAACAATAAACCAAGGATCCTACAAATCTGTACACGAGGCCACAACATGCACACAACAGCATTTCAAAAACAGGCCTCACCAACCTAGCAACCTAGCACAACCCCTCCTATGTAGGAGATAATTAACTAGCCCGCACTAAACATGAGACCACTTACCAATGTACACAAACAAACATAGTTAATAACACATGTCTCAAGAAACACCTACCCCAAAGTCTTCCTCAATTCCCCCCTGTTCCGGGCGGATAGCTCTTCACTGCCCCTTACAGTATTCAGAAAGGTCCAGATTCAAAATGGCACCTCAACCCGCCCTGATATCACAGATGCAAATGCTGAACTTCCATTGGCACACCACTGACTGTGTATCCAGAGTACCACACTCGCCACACAGAACACTGAACCAGTGTTTTCCCCTCCTGCCTTCCCATTTCAGTATATCTCTGTGCTCCAATTGCCTTTTTCCATTTTCCTGTCCTTCCCCTGGCACATAAAAATGCTGTGCATAATGGCCCATAATATCCCATTGGGGCTGATCTCCACTCCACACCCCATCACCTGCTTCTTCACACAACAGGAAACCACATTCCTACTTGAACATGGCTACCCCTTCCTGACAAAGAGCCGCGGCAGCACTAACATACAATCCCCGTTTGTGTGCGTGTGATGACAGCGGTGCAGCGCAGACAGCCATTTGCTGTCAGGTTGGGATGTCACCATAATCACTTTGGCTCTCGAGGAGGCAGAAGCTTTTGTGCTCTTCCCCTTCCCAACCGCCATAGGAGACGCTGCACTATAGTTCTTGGCCCCATCAGCCAGCCACAACAGCAACCTTGGGCAATGCACTACCTCCAGCACCTCCTGGGCCCTTCCACCAGCCATCCATAACAAGGACCAGCAGGATACATAAAATCAGGCCTGCAGGCTTGTCCTGCTCTGGAGCACCACCAGGGCTTTCTCTCTCCTGATAGGGCCGTATGCCTTGCCTGATTTTTCTTCTCTGGAAAGCCTACTCACTGTGCTCTCCGCTGGTGTATTGTGCAACCCTCCTGCTGGCATCACTGACCAAACTCGCACCAACTGGCCTGCAAATTTGATGTGCACCTAGGGACCACTCAGCTCGGCCACCTCCTCCTGCCAGCTAAACCTGTGCTGGTACTGGCCGTAGTCCTTGGACCCCCACCAACAAACACTCACAGTGTCAATCACCCTCTGTATATTGATACCCCTGGACGTTTCCTGGAGTTGCTGGATGTTTCCTGTTGTCCCACCATTGCTGGCTGTTGCGGATCGTGGACCTTCAGGGGAGAGTGGTCCTGTGGGCTTCTCCCCCTCACAGCAGAATCAGCTAATCGCCAAGATGTAGTAGGGTCCTTTCCCTCTGCCAACTACCACGCCAGGACTGAGTAGTGAGCTAAGTGCCTTTATTGCCAGGTACACGATAGCTAAGTGCACAGGTACAACCACTGGGTTCCAGCACCCTAGCCAGATTGGCTTAAACGGACACTCTGTAGAACACTCACCCAGGCTAATGCACCCACATTCCAAAGATGTGTCACCTGCATGCACCAACATTCTGACAGGCAGAATACTACACTAGCTTTTCTCACTCTGCTCGCCAAACTAGCAGAGTGGGTGGGACTGGTTTACTTTTCAACTCCTCGTATAGTGTGCTTCCTTGTTCGGGCTCCATGGCCCAGTCCCCCTCTAAACCAGACTCTGTTTCATTTCTGATTATCTGTCACCCTCCTGCCACCCTTTCTACTATCTCCATGGACCTTGATGCATTACTTTCAGCACTGCTTCCTCTGTGCGCTATGTTTTTTTCTTCTTGGAGGCTATAATCTCCATCTATCTACTACTCACTCGACTTCTCCATTGTTTGCATTATTAGATTCCTATACTCGCTTCCAATATCCATCTCCCTCTACTCATTCCTTAGTCTCCTCTCTTGTTCTTGATTTCTCTTCTGCCCCTTCTACTCCACTGATCATTCTCTTCTTTCTTTCATTTTCCTGACCCCTACATCCCCCGTCTCCTCTAGTCCTAAGCCAAGCTTTCTCTGTCACAATCTTTTTACCATTGATGCTTCTGTCTTTCTTCCTTCTCTTCTGTCCTCTCTCCCCTCTCTGGCCACCTTCTTCTCTATTTCCATTCACTCTGGGCTTTCTACTTTTACTGCTACACTTCACTCTTCTCTTGACTTGTTCCGTCCTGTGTGCCCATTTCGTCCCTCAGCCAAGCCTCCTCAACCACGTATGACCACTGCACTCTCACCTCCTCCCTCATGGGTGTGGAGAATCTTTGGAAAAAGTCTCATTCTCTCTCTGACCTTTCTTCACTTTCTATTATTCAGTGGTCCTATGACTCTGATCTTGTTGCTGATAAAAAAACTGTACTTTTCCAACCTTATCATCAATATCTTTTTCACCACTCTCCCCTTCATCTGATTCATCTATTTCTTCTTCTCTCTCTCCGTCTCACTTTGCATACCTTTTCATTTCAAATGTTGAACTCCTACATTATTCCTCCCTGTATACAATTCCATATCTTCTTTTATCCCACCCACTCCCTCATCTTCTCTCTCACCTTTCTCCTCTATTACTAAATCTGATATTGCTTCTCATCTTGCTCACGCTCACCCTACCTCTTTTCCCTTAGGTCTTATCCCATGCCCTCTCATTACTGGGTTTCCCCTCTACTGCTGTCTTATCTGACATCTCTTATTAACCGCTCCATCTCCTCTGCTACAATTCCCACTGAATTCACTATTTCTTCACTTCTTTATCTCTCTAAAATCTTGGAGCATGTGGTCTATACTGAAGTTGTGTTCTGTCTTGATCACAACTCTCTTCTCCCTCTAACGCAATCTGTGATACACCCATTCTATTCTACTGAAACAGCCCATCTTGCTGTCACTAATTATCTCCTATCTACTAGGCACTTTAAACTTTCCTCAATTCTCATTTTACTCGATCTCTCAGCGGCCTTTGATATTGTGGACCACGACACCCTCCTGTCCACACTACACTCTTTGGGTTTCTCTGGTACTGTGTTTTCTTGGTTTAAATCTTATCTGTCCAACCAGTCTTTTTCTGTCTCCTAGGGTTGCTCAATCTCCCCCTCTTTTCTTCTTGCTCACGGCATTGCTCAATGGTACACCAAACCTCTGTCTTCTATAATTTCTTCATTTGGGATCTCGTCACATTTTTTATGCTGACGACTCCCAACTATATATCTCGTTCTCTACTTTCTCAGATATCTTTAATAGTACTATATCTGGTTCTTAGTTCTATTCAAACACTAATGAATTCATGCTTATTACACCTAAATGCTTTCAAGACAGAATTTCTATTCTTTCCTGCCTTTACTAATCCCCCAATAACCCCCCCCTCGATCTGCTTTCCTTCTGCAAACTTTTTGTTCACATGTTCTGCCTGTAATCCAGGGACGTCATTTCACCCACATGCCAGGGGTAGCAGAAGTGACATCACATGACCCTTGACCCCTGATGACATCACAAGAAGTGGTGTCATTTGACCCCACCCCAAAGTGATATCACAGGAAGCGATGGAACACGACCATTCACCCGTTGACAAAACAGTAAGTGGCATCACATAGCTTTGTACACTACAAAAAATATGGTTATGATATCACTATAATGTGATGTACATTTTATACCTGAATGGATCGCCATATGGTTAAGATCAGTGTGCATAGGCCCATATTACCAAATTACTGTGATTGCAAGCAGACGTCCATGACCAAATGATAATGATGTGTTATTATATAGCACTTACGCTTAAGCGCTTTACATAGAAGAAATATACACCCAATATCACCCAACCTGTGTTGGTACTCATTTATTGACCTCAGAAGGATGAAAGGCTGAGTTGAGGCGTTTGAGATCAGACTAAATCACTGACTCACCCCCTGAAGTGTGCCTGAAATAAACCTTTAATGAGTCTAGCAATTATTGTATAGAATTCCAGAAAGACACATTGTGTTGGCATTCCTATTCTTTCTTATTTAGGTTTAGTGTTGAAAGTGTTAGACTTGTGGCCCTCATGTTCTTATTTTTCTTCTTTTTTTAAGGGGCCTGAACAAGAAAGCCAGCCACTCCATAACTAAAGAGCCACATGGTGCTGGCCACAGCCCAGGCGCTTGCATTTCAACAACAACAAAAAAAAAAAGATTTTTGGATTTCTTTTTTCTTTTTTAGAGGTCGCAAGGGAGACCACAGAGGTCGCAAGGGAGACCTCAGAGGTCGCACTTGTGACCCCTGGCGACCCCCAAATGACGTCCCTTCTGTAATCTAGGTGTCCTTTTTGATTATATACTTTCCTATTTAACACGTTTCTAGTGCACACTCCTGCCATTTTCAACTCTCTAACATTCGTAAAGCTCGCTCCTATCTCACATTAGATGCCTGTAAGCTTCTTATGGTATCAGGTAATAATATCCCTATATATATGGTCGCCGTATATAATGTTACTGGGAAAAGGTTGTTGCAACATTATATAGGTGAAGCAAAGAGACCAGGCCGATTCATGGAATTAATGTGCGCCAAAAATTTCGGCGTAAGCGTGCGAAAACGTGCGTATCGCAGTGAAAGAGCGAAAATCGCACTGCAAGTGCGAAAATCGCAGGGAAACCAGCGCACATCGATTCATGGAAGTCCGTGCGCAAGTAAAATGCGGGATGTGCGCTGAAAAAGTGCGCGGCGCACGCCGGCGCACAGGTCATCTAACGGCGTGCGCTAAGGCCACAGCGAAATCGCACATAGCGCAGTACACATTACAAAAGTAGGCGGAACACGGGGCGTTACACGGAGAATGGGGAACAACTCATGAAAATGTGGGCGTCACGGGGGAAGTACAGGTGGCAAGTGCGCGGAACGCCCACACGCTCGCCTACAACACGTATTCATGGAATCGAATAGGGCAAACCAGCGCACGGGCAAAGACGCGCACAGGGCCATACACGTCAACAGGCGGTAGCATCCCTGCGCAGGAAAAAAATGTGCGCCAAAATGTGCGCTAACAAAAAGCACGTATATACAGCTATGATGAATGTCCCATACTGTGGCCCTCTAGGACAAATGACGTGCAAAGGGGTACGCAACAAACACGGACACCCGCTGTGTCAAAAATAGCGTGTGCGTGTATTCCTGGCGTGCGCGGGAAGTATTACACGAGATCGGGCCTGGGGGAGCGAGTATGTGTATTTCAGGGATGCGCGAGAACTTCTACATGCGATTGGCCTGTGTACCTGTATTTCAGGGGTGCGCAGGAGTTTCCACACGCGATCGGGCCTGGGGGAGCGGGTATGTGTATTTCAGGGGTGCGCGAGAAGTTTTACATGCGATTGGCCTGGGTACGTGTATTTCAGGGGTGCGCGGGTGTTTCCACACGCGATCGGGCCTGGGGGAGCGGGTACGTGTATTTCAGGCGTGCGTGAGAAGTTTTACAAGCGATTGGCCTGGGTACGTGTATTTCAGGGGTGCGCGGGTGTTTCCACACGCGATCGGGCCTGGGGGAGCGGGTACGTGTATTTCAGGCGTGCGCGAGAAGTTTTACAAGCGATTGGCCTGGGTACGTGTTTTTCAGGGGTGCGCGGGTGTTTTCACACGCGATCGGGCCTGGGGGAGTGGGTACGTGCATTTCAGGGGTGCGCGAGAAGTTTTACACGCGATTGGCCTGGGTACGTGTATTTCAGGGGTGCGTGGGTGTTTTCACACGCGATCGGGCCTGGGGGAGCGGGTACGTGTATTTCAGGGGTGCGCGAGAACATTTACATGCGATTGGCCTGGGTACGTGTATTTCAGGGGTGCACGGGCGTTTTCACACGCGATCGGGCCTGGGGGAGCGGGTACGTGTATTTCAGGGGTGCGCGAGAAGTTTTACACGCGATTGGCCTGGATACGTGTATTCCAGGGGTGCACACAAAGTTTTACACGCGCGATTGGTCTGGGTACGCGATTTCATTGGAGGTGCGTCTGTGACGCGACACGCGTGGGCGTTTCCCTGAACCCGGGTGCATGTTACACGTCCGAGAACTGCACATCCCAGTGTCATCTCGTGTAATTGGAGGATAGGGCCTCAGTGCGTATACGGGAAGTGACGTTGGACGTTTGGTCCGGTTTAAAAGGCACGCGTAGGATGTCATTTCCTTGTACGTGCTTTTCGTGGAGAGCGAGTGGGTGAATACTGTACTTCTTGTCGGTTCACACGCGATTTACTTCACAGCATTTCTAGTTCGTACTCCCTGTTACCTCTGTCAGTTTTTTCTGATTTTCTCTTGGACCTGTTTCCTCAAACAGCGTTCACTTCTTCTTTTGTCCTGTCTCCTCAGACAGCGTACAATTCTTCTTTTGGCGGGGGTGTTGCCAACGCGCACACGTGCATATTTTTCAAGCTCTTTTCCCAGGCAGACGGTGAGTCGCGCACGTATTTATCAACTGTGCTTGCCCCGTGTGTCACGTACCCCTTCAGAGGTCATTGTAGGCTGCGTGTGACACGCGTACGTTCATTATTGTGTTTCTGGGTGCCACAGCGTAGTGCGGTTTCATTTTTCCACACACGTGGTCTACGAGGGGTCGCGTGCACGTCATTTTCTGTTTTTGGGGTGCCTGTGCATTGCGTGACCCCTCATCTTTCCCCAGGGGTTCCATACAGCCTTGCTAGAGCACTAGGGTATGAATTCCATCTAGTACCCTACCACTTTGACCCCCAATTGCCCAGGACAATAGTTTACTGCAACTCCCATACGCACAACAACATCAGTGCCATGGCTGGGAGGCAGAGCAAGTGGTAAGGGTGGCAAAGGTGGGCGAGCCTCAAGAGGTGGGCGTGGTGGGTGCTGTAGGGGACGTGGCCGAGATTTGCAGACTACCCCTAGCCCCCCACGTGTGGAGGACCAGTCAGGGACACCCATGCCCACCCCCCATGGTTGAGGGAAACGTGGCTGACACCATCTCTGCTCAGCCCTTGTCGGACCGGCCCATTGTGGCACCTGACCTGGCACAGGGTGACTCCCAGGCTGACTTCCAGGTCGCCAAGTCTAAGCCACGGGTGGCAATGCAAGTCAGTGTCACCAGGTCACGTGGATCAGGGGCAGCCATGTCATCTGCTGCCCCGAGTAGGCGGGTGGGGAGGCTGCAGGGGCAGCTGCAGCTCCGTCCACCCCAGCTCTGACTCTCCCAGCCAGGACAGTGTTGGTCCCTGTCCATCAGACTGAGGTGCCCCCTGCCAACATCACACTTCAGCTAATGCCTGCCAAAAGTCATATGGTCATTGTGCCATTGCACATTACTACTACACAGTCCACCAGTGCTCCTGCCCCTAGTGGCCAGAGTGGCGTAGGCCACTCAGGATCCCCACCACCTTCAAAAAGAAAGAGGAAGAGTGCTCGTCCAGTACAGGCTGATGCCCCAGATACGGCTACACAGTCCGGCACGCCAAGGAAGCCTAGCTTCAATGATGCCGAACTGGATGCACTTGTGCAGTATGTGTCCGCACATGACGGCGAAATGTTGATCACTTCAGGGTGTAACATCACACCTGCTCGACGTCAGGCACACTGGCAGTCCATCGCGGACAGCATAAGTGCCCTTGGGTTTGTGAGGCGCACATCTGGTGATTGCTACAAGCGCTGGAACGACCTTAAGCGCAGGGCAAAGAAAAAGCTGGCCTCAAGTCATGCCGCAACTCTGGTGACTGGAGGTGGGTCTCCACAAGAGGACATTGAACTCACTCTACATGAGCATGTTGCTGGGACCTACGTCATAGAGGAGCAGATCCAAGGTGTGGGAGAACTGCCAGATTAGGAGGCATTGTCCGGTGAGTGCACATGCATGTGTGTGTGATCCATGTGTATGTTGTTTGTGGGAGGGGTTCTGGTTGAGTGCCAGGTGAGGGTGTGTGTGCCTGAGTGTTTCGGGTCACCCATGTGCTTCATCCAATACATTCTGCGGCCCTGGATTTGGGTATTACAGTATCCCTTCTGAGCACAGTAGACATTTTGCACTACATCACGCCAGTTGCCCTTGAAGTGGCATTCTGCAACAACATTGTTCCGTATTTTGCTGTGTTCATTCAGGCTGATTGTTTGGATTCCCCCACTTTTACTACGCATTTCTCTGCCCTATTGTCACATATATGACATGCCTATGGTACATGCCATCTGTGTGATGGCATGTGTCATGTATGTGGATTGGACATGCCACTCACAGGCTAACGTGTTGCTCTTCCATCTTGGTGTCATCAGTGTCTGACATTTTCCTCCCCTTCCAACCCAGTGACAGTGCATGCATGGGAGGGTCATAGTCATGTGCGACATGTGTAAATCATGTACTGGTTCTGTAGCTTGTCTGGCCTAATTGTGTGCCATGGTGCTAATGCCTGTTTCCATTTTTTGTCTTTCATGTTTTTCCAGAGGATGACGCACTTGATGCTGTTGAGGGTGAGGAGATGGTGCAGACCCAGGAGGGATCTCAAGCACGACCGGGCACCAGTGGGGGATGTGGTTTGGTGGTGGGGGAGAACCCTCTCTTGCTGCAGGCCATAGTGTCCAGGGGTGTCTCTGGCTGCACCTCCCCAGACCTCTTTTCAGGTGTTGATTCGGATGAGACCTATGTGGATTCACAGGTATGTGTTCATGGAAGGGATACTGTTCTGTCCGACCCACCTGCACCAGGGGTAGAGCCCACTTTGGGGATGTCAGTGTTGGTAGGTGCACCTTTGGTGGTTACGGATGCAGGGCCACACTCCGCAACATCTGATCCTGTTCCTGGGCCAGCAGATCAGAGTGGGAATGCAGTCCTGCAGCCTCAGGCAGTGCCGACACAGCAAGGCGCAGTTCGCCTTGCCCCAGACAGGTGTAGTGCCCGCCAACGCGGTGGCCGTCAGCTACCAGGCAATACCGCATGGGAGCAATCCATATACGGTATGGCAAACCAACAGGCAGCATCATATGAGATGATGGCTCAAGCCATGAAGAGGGTGGCCACTTCCATTGTCCCCCCAGAAAGGCAGATGGAGCAACTACAGCAGGCAACAGACCCCATTTGCCAATCACTCAGGGAGGACATGTTGGCATCCAACAGGGACAGACGGGCGGCCCTGGACAAACTGAGGGAATCCATTTCTTTAGAGGCCCAGGGCCACAGGGAAGCCCTGAGGGGAGAAGTCCGGCACCTCAGGCAGACTCTTGTGGACCTTGAGGCTTCCACTGTCACGAGGACGGAACAGCTGCTGGAGCGCGTCACCCGTACGCTCTCAGCAGAGATGCAGGCAACTCGGGCGGAGGTCCGGGCATCACGTCGGGTGGTGCATGGGGATCTCCGCACCATATACCTCCAGAACGAGACCTTCCACACCTGCATGCTTGCTGCCATGGAGGACCAAACTAGGGCTTTGCGTGGGCTGCCTCCCATAGCACCAACACCTCCTGTGGCAGCAGCAGCAGAGGTTGAGAAGAGCGAATCCAGCGATGAATCTCCCACAATGTCGTAGCCGTGCAGGCTATGAGCCCATGGAGGTGTTTTTTTTCGCAACATCCACACAGGTGGCTGATGGTGAGCACCCTGTCCTCGGACCTCCTGGGTGGCCTCACCCACACCCCCTGGCCCATACATGGCCATTTATGATTTTTGATTATTGATTTTTTGTTGCAATGTTTTGCCTTGTGTGGCTCCCGTGGGCATCCACTGTATTCCGGCTGGGCACATGCAGGCTTGTCCTGAGTTTGGGTTAGATGCTTGGGTTCGTGAGACACACACCCTTCCTGCTTCCCGTTTCCATGGGCTTGCAAAGGGTGTGCCCAAGTGACTGTGACTTACACAGTGACGTTGGACTCCCACGACATGTGTGGGCAGTCTGTAGTCAATGCTGTGTATACATTCCTAGTGCATATTGTTGTTGTATTGTGCACTGCATGGTGTATTGATGTGTGCTTGTGCATCCATGTCTCCCTCCTAATTTGCAGGTTCATTCCTCATGTCTTCACAAGGCCGTCCACTTTTGAGATGGAGTTCATGTTGTGAGCAGTGGACTTCCAGATGTGTGTGGCAACAACACTGTACAGTTGGAGGTGGTGGATGTGCTGGCATTCTCATGTTGTAAGACTACGTATCCTTTACCTTAGTACTGTCATGTTTATGCTATGTGGATTGTATTGTGGTAAGTATTTGGTCATGTGTGTTGCTATTTCTACATTTATGTGGGCATATTGTGTGTGGCCAGTTTCCATTAGGGACACTGTACTTTGTGACACTTGTGTCATGTTTGGGGGATGACTTTGTTTGCTCTCACATGACATGTCATGCCATGGTGTGTTGGGTGGAGGTGCTGGGGAGGGGTTGGGTGACATGGCACTGTTGTCATGTTGTATCTTGCAAGGGGGTAATGATTTGAGCAGCATAGAAGTGTGTCTTTTGATGACACAGCATTGGTGGTGTTTGTGTAGGTAGGGAAGCACACAATGGAACACTTCCAGATTTACAATCTCAGGCTGGTATGGTTGTGACAGTTGACTGTCCATTGAGGCATCATCATTGTCAGATGGATTCATCATTGATTGTCAGCTGGTATGTGCCAGGGCTGTGTGCACTCCACAGGCGTGTGATTTTATGTGAAGTAATTAGCCACCAGCTGCGTACGGGCTGCCTCACCCCGTGCCCTTTCTCCTCCCATGCGCAGCGGGCATGCATGTGGTTGGGGATGTGGGGCACCACCATGTCCACGGCCAGGCCCCGGCGTGTTGCAACGTTGTGCAGGACACATGCTGCCACTATGATCCTGCACACTACTGGGGGACCGTATAACAGCTGCCCGCCAGAACGGTCAAGGGAGCGAAAGCGTGACTTGAGCACTCCGAATGTGCGCTCCACGATGCCCCGGGTTGCAATGTGGGCTGTGCTGTATCTTACCTGGGGTGGAGTGGTGGGGTTCCGAATTTGCGTCATCATGTGGGTGCTAAGAGGGTAGGCACTGTCCCCTGGGGAGGTGGTGATGGGTATCATTAGTGGGGTTGTGACATTACTCTGACATGCATGCATGCGCAGTGGCATTTATACTCACCGAGCAGCCATGTATCGCCATGCCACCCAGCTTCTATGTCCTGGTTCCATTCTGTAAATGAAACTGTCGTGTGTGGAGCCAGGATAGTTGGCGTATACTGAGGTGATGATTCCCTTGGCATCACATACTACCTAGACGTTGATGGAATGCCAGTGCTTGCGGTTTCTATAGATGTGCTCAGTTGCCCTGGGGGAACCTAGAGCCACATGGGTGCAATCAATGGCACCTAGCAGTTTGGGGAATTGTGCCACCCCGTAGAAATCCTGGGCGACAGCCTGCCTTTCTGCAGGTGTTCTGGGCAGGTATATGTGTCTGCGGACAGATGGGTGTGCAGTGATGATGGCCAAGACCTGGTGTAGGCAGCGTGACTGCGTGGCCTGTGACACCCCCCCCACTATGGCACTTGTCCGCTGAAATTATAAAGTGGCCAAGAAGTGCAGTACATTAAGGACCTTCTCCAGGGGGCTGAGTGCTTGGGAGCACAGGGTGGTTGATGTGAGGTCATCCTCCCACTCACTGACCAGGTCGAGTATTATGTGAGGTGGAAACCTGTACCTCCCATACACATGGTCATCAGGCATCCCAAAAAGGCTTGTTCTAGGTGTGAAAATTCTGGCCCTGACTATCCTCCTCCTCCTCCTGCGGTATCCCACGGCCACTGCTGCTAGGAACGGTATTTTCATCCTGGCGTCTGATCTTGTTTGTTGTTTGCGTGCACTTTTATGCTGTGCGGGTCGAAGTATGCCTGCTTCCTGCTGGCGTACGTGTTTCCGGATTGGCCACGTTCGATTCCATGAATATGTGTTGTAGGCAGCGTGTAATACTTCCCGCGCACCCCTGAAATACACATACCCAGCCCGATCGCGTGTAAAACTTCCCGCGCACCCATGAAATACACGTACCCAGCCCAATCGCGTGTGAAACTTCCCGTGCACCCCTGAAATACACTTACCCAGCCCAATCGCATGTAAAACTTCCCACGCACCCCTGAAATACACGTACCCAGCCCAATTGCGTGTAAAACTTCTCACGCACCCCTGAAATACACGTACCCAGGCCAATCGCGTGTAAAACTTCTCGCGCACCCCTGAAATACACGCACACGCTCCCCCAGGCCCGATCGCATGTGAAACTTCTCGCGCACCCCTGAAATACACATACCCAGCCCAATCGCGTGTGAAAACACCCACGCACCCCTGAAATACACGTACCCAGGCCAGTCGCGTGTGAAAACACACGCGCACCCCTGAAATACACGTACCCAGCCCAATCGCGTGTAAAACTTCCCGCGCACCCCTGAAATACACCTACACCGCTCCCCCAGGCCCGATCGCGTGTGAAACATCTCGCGCACCCCTGAAATACACATACCTAGGGCAATCGCGTGTAAAACTTCTCGTGCACCCCTGAAATACACGCACACGCTCCCCCAGGCCCGATCGCGTGTAAGACTTCTCGCGCACCCCTGGAATACACGTACCCAGGCCAATCGCATGTAGAACTTCCTGCGCACCCCTGGAATACACGTACACCGCTTTCCCAGGCCGGATCGCGTGTGAAACTTCTCGCGCACCCCTGAAATACACGTACCCAGCCCAATCGCATGTGAAAACACCCGCGCACCCCTGAAATACACGTACCCAGGCCAGTCGCATGTGAAAACACACGCGCACCTCTGAAATACAAGTACCCAGCCCAATCGTGTGTAGAACTTGCCGCGCACCCCTGGAATAAACGTACACCGCTCCCCCAGGCCCGATCGCGTGTAAGACTTCCCGCGCACCCCTGGAATACACGTACCCAGGCCAATCGCGTGTAAAACTTCCCGCGCACCCCTGAAATACACGTACACCGCTCCCCCAGGCCCGATCGCGTGTGAAACATCTCGCGCACCCCTGAAATACACATACCTAGGGCAATCGCGTGTAAAACTTCTCGTGCACCCCTGAAATACACGCACACGCTCCCCCAGGCCCGATCGCGTGTAAGACTTCTCGCGCACCCCTGCAATACACGTACCCAGGCCAATCGCATGTAGAACTTCCTGCGCACCCCTGGAATACACGTACACCGCTCCCCCAGGGCGGATCGCGTGTGAAACTTCTCGCGCACCCCTGAAATACACATACCCAGCCCAATCGCATGTGAAAACACCCGCGCACCCCTGAAATACACGTACCCAGGCCAGTCGCATGTGAAAACACACGCGCACCTCTGAAATACAAGTACCCAGCCCAATCGTGTGTAGAACTTGCCGCGCACCCCTGGAATAAACGTACACCGCTCCCCCAGGCCCGATCGTGTGTAAGACTTCCCGCGCACCCCTGGAATACACGTACCCAGGCCAATCGCATGTAGAATTCCCGCGCACCCCTGGAATACACGTACACTGCTCCCCCAGGCCCGATCGCGTGTAAAACTTCCCGCGCACCCCTGAAATACACGTACCCAGCCCAATCGCGTGTAACACTTCCCGCGCACCCCTGAAATACACTTACCCAGGCCAATCGCGTGTGTAACTTCACGCGAACCCCAGTTATACACGTACCCGCTCGCACAGGCCCTTTCGCGTGTAGAAGTTACCGCGAAACCCGTAATACACATTCCCCGCTTGGCGTTTGCTGTTTGGCAGTCCAGTAAACTGATTTTGGGTTGTCGCAGACCTTTGCGTTGGATTGGGGATTTTGATGCCTTTTCCTTGCGCAAGGGCGTTCTTGGGGGCGTAACTGGCGCTGCTGCAGGGTCGCTGCGCCACTCTGCGCCACGGCTGGTTTTGGAGGCTAAAATCCATGAATATGCTGTGCGATGAAATGGATTTTATCACACGCGGCTGGCGCAGTCTATCGCACGGGAACACTGTACACCAGCCGCCTGCGCCACTTTTGTGCGAATTTCCATGAATTACCCTGCAAGACTTTTAAGCCTTCGGTGTGGGCCGCACACCCTTAATACCCACTTCGGGTTCAGCAGTTTTGTGAAACTTTATCAAAAAATTGTCATCTAGTTATGGTTATGTTAAGCTCCTTTATTTCTCAAGTATCTCTTGGATTTCAATTATCCAATTTTTTTGAAGTGCACCTTCACCAATTAGGCTAATGCTGTATCAGAGGCAAACAATTATGCAACCCTATGTGGCTAATGCATTTCGGAATGAAATCCTTCTTCAGAGCCAGGTTGTAAATGTCAACTAAATAATAAATACTAAGAATACATTATGTATTGGAATGTTCAAATCAATTATATAGGTGACCATATATATAGGGACAGGGGCAGGTAGGGGTTGCAGGGGTGTCCCCCGCCCCCCATGAAAAATAAAAAAAGGGTTTGGGGTTGTGGGGGAGTCCCCCGCATGTTCCATGTAATAATGTCCCCACAAAAAACTGCACTTTTTCCGCGATTTCTTTGCATGGCGATATTTTTGAGGGGACATTATTACATGGAACCCTTCTTATCACTTGTTGCTGTCTTCGTGTTGCCCTTCCTGCTTCCCATCTTGCTTCTTTGTGTTGCATCTTTAATTCAGCTATATACACTCTTTGCAGTATCCCTCCTCATTCCTCCATCACCCCCTCTCTTCACTCTTTACATTGGCTATATTTTGTATTACGTCATCAGCAAGGAACATTTAATAAGGAAGGTTTACTGTGTATCACCTTTAAATGTCTCTAAGCTCTCACCCCTCCTTACTTTTGTTCTCTGGCTTCTTTGTATGTCTCTGCTCGGTACTTTTTTTAGAGTCTCAATTTCCTTTAACTGTTCCAAAGCACCCCGTGTGCTTAATCCTGTTTTCATACTTTCTGTCTTCTTGCCCGCACATTTTGGAATGCTTTTCCTCTAGATCAATCTTCTCTTACTCCACCTTTGACTCTCACCACAAAAACTATTTACTTTCTACTACGCCATACATGTCATTATGTAGGTTTATTCATCTTGTTTCATTAAATATGTGCACTGTGTAGTGTTGTGGTGAAAGTGTGTTATAAATAAATTAAATACAAAATACAAATACGCAATGGGTCACTCAGTCATGCTCAATTGCTATGGATCAGGCAAGGGAGAAGGAGGCCAGAATCAGATATGAAACTGCCAATCATACATTGCTTTTATACTGTGTACATTCAGAAGACATGCACTTCCCTGACCCAGCTGCACACTATAGAAAAGCCTGACAGATACATGTAATAGACTAAAATGTTAAATTCTATATAAAAAAAAATGGAATAGTAAAATAAACATCTAAATCGAACAACGTGTAGATTCCTATTAGCCCTGCTGTTCAACATGTGGCAGTGATCCTGTATTTGGCATGCACCACTGTATATTTTCAGAATAAATGTGTTTTATATGATGCTTTGACCATACAAAAACACCCTTTAAATTTAACAATATTACTTTGAGATACCCTACATAATTAGTGAATATATACATACATTTGTCCATTTTTTTTGTAGGGGAACCTTAACGTTACATCCCACGTTGTGTCATTGAAACTTTATAAAGCACATTTTGTAATGCTTTTTTTGGGATCAGGTAACCTTGCCATACTTTCTAATGATACTGCAAGTGACAGAGAACTTCCATAAGCCAGAAGAGGGATGAGTCCAAAGGCCGAGTTGCTTTGTAAGATCGTTGAAGTCCAACATGTCTTGCAATATCCATTCTAAGTATAGTAAGGCATTGTTTATTCCTTATATTAAGGCCATACACTGTCATCCTACTGATAACTGGTATATTGATTAATCCAATGTAAGAAATCTAGCACTTGCTGATTCATATAATTAATTTAGAATCTGCTTGGATTCAATTCAAATAACATGCAGCTTATAATGCGTTGCAAAGAATAATTGAAAAGGTTTCATAGAATGCATCGAAAAATGTTTACATGTACTGAAATAAATAACATGCAAATTCTTGCTCTCATGTGTTAAACTCCTGAAATACACAAATTAAACAACGACCACAAACAGTTCCTTATGTGTTATAGTGTAAAGTGTCGCAGAAAGCTATTTCACACGAAATGACTTTGAAAAGCTTGTCACAGCTTTAATAAAGAGCTTCAGTGGCAGCTTGAAATCTGCTCTGTGAGTGGCTCTAGCAGCAGGCACTATGACGTCACAGTTCGAAGCGTAATAACTAATTTCAGTTGTGATGTCATTTTCTCATTGCAGGTCAATAGTAATGTTGCAAAGATTCTGTAATAAGAGCATTATTTACAGGCTTTTATAAGGGTATTGTAGTCTATCATGTGCACTACATGTCAGACTGCAATGCCTATATAGAAGCCTGTAAATAATGGTCTTATTACAGACTCTTTGTGACATAACAAGTGATGTTTAATAAGAAAAAGACATAACCACTGTACTGAAATATGACAGCTGAGTTATGTCACAATGCCTGCTGCTTGAGCAAGCACGAAGCAGAATTCCCGCTCTCACTGCAGCGTTGAATTAAATCCGGGACACACTATTAAAATTCATTTGTTCTAAAATATATTTTGGTGAACTTTATAGCCCTTAATAAGGAACATTTTATGGTAGTATCTTTATGTTGTCCACTGCACGTGTTTAGTGCGGAAGAGCAAGGTCCTATCTGCATGGTATCAATTAGTTGTATGCCACAACACATTTTTAGATACTTTTGTTTAACAAATTACAAACTGCCTATATGTATGCTTTCTATAAACAAAACGATTCTACAATGATTGCAGGGTTCAACAAATGGAAGGTCTATAACATTACATTGAACAAGAGGCCAGGTATTAAATAGGACCACAGTGTGTTGTCATATAGTATAAGGAATAAAACACCCCTAACCTGACCCCAAAAGGATATTGAAAGTCACCTTGGAGATCTTTGACTTAATAAAGGAACTCAGATTTGGGCCTCCTTACTCAATCTGGTCATGAAACTCCTCAGTGACTTGCAATGTCCATATAATGAATGGCAGGGGGTATTTATCCAATATGTCATTATTAACCAACCTCTGATCCACATATTTCTGCTGAGTAAAACGCATGCTCTGATCTATTTACATACTATAATCAATGCTGTAACAGAGTAGGGATCCCGATTGCCAGTAGCTCAAACTATGGGTGAAAAAGTACATTAGTACAATGCAGAAGATATATTGAGCTGTCATTGTTCATTAAGAGATGCCCCAATGAGATGAAGATTCTGAACCATTGAACGTTTAGCAGTCCTCTTGATAAGTGGAAAGTTATGCAGCTCTGCAACAATTCAAACCTGGTACGTGCTCTGCATTTTAAACACACGTCTTTTCTGAAGACACATCAACTCACTGAGCTATGGACAGGATTGCAATCAGCAGGTTAAACATTGCTCTATGGAGCAGGACAAGCAGAAAAATCTTGAGAAATTATTCTATTCTTGGTGGTGTGCACTGAAAAAAGGTCTATCAAATTCCTGGTATACTAGTGATAGAGGTGGACATGAATATGTGTTTGGTATGCGTCAGAAGCAAGGTCAGTAGGCTAATTTCCCAGAAACCCCTCCAAAAAGTGAGAACAAGAATTAGAGCATTACCTCACTTATCTGTCCTACCAACTTAGGTCTAACTAAGAGTGGTTTTAGAATTCACAAGTAGGTATACCTATAATACGTTTCCAAAATAATCCAATTTGAAGTATAACAACTTTAAATAAAGAGAATTCTAATGTTACATAAACACAAAACCGCCTTGCATTAACACAAAAATGCCAACACGTGTTTCAACCCTAAACTGGGCCGTCTTCAGAGCGTAAAGTAAATATGGCTGTTGTTTCACCAAGAAAGTATTGGACTATATTGTGATATCCAATCCAAAAGCATTACATGATTAAGACATACATTAATTTTGTTTCAAACAATTGAAATTGAATATCATTCAAAAGTATAATTGGCGCAAAAACATCGGAAAGGAGAGAGAGACAGAAGAAAAAGAGGGGAGAGAAAACAAACAAACAAGATTATCAGTCAGTTGTCCTCTGTGTTTTATAGATTCATCATACCTACGACAGTTGGTGCGCTAAAACATATGAAGGCAAGCGTCCCCAATCAGCACGATCCTCCCCGCAATGAGAGACAATGACGGACTCTCCCAAGTCGGGAATAAAGCCAAGACAGAATGCGGGTGAGCTTAAATGGGAGTTTATCAATCAGAATAGGGCATGCAAAGAACTCTGCAAACTCCGAGAGCGCTCTGTCTGACAATAGCAAAGACAGGCGTATATATTTACAAAAAACGTCATAAGAACCTACATACTATAGGGGGCACAAGTTCGATGGGATTGGGTGGCGATGACTAACTATAGGTGCTGCTGCGATGCGGTTGGCTTTGGCTGGAAGACGTCACTGGTCAGCCTCGTGGGTTGGGCTGGGCCTGGCAGGTTGGCTGAGTTCATCCGGGCGGTGTTGTTGTGCCATTGCGGCCAGTGTCAGAGATGAATGTCTTTTCCTGACTTATTTGCCCTAGGTCATGCACACCGCAGTCATTCAGTCATTGCAATATTATCTTCTTTAGTAAATCTTCCGATGGGTTATTCTACAGGTTAATGCAACACAGGAGGAATGTACCTTGTGAGGGGTCTGATGGTAATACGTCAGGACATGGTTACCAGTGTCCTGTTGACCGGGGCCATAGGTCGAGGTGCTAAGCTTCAGGGCCTGGGACGGGCGGTACAGGTCTTTCTGTCTTGTTAGAAGTTGTTATGGATGTGCCGCTGTGTGTTGTCAAAGTATTGGGTGTCCTGATTGCACAGGGCCATAAGTCTAAGATGATCCGGTGGGTTGTGGGGTTTACGAGGGGGCACCTTTGGAAGTGTGTGTTCAGGCAGAGGTTTACTGCTGTGCTGTAAATAATGCAGGTGGCGGGCTGCGGTCTTGGGTGCTGCAGAGGGGGCTACAAATCTTTGAAGCGGCTCCAGTCTGGTTGGGGGAGGTGGAGCAGCGCGGCGCGGGCCTCTGCTCTCATGTTTGGCAGTCTTCGCAGGGTGGGAGGGGGAATGGCCTTGCACATATTCACAAAGGTATCTCCCTCGTGTGTTGCCGACTTTAAGTAAAGACATCACAAACATTTGAACACTCTATAATACTTATTCAAATCACTTTAAAACATGCATTTCAACTTTGCTGGATGTGTCTCGATTATATCCAGTCTGAGCACCTTATTCGTACACTAGGTTTTAACAACTACAGTATTTAGTTATATGCATATACATTTGCAGTAAGTGAGGTAGTAGCGAGGTTGGTGGAGTACATAGAAAGTGACCCGCCACTGTACGTGACGGTGGTGGTACATAAGGGGCTTAGACATACACACATGACAAGTGCATTCTCGCGCATCCTGCACATGAGCCCTCCGTATGGTTACATTCATCTTCTCGTGTACTCTAGCAGCATTAGTCCGGTTATGGCGCAAAACCATGGAGTGTAGGTTTCCCAGTGATACACGTAACAAATAGATCCCTAGAACGCTCCTTCATTACTAGTACCCAACTGCAATGGTGTGGGCTCGCCGTTGCTTATGTCATGGAAGCATGCTTTCTTATGTTTATACATTTTACAGGTTTTTGTAATATAAGAGATTTTTTGGAGAAAAGCATACTTTGCAAGTGGTCTTGGCATTAATATGTAGAGACTTTCTGCCATCTTATGACCATTTTACTGTTCTTCTCATTACCCAGGCCTGCTGGCCGGGTCATGCTGGGAGCGATGATACACTGCGGAAAGTGAAATGTTACAATGTTAGTATCTTATGCTAGCTCATGTCCGTCTTGTTCGTGGGAACGGGCTCACAGCGGATCTGCCAGGGTGCTGCGGCGACAGGGATAACTGTAACTCTCCGAGGGTGGGGGCCGCGCTACAGGTCGCTGAGCTCACACCATCTTTAGTATACAAAATGGTTTCTGAGGCCTAGCTAAATTCGATACGTGCGGGCAATGTCTTCAGCAGGTGAACCCTCCACCACCTGGGCCCGGGTGGTCTGAGGGGGCGCCCAATGAGCCATGGCCCTCACCTGGGGAGGGGATGCAGGCAAGGATGGTCTTTTGGACCACTCCTCCCCTACATTTCCCCCCTTTCGTTACTTAAGTAACAAATACTTTAAGTCCTCCAACCTTCTACATTCTGCTTCGTCCATTACTGCCTCATCCCATGCAGGTGTGCCTTTTATGGGCATCCATGCTCTGCACACCCCCCGTAAGCTCTCCCCTCTTCTGGCATATTCATCTGGGGTACAAGTCAGGTATATACATCCGCCATCTCCCGCCAAATCTACCCACACCTCCTGGTACCATTCTAGCACACGGGGCTCTCTAATGGTGGTGTGCCATGCTTTATCTATGATATCTTTGTCGTGATAGATAGGCACTAACTGATATCTCGGTGTGTCATCTGTTCCTGTTTGTACCTGCACTTCCTGCATGTTTTGCATTGTCCCATGGGTGTTGCCCATTGTCACCATCATCATTGCACCATTTGGTACTGCGTTAGCACAAACTCGAAGACCCACCTGGCACAGGCAAAAAATTAAAAGGAGAAACACCACAGCTGGCATCAAAAATTTCACAGTTGTTCCAAGCCATGAGGGGACCCAGGAGAAGATGTTATCGAACCATGTACTGTCTTCTGCTCCACCTTCCATTTTCATTTTTTCTCCTAGGTTGTGGACTGCTTCGATCACATGGGACAGGGAGCCATTTTCTGCGTCTTCAGAAGGTACGAAAGTGCAGCAGGCACTTCCTATTTTTCGGCAAACACCTCCATCCATCGCCGTCAACAGGTCCAGCACATACCTGTTTTGCATGGTCATCAGTCGTAAAGCCCTTAGTTCCACTTTTATTACGTTGAACCCTTCTTCAGTGTCGTTTGCCAGCTGAATCAATTCCCAGCGTGTTATCTGGAGCCATTTTGCGTTTGCTCTTGCTTGGACACTTGAGACGAGTGAGGCAAAGAATGTTTCTGCTGAGCTGAATAATCGATATTTGTCTGGGATCTGAGCCAATAGTTCTGATGATTCCTTTGATATGTAGTTTGATGCACGTCTGTTACGGGTCAGCACCTCTCCCTTGTTTCCGGAAGACAGGACATACATTTGTGACTCCGCAGTCGGCTGGGCTGCACTCTGTTGTATGCGTTCCTGTGTCTTTTTGCTCCCGTCGATGTGGCTTTCTGGTATTACCATTAGGGCTGAGTGCAGAGTGGCCATTGAGCAGCTGCCACTCCATGACGGGGGGAGGTGCAGGTATGCCTGGTTGCCGCATACCCAGTACGTGTCCATCAGGGCCGCTGTCCCTTTTCTCAGATCTGGGATGGTGAGGGTCTTGTTACAGTTCTTGTTTGTACCCATGGAGGTCTTCCCCTCTCCTTTAAAACATAGTTCATAGTCTATTTCGTTTTGTAGTTTGAAGGGTTTTTCAATGGCGGTTACCCACGTTAGTTTTGAAATGTGTTCCTTCCATACTGGTGTGCATGTTTCTTCTATTCACTGCAATTTCTCTGGTGCCACACCTCTCAGTGCTTCAGCTTTGCACATTACTTCTTCCTCCTTCCACTTGTTGTCCGAAAAAAGTGTCCCTTGTATTACAAAAAATGGTTCCTCCAGACATACCACCCCTGCCGTCTTCGGGTAGCAAGTTTTCTCGTTCTGCAGCACTCTGAAAGTAACTCCATGTGCCTGGAAGGTGTTCTTAATCCTGCATAACGTGAGATGAAGGAGACATTGGGCATCTATAATTGGCAACTCTTTGGGTAGCAACACTTTGGGTGTACCTGAAGCATGAGGAATGAGGGAGCAGACATAACAGCTCTCATTTGTTGTTTGTTTAGCTGTAGCACTCATATCCGCATACCATTTATTTGTCTGGTGGGGGTGTCGTGGGTCTTCCATTTTATCTAGTCCTAACCCATAGTACTCATCATACCTCCTTCCCCCCATGTCCCTTTTTCGTCTGTTGTTCTTGTTCCACATGTACTTCCCAACTTCCTGGGCGAGGGATAAAATAGACCCCCCTTTCTCATTCCCGCCCCCCTTGGCCCATGCATCATATAATATTTTGTGTATTACTAGCAGCTTTTCCTTTTCGTCCCTGACGTTATCTTGCAGGTTGTTTTTTAGTATGGGGGCAGGCTGGCTGGTGGGGGTGTTGTACAACCATGATATGGCAGACGGGTTTCGGTCATTTAAACTGCGGGCATTGTAATTAGATATCCCTGGTGGAGACAATGTGTTGTTTTGCACTCCACCCTGTGGCTCTTTCTTTTGTAAGATGACAGCACTGGATGGTATGGTATGATAACCCCATACAAGTTTAGTTCCGTCCCATACCAGAAAATCACCTTCCCTCGTATTGGCTCTTGTAGTTGCATTGGTCCCAATAGTGCTGTTAATCCCAGTAGTGCTGTTAATCCCTCCCCCCTCGTTCATCTCGATAGAGATGAACGCTACAAACCAATATGTAACCAGGCCAAACATTAGTATAAAAAACAACGTAATGCACACGGATAATCCACACTCATACGAATATTTGCATCTCTCATGTAATAATTCTCTCATTCTACTAATTCTATCCGTTGCAGGCTGCCCGTTAGATGCCATGGTAGCTCCTGTTTGAGATATAAAAGTGCATTAAGTGCATGCATGTAAACATTTTGCTGGCACCATTAGTGCCAATATATATTGACGGGGAATGGAAGCGGGTAGGGTTGCAGGGAAGGGTATTCACAGACAAGGGTGTAAACACGTCATAATTTGATCACTTCATTAATTACATATAAGTCCGCATGATAAAAAGGAAAAAACGTTTTTTTTTTTTTCCAGTAACATCTTAAAAAGAATGCAAGTATACTCCTCAGTCATTTTCCCATTCAGGCCCAGTACTAACACACATACACAAGTCCGTTTTCAGACACTCTGCTCAGTTGCATCATTTGCTGTTGTCTGTACCTCCTCATCTACCTCCTCTTGCACATTACTATATGCTTTTCGTACATCTGTCAAGTGCACCCAGTATCTCAAGCCCTTTACTTTCACTGCCGTAGGCGTGCAGAACACTACCTCGTATGGGCCATGGAACCGTGGTGCATTCCATCGACGCACAAAACTTCTGACATAAATTGAGTCGCCCGGCATCAGTTGTAGCTGTTGTTCATGCTCCGTGACAGACCCTGCTATGTTTCCCTCCTCTCTAGTGAAGGGTGGAAAGAGCTGCTTTGATATCGCGCGCGCTGCCCTTGTCAATTTCTTCAAATAGTCTGTAAACTCATCCCCCAATATAGCAGCGCTTCTGTGTGCATCTGAGTGTTCGCGCAGTGAAGAGTGTGCTGTGCACATTCGTCTCCCAGTCACGATCTCGTGCGGGGACAAATGGTGGTCTTTGCTTGGCTGATTCCTCAGCTCAAATAGCGCAAGGGGCAGACAGTAAATCCAATTTTTGTAAGTGAGAAGCATAGTTTTGATAACCTGCCTTTTAACAGTCTGTTCATCTTTTCCACTACGCCATTACTTTGAGGATGATAAATCGAACACACTTGTATTTTATTCCCAATAATGTAGTGACTTCCTTGAAAAGTTCATTTACAAAATGAGTGCCATTATCTGAGCGAATCACGTCACAAATTCCCCAGCGCAGGAACACTTCCCTCACTAGGAACTTTGCAGCGCTTTTGGCATCAGGTCATGCACATGGTCCTGCTTCCACCCACCTTGAGAATGGGCATACAACCACAATCATGTATCGTGCGCCATTACACCTTTCCCCCATGTCGGCGTAATCAATATGTAGCTCTCTGAATAGGCCAATGGGTTTTGGAATTGTTTCCTGGAGCGTGCGTAATGTCATTCCTGAATTGTATATTTGACATGTTGTGCACTCCATTGCTAATCGAGATACGTGCTCCTGGAGACAGGGCACGAACCATTCTTCCTGTATTTCTGCTGCAATGTGCTGTTTGGTATTGTGTGCAGGGAAGTGTAGCTGTTGAAACGCAATTTCCAACAACCTTATTGGCAATACCACTTTCCCTGAGTTGCTTTGTCGCCACAATAAGTCTGTTGCCGATTTGCTGCACCCTCGTTTTGTCCACATCAATTTTTCGTCTGCACTAGCTCCTTCCTGTAATTCTAGTATTTGTGATATAGGCATCATGCTGTATCCTTCTGGGAGCTCTTCGTCTGTCTTGTGTTGCAACATGTACTCACCTGCTTCATATTTCTGAAAATAGGAAGCCTCCTAGGCGGCAGCGTCCGCTGCCGCGTTTCCCAAAGACACAACGTCTGTGTTGGATGTATGTGCTTGGCACTTCACTATTGCTACTGCAGTAGGGTTTTGTAGGGCCTCAATTAACTCTTTCAACAATTCTGCATGTTGTACTGGTGTTCCGTCTGCCCGTCGAAATCCCCTCCAATCCCATCTCGCTAGACCTCCATGTACTGTCGTCGTCATTTAAGCTGAGTATGTGTATATTGTCACTGCGCAACCCTTTGCTGCATGTAGTGCTTCTATGAGCGCAATCAGTTCTGCTGCTTGTGCGGAGTAATGTGATGGGAGGCGGTACTGCACTAGTGTTTCGTACTCACCGTCTTCTAACCTCACTACTGCCATACCAACATGTTTTTCTCCCGTGTCCACGTCAATCGATGCAGACCCATCCACGAAGTACACTTCCCCCCTCGCTCAGAGCGTTCTCACACACCACTGTGTCCTCCCCTCTAAGTAACACAATTGTGGTCCTGCATGTTCTCTAGTGTGCACGCCTCTGTAATGAATGTGGCAGGGTTCACTGTCTTGCATCTCACCACATGGATATTGGCGCTAGACAATATGATCTCATAGGCTGTTGCCCGCTGTGTTGTCAGTGTGCTTTTTGACCTCTCAAGTATTGCAAATAATGAATGTTCCACAAACAATGTCACAGGGCAACCCATTACTATTGTGGCACTTTTCTCAATCGCGAACGCGGCTGCAGCGAGTGATTGCTCGCACGCGAAATGGCCTTGCATCACGGCATCTAAAGTACCACTATAGTAGGCCAAAGGCTTGTGTCCTAGGGATGTCTTTTGTGTCAGAACAGCTGTCATGAGTGTTCCCTTGCAGTGTGAGAATAGGTAAAATTCGCGTCCATAATCAGGATTTGCTAGCACTAGAGCGCTTGAAATTAACTCTTTTAATGATTGGAATGATGCGCTCATTTCTTCTGACCATTCTATTTTTTTATTTTCCTGTTGTGCTTCTTTGAGTGCTTGTAGTAGGGGCCTCGTGTATGCTGCATAGTCTAATATCCATGCTCGGCATTGGGGGGCGTGGCTGACTGCCATGTGAGAAGGACGTGCCTTCAATCGGCTCCAGCGATGTGCCCAACATTTGGCCGCTAAAACAATATTTTGCCGCAACAACTATTCCCGAATTTCTCCCCAGAGGTTGGAGTCGGCTGGAGGCGCTGCCTGCCGAGGTTTCGGACGTCTGGAGGACTCCGCTGAGGAGAAACGCCGTGGTTCTGGGCGAAGCGATCCGGCGCACAAAATGGCGCTTGCCCAACAACCGCAGCAGTGATCGGCACTGATCGGCCTAGACGCCTGGAGACTAGAGCCCGGCGAACTTTGCAAGGGTCGGAGCACGCATGACGAGGAGCTGGCGAGCTGAGGCGGAAATCGCTGGCGGCGAGTAGCTCTGAACCGGAGTAGCGCGACACAACACAAGACCTGGGCTGCTGAGGCCAGGAGAGGCAACGCGAGCGGTGGACCCGACGGAGGAGAAGAAGCGACCGGCCCCCGCCGGGCTGGGTTGATCCTCAGCAAGTCGCAACCAATACCCCGCCAAACGCAGTAAGGAGGGGGCGAAAGGGGTGCGGGGGCCCGGACTCCGTGGTGTGGGGGTGTGGAGGTTCCCCCCGTCCCCCCCCCGCCCGCGCTGCAGTCACCTGCTGAGGCGAGGGCGAGTGCCAGATCCGCTCGGGGCCTGGGGAGTGCGCGGAGCTGCGTGATAGCCCCAGGCCATAACACGCCACCTGTAACGGAGGCCGCAGCCCACAGGAGCCATTGAAACAGGACGGGGGGCCCTTCGCACACCCAGCGAAATACGTGAGCAGCCCTACGCCAGGGGACAGGGCCAGTGGCCGGCACACTTAAGCACCTTACTCGGATACGCTGATAACCCCGGGGGCTCCCCACTCCGAGTCAGGCCAACTGGGCGACGCACACTTGACGGAGGCGCCCCCGGCAGAGGCAACAACATCGCCACACTATTATCACTCACCATATGGGTAGCAGGCGCGAAGGCTTGTGCGAAGCAATGGCCGCTAAAGGGGCCAGGAACAAGCAGAGGCAAACAACAATGGAGACCTACGCGGCCACGGGGGCTGCGGGGACGGACGCTAACCCTAGCCGGGGAGCTGCGGCGGGCACCAAGCCCCCCGAACCCGCTAATTCCCAGCTGCTGGAAGCCATCATGACGCTACAAAAAACGATGGAGAGTAAAATCGACGCAGTTGCTATAGACTTAAACTTGCTGAGGCAAAATGTACGATCCATAGCGGGCAGAACCGAAGTGCTAGAGACTCAAGTTAAGGAAAACTCGGAGGCAAAGACGCGGATCCTCCGGGAAGTAGACATTCTGACTCAGAAAGTGAAGAATCTAGAGGACAGGGCGGATGAAGCGGAGGGGCGCGCACGCCGTAACAACATCAGACTCATCGGCGTACCGGAGGGAATCGAAGGGAATGACCCCACCAACTACGTGGAGGACCTCCTGATCCAGGAAATTGGAGCTGGCAACTTATCCCAAGGATTCACCATCGAAAGGGCTCACCGATCCCTCACCAAAAGGCCACCACCTGGAAACCCACCCAGGCCAATAATAGCCAAGGTACTTAATTACAAAGACAGGGAAACGATTCTTGCTTTTTCCAGGTCGGGCGGCAGCATAATCAGGGACTCAGTGAAAATTGCCATATACCCTGACTATACCCTCCAGGTTCAAAGGAGCAGAGCCCAATTCATTCACACTAAAGTCAGACTGAAAAACGCAGGCCTGCGGTACATGCTCCTATACCCCGCCAGACTGAAGGTCCTGGTCAACAATAAAGCCCATTTCTTCGATACACCAGCGGAAGTAGGTGAGTGGATGGATAGGGAACAAATCCCTGACATCGAAATCAAACAGCGTCGGCCACGGAGGTCGGCGCCCTGACCACTGCCACATTGGACCGAAACCTATAGACGGCAACACACTGCATGAAACTCTAAACGCGGCAACACAGAGTCAACTGGAGCCATACTGGAGACCAACGGCGAAGTAAGTCACCTGCTGAGCCAACCTATCTCTTACCCCCAGAAACACTTTTGGGTGATTAACCCACCCGTAGGGCACCTGTAGACATAGGTCAAACGGAGCGGAAACGGGATAGTCAGAGGGGGGGCAACCCCACTAGACTGGTTGTATTGTTTAAAAGTTCAATGGTTAATGTTTTTGGGACGGGGAACTTATATGTAACACTCCTGGAAGCCCGTCTAGGCGAGAAGAACCCCGACGGACCGGTTCATAGTTCCGGGATTTCGCAGTTATGGGGTCAATTTTGGGGACCCGTTGTTATTGGGAACTTTAGTCAGACAACACCGAGACCACAGGAACACTCCTTAACAGTTATGCCACTTGTAAGGCCTGGACCTGAGTGGAGGACAATCTACAGATATCTCGACACCCATGGCTGGAAATATTAACGTAATAACGTGGAACGTCAGAGGCTTGAATAGCTTTGTTAAGCAACGCCGGATACACGCATACCTGCGTAGATGTAAAGTAGGAATTGCCATGCTTCAGGAAACACACTTGACAAAAGACAAACAAGAATCTATGGCCAAAATATGGCGAGGAACCCTGATTGGATCCCCCTACTCTTCTTACGCTAGAGGGGTCCTGATATGGATAGACCCATCCATCCCTTTTAGAGTTGTGAACACCAAGACAGATAACGAGGGTAGGATGGTTCTGGTGCATGGGACCATGGATGGGAGGGAGATATGTTTGATTAGCACGTACGCACCTAACCATGACGCCACAGGTTTCTTCCACTCCCTTTACCCTCGAATTGGCCCCTATGTAGACTGCACCGTGATTTGGGGGGGTGATCACAACTGTACGTTAGACCCCACGAAAGACAGGTCCGACTCTAAACACTCCCGCCCTTCCCCCCCAGCCAAGGTACTCTCTAAACTAATAACCCAACTGGCTCTATGTGACCTGTGGAGAGAACAGAACCCCGAGAAAAGCGAATACTCCTTTTTCTCCCCACCTCACAAGGTCCATACCAGATTGGACTATATCTTGATAAGCCAAGGGCTGCAAGCTAGGTTTAGAGATGCACGTTACTTGCCCAGGGTGCTGTCAGACCACTCTCCCATGCAGGCCACCTGGGAGATATATCCACCTAAACCCCCAGTTCCCACGTGGAGACTTAGAGCCGAGGCCCTGCTAGACACAGCCTTCCGAGAACATATAAGAGACAGCACTGAGGAATACTGGCAGAACAACCTAGATAGTGTGGACTACATCGGAACTGCTTGGGAGGCTTATAAGGTTGTTATGAGAGGTGAGATGATAGCCACAATCGGGGGTACCCTGAAATCCATCACGACCTCCCTAGTGGGCGCTGAAAGAGAGCTGAGTGAGCTGGAGGGTAGGGCAAATTCGACCCCGGAACATATACAGAAAATAACCGAATTGCGACAGGCCTGTCTGGCCCATTGGGAGTCGCTTGGGAAACTGAGCTACGCTAAACACTCTGAAAGGACACACGCACTAGGGGACAAACCTGGTAAACTTTTAGCTTGGCTCTATAAGAGAGAAACCCCCAGGACACCCATTTGTACCATACACAGACCAGATGGCACCACAGCACATACTCAAGATGAGATCAACCTGGTCTTCTCCGAGTTCTACCGAGAACTCTACTCCGAGACCCCGCCCCCCACCAACACTGAAATAGAAGATGCCCTGAGTAGTATTAAGCTACCTACACTAGACGCTCAAACGGCCGAAACCCTAGAGGAGCCAATTACCCCAGATGAGGTGTTGGCTATAATCAGATCCTTGCCAACTGGAAAAGCGCCAGGCTCAGATGGCATACCTGGGGAGTTTTATAAGACATATGAAGACGCCCTCGCCCCAATGCTAGCACGGGTATTCAATGAGGCATACGAGCGTGGCATCCTCCCCGACTCCATGAGGGAGGCCACAATAATTCCTTTGCTAAAGCCTGGAAAGGATGGAATAGACTGCGGGTCTTATAGACCACTTTCTATGCTAAATGTGGACTGCAAAATATTAACAGCACTGCTTGCAAATAGGCTACGCAGAGTGATCCCCCAGCTGATCCACCAGGACCAGACTGGCTACGTGCCGGGGCGCTCTATTACCGAAAACCTGCGTAGGTTGCACCACATTATATACAGCACTGAGCACAGCCCCCGAAAATACGCGGTGGCGTCACTGGACGCCACCAAGGCCTTCGACTCGGTGAGATGGGAATGGTTGTATGCCACTATGGGTAAAATGGGGATCGGACCCGCCTTCCTGAAATGGACCCAATTGGTCTACGCCTGCCCCGCCGCCAGAGTGCGCACCAACAGGACGTTTTCCGATAAATGGCCCCTTCACAGAGGCACCCGGCAAGGATGTCCACTGTCCCCTATGCTTTATATTATTGCGGCCGAGCCTGTAGCGGCATATCTCCGTCAAGAATATGGAGACGATGGCATTGAACTAAATGGGGTGACTCACCTCGTGTCCATGTACGCAGATGACATGCTGCTGTACTTACACAATCCTGAGCACCTTCTGCCCTACATACTAGAGACCCTAGAATGCTTTTATAGACTTACGGGCATTAAGATTAACAAGGACAAATCGTGCCTTTACCCCTTGGCTGCTTTATACAGGGAGGAACTTAGATCCCTACCCCCACTAGACCTTCAATGGCAGGAGACATCCTTTAGATACCTCGGTGTCACCATACACCGCAACCCCAACACGGAACATATCCTTAATACAGTCAGAGCCAAAGACTCCCTTGAAAGGTCCATGGTTTTTTGGGGCAAGCTCCCCCTCTCAGTGGCGGGGCGGGCAGGTCTTCTCAAAATGGTAGCACTCCCCCGACTATTGCACTTCTTCACTAACGTTCCCTTTAACATTCCCCCCTCATTCTTCAGAGACTTGCACAAACTCTGTGGGAGATTCCTCTGGCAGGGGGGTAGGCACAGAGTGGCGTTGGAAATTCTCCAAAGACCCTTTGAGAGAGGAGGGCTGAAAGTCCCTAATTTTGAGCTGTATTACCTGGCCAGCCAGCTTAGACACGTGACACAATGGATGGCCGACGAAACCACCACTGATACCCGACTTCTCCAGCCTGCCCTGCCTACACTGCTGCTTCGGGACACACTGTGGGTCGAGAGGGAGACACTACGGCACTACCCTTATCTAGCTAAACTTGGGAACCAGCTCTGGAGGCGGGCCTGTGGAAAAGTGGGGTCTGTAGACCCTCTCTCCCTGCAGATTCCCATCGCCGCAATCATGGCTAAACACCCATGGGGGCACACGGAAATACGCACCCTTTGGGAACCCTGGGGGGTGGCGGCGCTAGGGGACCTCACTTGTGAGCAGGAACTGGCGTCATTCATCGACCTCAGCGGGTCCACAGGCCTACCCACTGGCCAGTTTCTGCTCCACAGAGCAGTAATCCAAA
Organism: Ambystoma mexicanum; assembly: GCF_040938575.1. NCBI lineage: Eukaryota > Metazoa > Chordata > Amphibia > Caudata > Ambystomatidae > Ambystoma > Ambystoma mexicanum. The sequence goes on from NC_090935.1 coordinate 1,039,941,488, forward strand.
TCATAAAGAAGAGATGGCCTGAGACCACAGACCAGGTCATAGTAAACGAGACCATAGAGTCAATGCTCGACACTGCTGAGGGAGGACACGAAACCTCCAGACTATATGAAGCGTTGCTGCAGGGCACAACCAAAAACGAACTCAAATGCAAGAGCAGATGGGAGACCGAATTGGGCAGAGAGTTTGAAGACGAAACATGGGAGAGGATAGCCCACTATCACAAAAAAATCTCTAGGAATGCCCGCCTACAGCTCATCCAACTTTACATTACCAACAGAGCCTACCTCACACCAGAAGCCATATCAAGGTTCAAGGGAGCCACAATCCAGACATGCCCCAAATGCAATATGCCCAAAGCTGGTATGACCCACATGTTCTGGGGTTGTCCTGCTGTTCAAAGGTTCTGGGCCCAGGTGAAGGAAAAGGTGGCACAGGCGGAAATAGTAGTTGACATTCTTGACCCCGCAGCATGCTTATTGGGGACTTACAAGAGGAGCAGCAAAAACAAACCCCTCAATAAGCTCAAGGACTTAATATACATAACGGCGAAAAGACGCATAGCCATGAGCTGGAAAAGCGCAAGAGGCCCGAGTGAAGCCCTCTGGTGGGCCGATCTCAAAAGATGGATAGCGGCCGAGACTGCTGCATGGGAAACAGCAATCCAAGTACAGAGATTAGAATCCAGTGAGGAACTACTCCGGTGGGTGGCATTGACGGTGCCACTGCTTCACCCAGCAGCGCTCGATAGCGCCTCAGAAGACATAGACAGTCCAGGTCCGTCAAGGAGCTGAAACATAGATTGAAGTTCTAGTGGTGGTCTCGGTGGAGGCGGGTGGGGAGGGAGGGGGGGAATTGTTTATTTTGTTTTTATGTTCTGTTGAAATACTCATACGGCTATGATTAATCTTTGATTCTTTTGATTACAGTTTGTTGTAAAATTAATAAAGACATTTTAAAAAAAAATCCATGCTCGGCAATAGTTGCACATTCCCAAGAATTTCTGCATGTCTTTCACTGTTGTGGGTTCTCCTACTGATCTTATCGCTTCTACCCTGTCAGGGATTATTCTTTTTCCATCTTTTGATATCAGCTCTACCAAGTATAAGACCTCTGTCATGCAGTACTGTAGCTTTCCCTTGTCTACCTTGTACCCCTTGTTGGCCAATAGCGTTAGGAGTGTTGTTGAATCTTTTCTGCATGTTTCCTGGTCTTGTGCACACACTAGTAAATCATCCACGTACTGAATGATTGTACTCTCAACTGATAGGTTTCCCAAGTCTTCATGCAATATGCGGTTGAATATGCTTGGGCTCTCACAGTATCCCTGCGGTAATCTGCAGTGTTCATATCTCTTTCCCCCCAGTGTAAATGCTGTCAGGTATCTACTCTCTTCAGCCAGAGGGATTGAGAAAAATGCATTTTTCAAGTCTACCACTGTGAAGTGTGATGCCGCTTTCGGGATACTGCATAATATTGATGCAGGGTTCGGGACCAAAGGGAACTCTCTCTGAATTACATCATTTAGGGGGCGTAAATCCTGTATCATCCTCCAAGACCCACCCTTTGCTTTTTTGATTGGATAAATACATGTGTTACATGGGGAGTTTGAAGGCACTATTATCCCTTGTGCTAGTAGCGCATTTATTGTCTCTTTTATCCCTTCTTCAGCTTCACGGGACAATGGATACTGTTTCACTCGGGGTAAAATTGCTCCTTGCTTTAGTTTTATTATCACAGGTTGTACTCCATGCAACAGCCCTACATCATGGGGGCCTGTTGTCCACAAATTATTTGGTACGAGTCTCATGTCATCATCAAAAAATGACGGCGGTGCTCCTACCACTGCCATCAGTTGAGCGGGGATTTCCCTAGCTTGAATCAAAATGTCACAGGGCATTGCTATTTCCATTATAATCTCACCATCCCCCTCTGCATCTGAAAAGAGATCCTCGTCTGTTAAGTCTCTTAGGGCGATGTTGGCATCCGTGCACAGTACTGTACGCCACTCACATCCTTCCATATCTAATCCAATCACAGCAATCCTTTTCGCTGATACCTGTATAGCGTGCAGGTCTAGTGATACCACTGACCCTGGTGCTGTGTCGGGGCACACTATGGGGCGGAAGAGGAACTCTGCTGGTATCCTCCAGTCCATTTTTCTCAGTTCTGGAATTACTAGGGCCAATGTCTTTAGCCCTTCGATGAACATTTCCTCATTTTCCGGCAACCCCCGTACTTCTTGTGTGGTTGTGTGGGCTTGTACTACCAACATTGTACGCAATGGGCATATTCCGGGTGTTGAACACACTATACCTCTCTCAGTGAATGATATGGTCATGTTGAGTTTACTCAGGAGATCCCTCCCTAATAAATTTATTGGTGAGTGTTCATAATACAGCAAAGGTGTCTTTACAGTCTTATCCCCCACTGTTACATCCAATGCTTCTGTGTAAGGAACTTCAATTACAGCCCCAGAGAACCCCTGCGTCTCTAACTTCCGGTTAGATAACGGGAACCGGCCCTCTCTAATGCATGATTTCTCCGCTCCCGAATCAACCATGAATATGAACTGCTTGTCTCCTATCTGCGCCCCTACCAATGGTTCCTCTGCTGCATCGTAGGTGGTAGATAGAACTGGACACGCAAGTGTTCTCTGTGGGCTGTCCTATGCGGGGTGTCTCATCGCCCCCCCTTGATTAAAGACACTCCCTGAAACCACTGATACGCCGCTATAGGGTGCCGGTGCGGGGGCCCCATTTGCTGTTGTCGCAAAAGGGTTGCCTGGCGTATACTGCATATTGTCATTGTTTTGTAGGTGGCTCTGTGTTCTATACTGGTGTCTCTGTTGTTGCTCATTCTTTCCTTGCCCTGGGTTTATCGGTTGCTGTTGTCCCATTGGAAGACCATATGGGCTCCCCGGGTGGGGATGGCCATAATGTTCTACCTCTTGGAACCCGTTGTTGGGTCTGCTTCTGCACTCCCTAGGGTAATGCCCCCATCTCCTGCAGTTCCAGCAACTTCCTTGTGCACCTCCAGGACCCTGCCATCCATTTCCTCCCATTCCCTTACCCTGGTCCGCCTCCTCTTCGGCCCCTATACCCACCTCGTCCCCCTCGAGGGGTCCACTCTTGCCACTGCAGACCTCCGCCTTGCTCCTGCTCGTTCCACTGCCGCTGTCCTGCTCCAGCCCAATTAGTTGCCATCCTTCCTTGTATTGCTACCAGCCCTTCCTCCTCTTCATCTCCCTCCCTGCTGTGTGGGAGCGCGGCTACTGCTGCTGCGACCTTCACCAACTTTGTCTGTTCTAATTTCGCTTCGTCTGCCAATCTCTTCTGCGCCACCTCCTTCTCTCTTTCCTTTATTCTCTTACAATGGTGCACTATTATGCTCTGAATCTCAGGCCATCCCTTCGCTTCAATGCCCGCTATTTTGTCAAGCGCCTTTTGCACCTCCTTTGGGAGCCCTCTTTTTATAATGAAGTAAAATAAAGAAGTCGATTGATACCAGGGCGTGCCCGTTTCTGCTCTCCACATCTCTTGGACCCGAAAAATGTAATCCATAGCCTCCTCCCCGTCATTCATTGTACACTGCATTACTGACTGTAAGTCTGGCGTATCTGGGAATGTTTTTCGCAAGGCATCTCACACCCTGGCATGCACTGTGTTAAAGGAGGCCCCGTCATGGCGGTCGCAGTCTAATGTTACTCCCGGGAAACCGGCCTTAACCCATACTCTCTCAGCCTGATCTCCCACTGCTGATACGAGCAAGCTCTTTACATCTCCGATTGCTAGGGGTACCCCGGCAGTGTGTTTCTCAAAGGCGTATATCCACTTACTTGCCCCTCCTGATAATGGGGGCAATGGTTTTAATAAATTGGCTTTATCCATCTGAGCCCATGGGATATAATTCGGCCTCCCTCCTCCCGTATGTATCAATGGGAGCTGTAGCCTTCCTTTTGTCATTGCATCTACACCTGTTTTGGCTGCTGATGTTCCCAGTGATGCCATTTTCCCCACCCTGTTCCTTAATCGCCCCGTCCACTCATCATCCAGTGTTCTCAATGAACATGTACCATCCACCCCTTCACTTCCCCCTCCCATTGCCATGCTCAACCTGTCGCTTTCTTCTAAATCGTCCCTTATATCACATAGTAGTTCCTCTCTGTCCCCTATAGGCCTTTCTTCATTATCAATACCTTCCTCTCGTGTCCCTACTTCGATTATTTGTGTCGGTTCTTCCTCAATTCTGAACAGTATCTCACCCTTTTTCCACCCGTCTTCGAGTGTTCTATTCTCACTCGGCGCTCTAGACGTGCGCCCTGATCTTGCAGCATTAAGTGCTGTTTGTTCACATATGTCTTTTATCCTTGAGAGCTCATCTTTCGCTATTGAGAGCCTTGATTGTAAATCATCTGTTAGCTTTTCTATGTCCACCCTATGTGTACTTGCCTGGGCTCGCTCCCTTGTACTTTCATATGGTGGGGGTGCTGTTGGTCGGTGGGGTGTAGTAGTTGTCCGGGGAGGCACATAAGTGGGGTCACTGTACCCCTCTGCGGGCACAGGCTTCTTTAATATCGGGTACAAGCTTATTACCTCTATGGGTGGCTCTACATTTGACAATTCTTTAGCATCTTTCTGTATCATCAGTGGATTATCTGTGGTGGATGGTAGGTCAGGATTTATTGCTGGTGCTTTAGGCGGTGGTATCTCTTCAAATAACCTCCAGAGATCCAATATCTCCCTCCTATTGTGCAACTGCTTCCCCTTGTATTTCAAACAAATGCATGTGGCCACCATATCCAGAATGCTTTTATCAAATGACCCTCCCTCGGGCCATATCTGGGGTAACCCCTCTCCCTTCAGCTCTGTTATCCATTGGTCATGATATTTCTTAATCCGCTCCGCGTACCCTGGTAGGTTCTTACAAATATGTGATAAGGGTGTTTCGGCCCCCATCTTTGTGCCCTCCTAGTACTTGTGTGTCTCTGTGTGTCCGCTACTATGATGTAGATGTATTACCAATATTATTTTTCGTTTTCTACTTCACATTCAATAATGGGCTCCTTTGTGCTCTTCCCCCTGCCTGCACAATACAAAACTGGCTGTACACAGTTTCTATTCTATCCTCTTTGGGGGGGGGGGCACATACAAGAGCAAACCATCAGTAATTTTGACAATATCGACCCGGAAATCAAAAAGGTACCCACTCACTTCACCTTGTCATTTTTGTCTTCAAGAAGCCTTATCCGGCCACACTTACCATGACCATTCAATTACTATGCATTTATAGCCATTTTACACACTCACAGTACCAAATTCTCTTCTGACGCATACGAGGTGCACACACCTCTCTGTAACACTCTATTCACAATTTAGGCTGCCCTCCCTTTCCTCCCTAGCCGGCTGTCCCTGTCCGTCTTATTCAGATATATTGATGCGCATATATATATATATATATATTTTGATCTACTCTTCCCTCTTCTAGTAGAACTTTCTGTCTCTTACTTTCCCCCTAACGTTTTGTACGGATCTCACCTTTATTTTCCCCCAAACTTAGAGAAAAGAATAGAAAAAAGAAATAGCAGTCACTAATATATTCTCCGTGTCCCCCTTTGCCAGACACTTTTAACTCATTATCCACTTCTTCATATATTCCCAGTACTAGTCAAGATAGCACTATGCGGCGCCGCCTTCCACCCCCTTTCGGAGCTAGGTTCCCGTCACTTTTATCTCTTATTCACCTCTTAATCCTAATGGCCATATGCAAAGAAAAAGCAAAGAAAGTCTAAGATGGTCCTTAGTAGACCTACGTGCCCCCCTTTCTACCCCTCCTCGTTCCCTGTCCTAAATTTCCTCCTCCACCCCCTTTATGATCGCTCGCACTCAATACTCACATGCCCGTCTTGAACCGATAGTCTCCGAAACTGGGTCCGTCCAGGCAGTGTTGCCGTCAGCTCAACAGTCAGCCCCGGCTCCGGGGAGCGGTACTCAAAGGGGATTTTTCAACCGGGATCCCGTACCCTTTCTCTATTGAGTGCGCACTTCTTAGTGTACCGGTCACCGTTGGCGGGGAGCCTCCCGGAGCCGGCTCACCGTGCGTATCCCTTTTCGACCGGAGATTCTCGTGCCAAAAGGGGACGGTAATGTTAGGTCGGGAAAAAATAATAATAGTAATAATCACGCTTTCGGGGTCACCACTGAAGGCAAGCGTCCCCAACCAGCACGATCCTCCCCGCAATGAGAGACAATGACGGACTCTCCCAAGTCGGGAATAAAGCCAAGACAGAGTGCGGGTGAGCTTAAATGGGAGTTTATCAATCAGAATAGGGCATGCAAAGAACTCTGCAAACTCCGAGAGCGCTCTGTCTGACAATAGCAAAGACAGGCGTATGTATTTACAAAAAACGTCATAAGAACCTACATACTATAGGGGGCACAAGTTCGATGGGATTGGGTGGCGATGACTAACTATAGGTGCTGCTGCGATGCGGTTGGCTTTGGCTGGAAGACGTCACTGGTCAGCCTCGTGGGTTGGGCTGGGCCTTGCAGGTTGGCTGAGTTCATCCGGGCGGTGTTGTTGTGCCATTGCGGCCAGTGTCAGAGATGAATGTCTTTTCCTGACTTATTTGCCCTAGGCCATGCATACCGCAGTCATTCAGTCATTGCAATATTATCTTCTTTAGTAAATCTTTCGATAGGTTATTCTACAGGTTAATGCAACACAGGAGGAATGTACCTTGTGAGGGGTCTGATGGTAATACGTCAGGACATGGTTACCAGTGTCCTGTTGACCGGGGTCATAGGTCGAGGTGCTAAGCTTCAGGGCCTGGGACGGGCGGTACAGGTCTTTCTGTCTTGTTAGAAGTTGTTATGGATGTGCCGCTGTGTGTTGTCAAAGTATTGGGTGTCCTGATTGCACAGGGCCATAAGTCTAAGATGATCCGGTGGGTTGTGGGGTTTACGAGGGGGCGCCTTTGGAAGTGTGTGTTCAGGCAGAGGTTTACTGCTGTGCTGTAAATAATGCAGGTGGCGGGCCGCGGCCTTGGGTGCTGCAGAGGGGGCTACAAATCTTTGAAGCGGCTCCAGTCTGGTTGGGGGAGGTGGAGCAGCGCGGCGCGGGCCTCTGCTCTCATGTTTGGCAGTCTTCGCAGGGTGGGAGGGGGAATGGCCTTGCACATATTCACAAAGGTATCTCCCTCGTGTGTTGCCGACTTTAGGTAAAGACATCACAAACATTTGAACACTCTATAATACTTATTCAAATCACTTTAAAACATGCATTTCAACTTTGCTGGATGTGTCTCGATTATATCCAGTCTGAGCACCTTATTCGTACACTATGTTTTAACAACTACAGTATTTAGTTATATGCATATACATTTGCAGTAAGTGAGGTAGTAGCGAGGTTGGTGGAGTACATAGAAAGTGACCCGCCACTGTACGTGACGGTGGTGGTACATAAGGGGCTTAGACATACACACATGACAAGTGCATTCTCGCGCATCCTGCACATGAGCCCTCCGTATGGTTACATTTGTCTTCTCGTGTACTCTAGCAGCATTAGTCCGGTTATGGCGCAAAACCATGGAGTGTAGGTTTCCCAGTGATACACGTAACAAATAGATCCCTGGAACGCTCCTTCATTACTAGTACCCAACTGCAATGGTGTGGGCTCGCCGTTGCTTATGTCATGGAAGCATGCTTTCTTATGTTTATACATTTTACAGGTTTTTGTAATATAAGAGATTTTGTGGAGAAAAGCATACTTTGCAAGTGGTCTTGGCATTAATATGTAGAGACTTTCTGCCATTTTATGACCATTTTACTGTTCTTCTCATTACCCAGGCCTGCTGGCCGGGTCATGCTGGGAGCGATGATACACTGCGGAAGGTGAAATGTTACAATGTTAGTATCTTATGCTAGCTCATGTCCGTCTTGTTCGTCGGAACGGGCTCACAGCGGATCTGCCAGGGTGCTGTGGCGACAGGGATAACTGTAACTCTCCGAGGGTGGGGGCCGCGCTACAGTGCGCTGAGCTCACACCATCTTTAGTATACAAAATGGTTTCTGAGGCCTAGCTAAATTCGATACGTGCGGGCAATGTCTTCAGCAGGTGAACCCTCCACCACCTGGGCCCGGGTGGTCTGAGGGGGCGCCCAATGAGCCTTGGCCCTCACCTGGGGAGGGGATGCAGGCAAGGAGGGTCTTTTGGACCACTCCTCCCCTACACATATCCCACATGGTAAATTAAAGAAGGTTACCTGTTATTTCACCAAGAAAGTATTGGACTATATTCCTGCATCTGCTGTCTTGTTAGGATTATAAACCGCTAGTTGCAACTGGGTTTTCAGAAGAAGTGATTCCATCTAAGATTTAAAGAGGTGGGACTTGATGTTTAAACCCAGTGAGGCTCCAGAATTTGGAAATACACGCGTAAAAGAAATGTAATGTTAATGTGAAGAACATGTTTGTTAAACTAGAATAAATATTAGCGGTTTTACCCGCCGTTCTTGATTAGTTGCTCGCTATGAGATGTGTTTTCATAAGTCATAATGGTCTGAATGAGGTGGTTCAATTTGATGACTCATTGTTAGCTTCAGTAACTGTAAAATTATACCCCAAAATAAGGTACGAGTACATAAGAAGGAATGAAAAATCAGTTTAGAAACCAATAATGTGTGCCCATGTTGTAACAGCATTGTATGCAAAAAACTATCAGTTTTAGATTAATTCGTACGGAGGAGTTAATAGAAAACACTGATAGACATAAAGACGCTATGTAAACGCTGGCTTACCAAATTTCCCGCTTGAATGCGTACAGAGCTACGAATTGTTGGAGACTCTGCCATGTGTCTGAGCGGAGCTTTGTGGAATGTGGGCGTTGTCAGTACCGGCCTGTTATTTGGCCTGCAAGTATAAAAACCCTATCGTCATGTGACTTGGGATCTCCGAGGTTGCCAGGCAATTTAGGTCGGGTCTGCAGCTGCAGAGCTTCACTGCATTCAAACAGTGTTGAATACAGAGAAAACACTAATGGGCATAAAGACCCTATGTAAACACCAGTTTACCAAATTTCACGCTTGAATGCGTACAAACTATGGAGACTCCGCCGTGTGTCTGAGCAGAGCTTTGTGGAATGTAGGCGTTGTCAGTAACGGCCTGTTAATTTGCCTGCAAGTATACAAACCCTATGGTCATGTGACTTGGAGTCTCCGAGATTGCTAGGCAACCTTGGTCGGCTCTGCAGCTGCAGAGCTTCACTGCATACAAAGAGTGTTGGATTCAGGTTAAAACATGTTTGAAAATGGCAAAAAGACTAAACATTATGTACTGCTGGCATGAAAGTAGTGTTATATTCAGTTCTAACGTATTAAAGATGAATGGCTTTATCTTTGAAAATTACGGTGCTACTGACATGTATTGTCATTAATCTTTTAGACCGTGCAACATTGAAACGTTAGAGCCGTGAGATATTTATGTGCTCGACTGGCAGGGTCTATGAGACAAAGAGTGTCATATAGGTAAAATATTTGTTTAGAAAGAGACCGAATAAATTATTATTAACACATAATAATAATGAGGTAAAAATAATGACAATCTATATTCTTAATACTAGACCTGGGCGATTGGTTCCTGTCAGCAGATATTTGTATAATAGTAAGGATATTAATACTCAATTTGACACACTTGGAGCCAGCTGACTGGAATGCCTCAAACTGATTATGATAGTGTCTCAATGATGCATATAAATATGCATGCTTACGTATATTACATTTTGTAAACCTACCCATAAATGTTATTTAGATCCTTGAATTTAGGCCGATGTATTGACATTGCATGAATTTTGCGCAAATAAAAAGTAACAAAAAAATTCTCATGCTAAATTGCAATAATGCACTATGTACTGATTGTAGTTACGCCATAGATTGAAGATAAATAGAGCTATCAACCAATTGGGATGTTACAGCAGCAACCAACTGCAATGTTTGTAAAGAACTTAATCATAAAAATACATTTAATTCATGTTCCTGGTTTAATCCAAGCTGTACGCATCTCAGTTTACAGATCATACGTGCTTCTTCTTGGCAAAGTTTCAATTGTCTGTCTCCGCCTCTTGTTTGTGGCTTGATTTGTTTAAGTCCTACAAATTTGATGTCACTTCGATTTGCCATTTAGTGTTGCGTTTGCGAGTGCTGTGCAAACGGAAGTTTGGCATCCTAGCTGATCAAATTGGCGAGATGTTCCCTGATCCTTATTCTCAGCTCAGGGATGGCAATTAAAACTCCCACAACATCACCGACCACATCGGACATTGAGTCTGAATCTGAACCAGGGACAATTAGCTCAGATGACCAGGATCAAGTCCCAACTTCAGAGGTCACAAGACACGCCAGAAGCGGCTATCTGGCAGAAATAAAGAGGTACAGAGAGGGCAACATTCCAAGTTACTACAAGCAAGTACGCTTTCAAAAACCTTTCCCTTTAGGCCCAAATATACCAACAACCCCCATCACCTCAGAGGAAGAAGAGGAAGAGGATCGAAGAGGAGAGGGAACAGGAAATACAAATAAAAGGTTCATGAGATCCAGTCTCAAGCAACTGAAGCCAAAGCCAATCCTCAAAACTTAGTCATTTACTTATCAGACAAACACATTTCACAAGCTCAAATTGATGTGCTCGACTATGGCCTCACCTTTGCCCCCAGCATCAACTCTGATATGACAGAAGTGCAAATTGATCTATACCAATTTACCAGAAAACGTAAACTTAAGAAATACTTCCATAACAAGCCTGATTTTTACAAACCTCATATCTCTCTACCTCCAATTAGTACCAGGAGTATCCAAGAAATTGAAAATATTCACCCTTTGGCTAACCATACAAGAGATCATAACCAACCTCTAATTAAGATCCAAAGTGACCATGGAATACATCAATATGGATATTCAAGAATTGAAAAACAGATCCAAATTCACCCCACCAAACATTGGAGACAACGCAATAGAAATCTTTTACAGGGCAATCACCAAAGAAATCCATCAATACATGGATGGTCAACATAGGGGATTCACCAGTAAAAAGCATAACCTGACAAAGTCTGAACATCTAGCACTCAAGAGCCTGGCTGCCGATAACACATTGGTGATTAAAGAAGCAGACAAAGGTGGTAATGTTGACGAGGAGAGGAATTTACTGAGGGGCCCATTGGTCAGCACTCACCCTCGAAAACTAGTTATACAAGATAGCTGCAACAGGCGAGGACAGAGTGCAGGATTCACATACTCCGGCAAGATCCAATAATCAGGACTCAATAAATTGGCAAAGGGAAGTCTGTTTAATGATACATACATCAGCGAATGGAAATAAGCAGCATCGCGATCACCTGCCTCACCCCGACTTCCCCGAACATTAGTCCAACAGCCTCTTTTATGGGAAAAATCTATCATCATTGACGTCTAATTCTACAAAAAATCATCATGCAATACAATTGGTTGGGAAAGGTAACTTAAGTATAGGTGCTATATCTGTATATGGAAATAACGCAAGTGGATTGGATAACTCTTTTCGGGGGCGTCTACGCCCTTTCCTCTACACCACACTTGATTGACATCACTACAAGTACAACGTCTCATTGGTTACAGTGTCTATAGGACCCTAGATTACATGGTCCCTTGTGATTGGGCAAGTTACACCCCTAAACATAAATCTCCATTTTAAGTAGCAGCTTTAGAGTAGACACCCAGGTGCCTAGTGCCCCAAGATTCACCCTTCCTCCCTTCCATCAATTAGAGTTTTAGGGCTGTGTGTCAATTAGTTGGCTGGGTATGGCCTCGGATTTGTAGTCTCTTATCAGGAAAAGTTATGGCACCCTCTGGTTCTGGATGACATCAGCATGTCACTACTACACTACTCCTCCTTCTTCCCATCCGTCTAGGGAGACTACTGATCCCCAGATCTGCATTTTTCCTCGGTTCTTCCATATTTGAGCTTCTTCTGCCATTTTCCCTTGGACGTTCAGTCTTGAATTTATCCCCCACCTTATTCCCTTGACGTCAGGGTTTTCATATCTAATCACATGATTCTTGGTGTGCGCCCTGTTTCTTGTTTTGATGTCCTGGACATATCCGTCTTCATCAGGGTAGTCCTTTTCGTTGGCCCATATCAACGATGCGTCTCTCCCCATGAATTGTCCTCTGGTGTTACACATTGCCACATGTGACAGGTAGTGTGCCATGGGGACATCTATTTCTACAGCCACAAAGATTTTGGACTTGCCCATGCTGTACGGCAGGAGTGCACAGACGAAACATTCTCCTTCTGATTCCCTTCGTCCAACTTCCTTCATGTGCTGGTACCATATGTTGTTTCCAAGATGGGCCGTGCTGTCCAAGTAGTCGTTTAACTCGTCATCGGTTTCATATGGACTTTTCTTGATCCTTAGCGTTTTTCTGTGGTTGGCTATCACTATGTCTCTGAATGCGTCTGTACTGCTCTTTTGTTCAGGCAGACTCTCGGGCATTATCCTTGGAGGGTCAGGTTTCATTTCCTGCCCTGCAGTAATAGGGGGAGGTTTTGCACTTCTTTTCCTTCCCTCCTGCATTCTTTTGTAGACCTCCTCCCACCGCAGGTGATTTATTATCCTTCCAACACGTGGCTGTGTCGTAGGCTCGGTATTTACTTCTGGCGTTGGAGCTGGCGTGCTCGCTATCACAGTTGTGGTGGTTGTCTTGTGCAGCTCCTCCTGTAGCTTCTTTGCTCTAAGAATGAGTGGAAACACATACTCAACTACCGCATGTGTTTTCTCAGTGAGTTCTTTCGTTGCTTCCTCTGTTCTATTGGGTGATTTTGCTATTTCACTTCGATTCGGTTTCTCATGTTGCTCCCTGATTTCTGGAGCTGCTTGTTCCACAGGTGATTTCTCTCTTTCAGTTGGTTTGGCCTGCGGTTTCCTAGCCATTGACACTTGCCCTTGTTCGTGTGCACTCAGTGTATGGGTGCGTGCCGTGGGAAGTGTTATGCTATCATTCATTCCGTGCTGACCCTGTCTCCAGCCTTTCTCACCATTCATTACTTCAAGTGTATGCGTGTTACTGCTAATTAAATTCAACTGTAAATCGTTTGCTTTATCATCAGCTTTTCTTGGAACAGGGATGACAATATAAGGTCTGGGTGCTTTTGTGGGCCCCAGATGTTCATTACCTGGTGGATGCACAGACATTGGGACGCTTCGTGCACCGATAAAAAATGCAGTTCTAATAGTTAACGATAAAAATACTACAATAGTCACAATGCATATACATATGACAGCCTTAAAAGACAGTTTACCGCATCTCCTTCCGGGAAACCGGGGGCGCCCTTCCGCTGGTGGCACGACTAAGTTACTGTTTTGGGCCCCCATTTCAATCAAGTCCATAGTCCACTATTTATTTATTTCTTCGTTCTGATCTCGTTGTTCAAAATTCAGAAAATCAAAGTTCAGCAAATACTAAAGTAACATGTGCTGTTCAATGTCCCACCTCTTGCGAGTGATGATGATAGTCTCTGAGTATGGACTACAGTTCCTTTGCTAGACTATGGAAAAAGGTTAGACTACCGTTTTCAGCACATCACATTCATTCTGCATTTGTTGTGGGAACCGCATTCACAGGGCACTCTTTCAACTCGTCACGGCCCTGAGGATATGCAGGACAATGTTTTCAGTGACACCATGAAAAGATGGATTCGCTACAAATCACGCAACATAAAATATTAAAAAAATAAAAATAAAAGTGAACATATGAAAAGGTAGGAAAAAATAAGAAAAAAGGTTAAAAAAGGTAAACACAGCAGTGAAGTTTGTGTCTCTGTTCCTTTCACTTGGTCGTTTGAGGTCGAGTTGATGAACAGTCTCTCTCTCACCCATTTATTCTCCTGCGTGATAATGATGAACAAATAGAAAACACAAAACAAGAAAAATAAGAACGGATGTAGTTATCCTTGTTTCTGCTCTTTTCGATCTGTCCTATGTTGGAAGCATGAAGAACTGTGACATTTGTTTTCTTGCCTTGTCCCCGGCTGGGGATGATGAAAAAGGTTATTTTGGAACGCCCCCATCTAGGGCTCTTCTTAGATGTGGATGCCCATAGTTGCTTCTGGGTCGTGATGCAATAGCTCTTGGGAGCCTGTTCAAATGGGCATTCTTTGCTGGATCACTAACAAAGGCAGGCACATCAATGTTGCGGGGTCTGCCGCACTAGTTCTGGAAAGTTTTCAATGAGATGAAAGAAAGCATGAAAAGCATAACAATTGTCAACAGGTGTTCTTTGGCTCTAAAGTCACAGGCCTTTTCTTGCAGTGTGATCAGTTGTTTTTGTCTTCGATCTTTCCCTCGTCGGCTAGTCTCACTGAAATCTCCTCAGGAATTCTTGCTGGAAATTGTACTGCTTAATCTGGAGCATCATGCCTTGGAGGAGTGCGCCCATGTGTGGGGTGTTAGCCAGATTCCTAAGAAAGGTGATGACCTCAACATCTGCAGGTCTCCCCACCATTTCCGGATAGTCTGTGACTAATCGAAATAAAACGTTGTGTGCCAACCGTGTATCCTCAGGTGATAGGGACATTTGCCTCGTTTGCTGGGTCCTAATCACAGTCCCTTCTTTTGATGCGAACAAGTTTTGCACTTTCCTGCTGTGTGAGTTGCAACCACGTGGTTCAGCTTGTACCACACTCGGTTGAGAAAGTAATTGTTTTTTGGATCTCTAATGAATGTCAATGTATCTGTAGTTCTCCCGATAAGTCCTGGACATTCTTCGATGATGCGGAAGAACAAAGTATATGCGATCTCGTCAATGATTACTTGTGGTGGAAGCATCTGTGTCTATTCCGCTGTGTTCGGGTAGTGTAATGAAAGTTTCTGTTATGACAGTCAGTAGTTGTCAGATTATTTTCTTGTTTGCAGGGTCTTGTATGAATTCAGTAACGCTGGCTTCTATGCCTATAAGTGAAGGGTAGGACAGTAGTACCAGCTGAAAATATCTGAGCACATCCCACTTGAGACTTCTGCTGGGATGAACCATATGTCCATGAACAAAGTCTTGATCTTACTTTTACTTCTTATCAGAGTCTTAGGTTTTAAATGCTTTGTGTGGCTTTCAACGTTCATGCGATTAGCGCTTCTGTCGATATGAGTACACGATTTTCTTCTTTTACCCTGCACCTTTGGCTGCACAGGGTGTTTGCTTGGTTCTTATTGTCTTTTTTATGTCTATAGAAAAGCTTCAGCGTGGACAAGATTTTCACAAAAGTTCTTTTGTTGGCTACATTGAATGTTCATTTAATTGTCCTTTTGTCAACTTTCACTTGGTTTGAAGAACTGTCTTGTTTTGAAAGTCTCACTTTTATATTTTTTTCTCCTCATTCTTGTAACTTGTCTGCTCATGCGTCCTTCTTCCTTGCCATAGATCTCGTCTGCACGTGCTGCGGTCCGTCCCCATTGTCTGTGGATTCCTCGGCAGTAGATGTAGTAGGAGTGCTCTCTACTATAAAGAGTTTTATATCATTCGTGAAGATCCAGGCTCTTCTGCCTTTGAGCTTGACAGCTGACGGAGTGCAGTCCTCTATGATGAACGGGCCATTAAACCTCGGCTCGTCCCGTCTTTTTATTGTGAAATTCTTCACGAGGACGCGATCTCCAGGGAAGACAAAAGGCGCGCATGGGCTCTGAGTTGCGCCGACATCAGCACTGCCTGTTGTGGTTTGTGCTGTGTCGTCTCTTTTCTGCCATCGCTGCAGCTGGCCTGAAATGACAGTGGAACTGGATGTGAGACAATCCAGATAGGCCTTCATCTCCTCTCCCAGAACCTTCCTAGTTAACTGGACATCACATCTAGCTCTGTCTTGGGGGGTAAGAGGGGTCCTCATCCTTCTCCCCGTGACTATTTCGTGCAGCATTAGATGATGGTCGGAGCCTGGCTGGTTCCAAAGAGCATACAATGCCAGTGGTAGGCAGTGCATCCATCCCTTTCTTAATGTGAGCTTCAACTTGGCTATCCTTTCCTTAAGCAAGCCGTTGATCCGTTCACATATCCCGTTTCCCTCTGGGTGATACGCCGACGAGAATTTGTGCTTTATACCAAGTAACAAGCTAATCTGCTCAGATACTACATTTACAAAATGTGCCCCATTATCAGATCGCATTACCTCGCACACCCCCCATCTAGTTTAAACCTCCCTCACCAGGGAATTAGCAGCACAGGCAGCGTCAGGGTGTGTACAGGGGCTTGCTTCTACCCATCTGGAGAAGGGACACACCACCACAATCATATCGACATAATCAATATGTAGGTGCTGGAAAGGTCCATTTGGTCTGGGGATGACTCCTCTCACTACTTTTAATGTGTGCCCAGAAGTGAATTGCTGGCATTATTACCATAAATAATGCAACATGCTCGGCTAAATTCGGTATAAACCAGTCTTCCTTGAGCGTTGCAGCCAAATTTTCTTTTGACATATGAATGGGGTAGTGAAGCTGTTCTAGCGCTACTTTTAGAAGGGCGACAGGCATTACTGGTTTACCAGTGCTGTCTTGCCTCCACAATCCGTCAGAGGGGTTTAAAGAACAGCCTCGACGCGTCCATACATTTTTCTCCTCCTGAGGTGCCTCCCCGTGGAGCTCCATTAATTGAGATTGCACCATATTGCTATAGGCTTCTGGAGTGGCTCGTGCTACCATCATTCGTTCATGGGTACGTGCCACCTCCACGTCCATGATTGTTTCAGTTTTGGATGCCATATGTTAGGCTTCGGTGTCCACTTCATGATTTCCATGTGACACAAAATCTGTCCCTTTGGTATGAGCGGCGCATTTTACGACCGCTATGCCCACTGGGAGCTGTAGTGCTTTTATCAGCCTGTCTAACAAGGCTGCGTGTTGCACTGGTGTGCCGTCTGCTCGGAGGTAGCCCCTCCTCTCCCAGCGCGCTAATCCTGCGTGCACTGTTGACGCCACATAGGCGGAGTCGCTGTACACTGTTACGTCTGCATGGTTCTCGATGGCGAGTATCAGTGCCACTAGTTCTGCAGCCTGTGCCGAATAGTGAGATGGTATTCGCGCACTGACAAGTACTCGGAACTCTCCATTTGCCATGTGTTTGATTACGGGCACGCCTGTATATCTTTGCCCGTCATCTTGGTCAATTCTTGATGACCCGTCAATAAAGACAATTTTCCTTGACCCTGGGGATCTCATCATAGTATTCTTCAAAGTTTGCACAGTCATGCACAGGTTCTCCCTCTGTGACTGGCTTGGCTATAAACATAGCAGGGTTCACCGTTTTGCATCGCACTATTTTGATCAATGGTTTAGAGATAATCACCTCGTAGGCTGATGCTCTTTGCGAAGTCCACGTGCCCTTTGGCTTCTCTAGTATGGCGAATAGTGAGTGCACAACATATAATGTCATGGAGCACCCCATCACAATGGATGACGCCTTCTCAATAGCGAACGCGGCGACAGCTACATTTTGTTCGCACGGGAAGTGGCCCTTCATGACCGTGTCCAGAATCCTGCTGTAATATGCTAGGGGTTTATATCCCAATGAGGTTCGCTGCGCGAGCACTGCTGTCATAAAACTGCCATCGGTATGAGAGAACAGATAGAATTCCTCCGCATAATTAGGAATCCCGAGAACTGGGGCCTTACAAATTGCCCCCTTGAGTTCTGTAAACCTCTTCTCCATTTCTTCATTCCATTCAATTTCCTCTCTTGTTGCCTGGGCCTTTTTAAGGGCCTGTAACAAGGGCTTGGTATATGATCTGTAGTCAAAGACCCATCCTCTGACATAATTGCACAAGCCTAAGAAGCTTTGCATTTGCTTTATTGTGCGCAGCATGGCTGTGTGCATGATAGCCTCGGCCCTTTCTGGGGTTACCGTTTTTGCCTCATGTGAGATTAGTTGCCCTATGTACAACACCTCCTGTTGGCAGTACTGCAGCTTGTCCTTGTCTACTTTGTATCCTTTCTCAGCCAATACGGTCAATAGCTGGACCGAGTTGTGTCGGCATTGCTCTTCAGTGATGCTGCAGATTAGAATGTCATCTACATACTGCAAAACAACACTGACCACCGCAATATTGCTTAGGTTCATTTGCAGGACTCTGTTGAAAATAGATGGAGACTCGCAATACTCCTGTGACAACCTTGTACTTTTCAGGCGCATTTGCCTGAAGGTAAATTACGTCAGGTCTTGTGAGTCACGGTGTAGTGGGATCGAGAAAAATGCATTTTTCAAATCGATCACCATGAAGTATTTTGCCTCAGTGGGTATGTTGCACAAAATTGTGGATGGATTCGGGACTAGAGGAAACTCGGCTTCGACTATGTCGTTCAATGCTCGTAAATCCTGGATTAAACGCCAATACCCTCCCTTTGATTTCTTGACAGGATAAATCATTGTGTTGCAAGGTGATTCTGACATCACAAGGATGCCCTGCTCCATCATGGCTGAGATTGTCTTTGCAATCCCTTCATCCGATTCTCTGGACATGGAATACTGTCATGCCCGTGGCAGAACTGCCCCTGGTTTTAGTTAAATTTTCACTTCGCAGGCCCCTTTCAGGAGACCTACGTCATAGGGCCCTGTAGTCCATACCTTGGCCGGCACCAGGGCCATGTCATTATCAAAGTATTCTGGACGTACTAATGCTAACATCATCCTCTGCGGTACCTCCCGCCTGATCATTTTGACCCAAAATATGAGACTCACTTCCACCCGCGTCTCTTCTAGGTCATGGTGTTCTTCGAACAGATCGTCATCGGTGATATCAGTCACTCGATACCCTTCTTCGATGGCGATAATCGCACACCAAGGCCTGCCCTCATCGTCACATCCCTCAACCAATACCACTTTTCCTCGCACTGCGGCAGAGTGTATCATTAAGGGAAATACTTGTCCCTCCTCTTCGTGCATGGGTATTCTTGGCCTGAATAGAAACTCATCCGGAGTTCTCATAGTTTTGTCTGCGAGTCCTGGCAACCCCACCATAAGTACTCGCACGCCATATGCAAATACTTCTGGCTCCAGCGGTACAGCTCTCATAGCTGCACGTCCAGAGTATGCTCTGATCATTTTGCACACGTTTGAATAATGCATTCGTGGGGTGGAGCACACTATGCCATCCTCAGTGAATGAGATGGTCATATTCAACTTTGTCATCAAGTCCCAAACCATGATATTTACTGGAGACGGACGAGAATACAATAAAGGTAGATTCATGTCGCACTCTCCCATGGAAACTGGGAGTGCATCAGTAAAGGGAACTCTGCTATGAGCTCCAGTAAAACTCTGGGTATCTATTGCCTCGCCGGACAAGGAGAACTTGCCTTCTCGTATGCACGAGCGCGTTGCACCCGTGTCAACTAAGAAGGAATATTCTTTCCCCCCTATGGTGACATTTACCCTTGGTTCCCTGTTAGAATGTCATCTACATACTGCAACACTGACCACCGCAATATTGCTTAGGTCCATTTGCAGGACTCTGTTGAAAATAGATGGAGACTCGCAATACCCCTGTGGCAACCTCGTACTTTTCAGGCGCATCTGCCTGAAGGTAAATTACGTCAGGTCTTGTGAGTCACGGTGTAGTGGGATTGAGAAAAATGCATTTTTCAAATCGATCACCGTGAAGTATTTTGCCTCAGCGGGTATGTTGCACAAAATTGTGGATGGATTCGAAACTAGAGGGAACTCGGCTTCGACTATGTCGTTCAATGCTCGTAAATCCTGGATTAAACCCCAAGACCCTCCCTTTAATTCCTTGACAGGATAAATCACTGTGTTGCAAGGTGATTCTGACGACACAAGGTTGCCCTGCTCCATCATGGCAGAGATTGTCTTTGCAATCCCTTCATCCGCTTCTCTGGACATGGAATACTGTCGCGCCCGTGGCAGAATTGCCCCTGGTTTCAGTTTAATGTTTACTTCGCCGGCCCCTTTCAGGAGACCTACGTCATAGGGCCCTGTAGTCCATACCTTGGCCAGCACCAGGGCCATGTCGGTATCAAAGTATTCTGGACATACTAATGCTAACATCATCCTCTGCGGTACCTCCCGCCTGATCATTTTGACCCAAAATATGAGACTCACTTCCACCCGCGTCTCTTCTAGGTCATGGTGTTCTTCGAACAGATCGTCATCGGTGATGTCAGTCACTCGATACCCTTTCTTCGATGGCGATAATCGCACACCAAGGCCTGCCCTCATCATCACATCCCTCAACCAATACCACTTTTCCTTGCACTGCGGCAGAGTGTATCATTAAGGGAAATACTTGTCCCTCCTCTTCCTGCATGGGTATTCTTGGCCTGAATAGAAACTCATCCGGAGTTCTCATAGTTTTGTCTGCGAGGCCTGGCAACCCTGCCACAAGTACTCGTACGCCATATGCGAATACTTCTGGCTCCAGCGGTACAGCTCTTATAGCTGCACGTGCAGAGTATACTCTGATCATTTCGCACACATTTGAATAATGCATTCCTGGGGTGGAGCACATTATGCCATCCTCAGTGAATGAGATGGTCATATTCAACTTTGTCATCAAGTCCCGACCCATGATATTTACTGGGGACTAACGAGAATACAATAAAGGTACATTCATGTTGCACTCTCCCACGGAAACTGGGAGTGCATTAGTAAAGGGAACTCTGCTATGAGCTCCAGTAAAACTCTGGGTATCTATTGCCTCACCGGACAAGGAGAACTTGCCTTCTCGTATGCACAAGCGCGTTGCACCCGTGTCAACTAAGAAGGAATATTCTTTCCCCCCTATGGTGACATTTACCCTTGGTTCCCTGTTAGGGTCTGGTGTCACTGATAGGATAGAACACATCAGAGTTCCCTGTGAGCTGTCCTATTTCATATATAGGTTCGGTCCATTGTATACCTGTGGGTTTCCTCCACCTGAATTAGTGCCCTGAACCACTTGTGGCAATGTCTGCTGGGGTTGTCCCTGCGGTACATTCCCCATGTTCAGTGGTTGGACCACTTGCTGTGCACCTTGCTGCAAGCCACCTGCCTGCTGCTGCACGGTATAGTTTTGTGCATTGCCCTGTTGTGGGCTAGCAGGTTGATTCACCATGCCTGTCCCCATCCCTTGGTTGTTCTGCCACATGCCTTGGCTTCTGCACATGCGCGCCACATGTCCTGTCACTCCACATAGCCAACACACTGGCAGTGGTCGGGCCATCTGTCCATCTGGACTGCCCATTGGTGCGCTGTGGATACCACCTTGAACATTTTGAAAACCTCCTTGGTTACTTCTAAAGCCTCCCTGATTGCTCTGCCATCCTCTTTCTCCAAATCCCCTTCCTCTTGGGTAATATCCCGCGTTACCCTGACTACTCTGGGGCGGGTTAGCTGCACGCTGTGCACTCGATTCGGCTTGGCTTGTTAGCATGGCTCCCTCCAGAGCATATTTTGAGAGCTTCCTTTGCACTAGCTTCGCCTCTTCTCCCTTACGCATTGCCTTTTTCTTTCGATTCTTTTCTTGCAACAGCCTACAGTAATGTGCAATTGTCAACTGGATCTCAGCCCATGGTTTAGCTTCTATTCCTACCAATTTTTTTAGCTGTTTTTGCACCAGTTCTGATAACCCTTGGCACAATATATGGTAGAATACAGGGATCGATTTCGTCCAAGACTCATGCATTTCGAGCACCCACGCGTCTTGAAAATTCTGGATATAAAGCAACGGATCCTCTGACTCCTTCATTTTTCGAGTCATTATAGCTCCCATATCAGACGTGTCTGGATATAGCGTACGCAGTGCTTTCCATACTGCTGCTCTACAGTTATTAAATGGCGCTCCGTCATGAGAGGTGTTAGTTATGGTTACCCTAGGGTAGCCTGCCCTTTTCCACACATCGTCTGCTCTTTCTCCGAGTATAGCAATTAGGAGACCCTTGATGTCCCCTATAGCTAGGGTGACGCCCCCCGTAATTTTTTCTAGCTCATGTATCCACTTCCCGGCTCTCGATGTGAACATTGGAAGCTTCTTTTTGAGATTCTCTTGGTCTATGTGTGGCCATGGAATATATTGCGGTCTTGCTCCCCCCTTTTCCAACAGTGTGAATTGGAATGCACAATCTTCCTTTCCCTTCTATACACCCCCTCGGTCTCTCGCCGGGGTGGCGTTCCCACCTTGTGTCTACCTGGCAGTGCCCTTAATCTATCAGTATAGGCAGGTGCCGACGCCCCCCTCTGACCGGGGTGCGTGTCTTCATCTCGGCTGGACTGTCCAGCTGAATTTGGTGTCCAACTTATGGACTCGCCCGCGTCTGACCACCGTACCTCTCGACTCCCTGGGAGCCGCGTTTCGCACCGCCTCCCTTCGTCATACATCACTTCCTCCGCTTCTCCATCGGAGTCTGACTCTGAATACTCCCAGTTTGCACAACTTCTTGCATCATCTTCATTCTGCCCATCTTCTAGTCTATCTAGGGAACGTCCCCTACTCTCACTACTTCAGGTGACATCCTCAGTGTCATATAACTGAGTGCTCTCTAAGCGCTCATCTTCCCTTCCTTCTTGGGAGATTCGTTCCAGTCCCATCTCATCATATATTTTATCAATCACTTCCCCAATGCTTCGGGTGTCGAAGTCATCATCAATAATTGTCCCGCTTGTACTTGGCACCCCATCATTTGCAGGAAAGAATTCTTCTATGTCTTCCCAGTCTACAACAGGACTGGGTTTTTTAACTTCCCGTTGCAAATATTCTAAATCTCGCGCCCTTTGCCTGTGTTTACGCTCTGCTTCCTCATCCATTTCTCTTCGCTTCTTCGCTTCCTCTCTAGCCTTAACTACTTCCCTCATCCGTTCATTTCTACGTTCTTTTGCCCTTATACTTTCCTTGTATTCTCGCTTTTTTACCTTTCTTTCATGCACTCTCTTCTCTTCCTCTAACCTAAGCATGTTCTGCCTGTACTTTTCATAGGCTGCATATTGCGGGCGACTGAGCGGTATACCTTGCTCTTCGCGATATAGTTGTTCTTGCCGTAACCTATCCTTCTTTCTTGCCCTTTCGTTTCTTATGTCCACTTCTTTTTCCCTTTCCTTTCTTTGCGCCTCATCAGACCGTTCACTCGGCCTTGCACCATCACTTCCTTTTCCATCTAACTTCAACAGTATCTGCTCTCCCATCCATTCGTCCTTTGTACATGTTAACTCATTGGTTCCTTTCTGCTTCTTTCCCTCTCTCTCCCTATCTAGAGGTGCACTCGTTTGAGCCTGTTTCTTCCTTTCCTCATCTCGCCTCTCTTTTCCCCATGGGACTGTGGAGGCCAAGTCAATTTCCTGTTCCTTCTCTTTCGTCTCGTCACTGCTACACGCAGGTGACTCATATGCAGGGTTGCTATAACCTGTGGCTGCCTTAAGCTCTCTTAGTGGGTAAAGACCCTCTGACTTACTTCCCTCAACAACTGGTAACGGCCGGGCAGGTGGCGCAGTAGGCGTCTCACCCCCCTCCGTACATACATTTAATATCCAGTCTGCGGGGGGGTCTTCTTCTTTTGTTTGCTCAAACATGTTCCAAAGCTCAAGAACAGCAAGGCGTTTTTCGAGCTTCTTCCCACTATATGTGGCATGTAGGAAGGTGGTCATGTGCTGTAAAACAGCCTTTGACAATGACCCATTTTTGGGGCCACAGCATAAACATTTTATTTGCGGTGCCCTTAACCCACTCCTGGCTATATTTCTTCAATTTTGTTGCGTGCTTTGGCAACTGCTTGCATAAGTGTGCAAGTGGGGTAACTTCTTCCATCCTTAATGTTGTTATCAACAATGTTCATACAGTTTTTCAACTTTACGCTATTATGAGCAAGCACCACATACGCGAGCTCCAATCCAATTTTTCCGCAAAATTTTATACCAACAAAACACATCAATTCAGTGGAGATTCCCTCTCATTTACAGAATCGCGTAAAAGCAATAATACATTGCCATCAATTAATAACACAATAATTCCACATTCAGCATACACAGAACATATAGGACAGACGTATACCTGCCTTCTAATTGTTACCCCGTCATGGGATTTGAACTAACCCCTTTATGATGTCTTTAAACTTCATCGTAGCTTAAAGTCCCCCCTCTGTGGGCTCTGGGTTCAAGTTCCTTCTGACCACTCTTTAAAGCGCAGGAACAAGGCGAATTTTACAGTTTTCTCTCAGGTGCCCCCCCGATATTCCTTACATTTTTTTTCTCGGGTGCCCCCCTGGTATTCCTTACAGTTTTTTTTTCTTGGGTGCCCCCCGGTATTCCTTACAGTTTTTTTCTCGGGTACTCCCCCCCCCCGGTATCCCTTACAGTTTTTTTCTCGGGTGCCCCCCCGGTATTCCTCCCAATTACTTCAGGTGCCCGGGTTTTTACCCTTTCATTCTATACAGTCTTTCCTACTTTTAACTGTATTAATCTTCTCCACCACCCTCTGTTACCTTTCCCCTTCTTACTCTAAGGACTATAAGACATTTGCCAAGGTAACGAGTTTCGTTGTTTTCACTCACCGATCACCTCTTTTCCTCTCTGGAACTTCAGGATCACCGCCCCTTCCTCTTCCTGCTTTTATGGTTTTCGTCTGATCCGCTACCCGTCGGTATGAGAAGGGTTATGCTTGGAAAGGCGGGTTCCTTCAGACCCACTGCAGACTTTTTGGGAATGATTACACTATCATTGTCCACGGGGAGCTTCTCAGCCTACTCAGCTGGAATAGCGAAAGGACTCGTGATGTAACCGAAGGCCTAGAGTTACTTCGTGCCGTCGGTCTAAAGGTGTCTTATACTATATCAATCAACAATCTATAATCGATGGCGAAACAATCCTCTGCTACCAAGTGTTGACGAGGAGAGGAAATTACTGACGGGCCCATTGCTCAGCACTCAGCCTCGCAAACTAGTTATACAAGATAGCTGCACCAGGCGAGGACAGAGTGCAGGATTCACATACTCCGGCAAGATCCAATAATCAGGACTCAATAAATTGGCAAAGGGAAGTCTGTTTAATGATACATACATCAGCGAATGGAAATCAGCAGCATCACGATCACCTGCCTCACCCCGACTTCCCCGAACATTAGTCCAACAGCCTCTTTTATGGGCAAAATCCGTCATCATTGACGTCTAATTCTACAGAAAAATCATCATGCAATACAATTGGTTGGGAAATGTAACTTAAGTATAGGTGTTATATCTGTATATGGAAATAACGCAAGTGGATTGGATAACTCTTATCGGGTGGGCGTCTACGCCATTCGCTCTACACCACACGTGATTAACGTCACTACAAGTATGACGTCTCATTGGTTACAGTGTCTATAGGACCCTAGATTACATGGTCCCTTGTGATTGGGCAAGTTACACCCCGAAACATAAATCTCCATTTTAATTAGCAGCTTTAGAGTAGACAACCAGGTGCCTAGTGTCCCAAGAGTCACCCTTCCTCCCTTCCATCAATCAGCGTTTTAGGCTGTGTGTCAATTACTTGGTTGGGTATGGCCTCGGATCTGTAGTCTCTTATCAGGAAAAGTTAGGGCGGTGGTACATCTTCACGCCTGTCTGGTCATGTGTTGGTTAACCTGAATCTGCTTCAGTTTCCATCCTTTTGTGCATTTAATTCTGTGTGCGCTTGGCCACCTGCATGGGCCTCTCTTATCTTGACCTTCACGGGCGGGCTGGTATTCTCTGTAGTTGGAGTCTCGTGAGCTCATGCTCACCTCCCCTTCTCTGGTTGACCTCGATCTCCCTGGCATAAGCCCCTCTTTGTTGAGATTCGATTCAGCTCCTTCTCTGGTCTTTGCTGGGTTTCTAAACTCGGCCTGTCAAGCCTTTGGCCGCCTGGGTACATTTCTGCTTTAACAAAATGGAGTTGCACGTGTACATTGTGCAGTATTGAGGTAGATATATGGTTGGCGCCTGCCGCTCTACTCTCCTACTAGGCATTGCAAGCAGTATCGATTTCTTAGCCTCTTGCATTTCAAGCTTATTTACACACATTCAACAGGGCTGTTGCTTCCATCTTGCCTTATGGCACCATTCTCTTATGTTTTAACAGTGTCTCTCCCCTGCATCCATTATCATTATCCTTGCGGTTACTAGTACTGCCATTCGTGCTTTCAGTAGCCAAGTCTGTTTGTTCTCGGGGCTGCTCGGGCCCTTGGTTTATTTTCATTGGCCTTCCATTAAGGCCTTAGGGGTCTCCTCGTGGACCGTGTGCAGGTATTCCTCATTCCGTATCAGTGGCTGGTATGGCTGTCTGATAGGGTATCGTGCTGCCCAGGGTTGTAGCGTTATGGCTTCTTCAACCGGTATTCATCTCCTTACGTACAAGGGGCAGAGTCCCAGTGCAGCTCTCTGTTGGTTTATTTGCTCCTCATACGTCACGTACCACAGCGAGTACCTTACTGGCAACTCACAATGGGGGGCAGGGGTGCGGGTCATATCTGGGACCTCCTCTACAGTAACATTGTGATTCTTAATAAAACGGATAGTATTTCCATGGCCCAAGAACAACAAGAGGCAGAGACAGACAATTGAAACTTTGACAAGAAGAAGCATGTATGATCTGTAAACTGAGATGCGTACACCTTGGATTAAACGAAGAACATGAATGAAATGTATTTTTATGATTCAGTTCTTTACAACCATTGCATTGTTAGGGCAGTTGGTTGCTGCTGTAGTATCCCGATTGGTTGATAGCTCTATTTATCTTCAATCTTTGACGTAACTACAATCAGTACATAATGCATTATTGCAATTTTGCATGAGAATTTTTTTGTTACTTTCTATTTGCGCAAAATTCATGCAATGTCAATACATTGGCCTAAATTCAAGGATCTAAATAACCTTTACGGGTAGGTTTACAAAATTAAATATACGTAAGCATGCATATTTATCCGCATCATTGAGACACTATCATAATCAGTTTGAGGCATTCCGGTCAGTTGGCTCCAAGTGTGTCAAATTGAGTATTAATATCCTTACTATTATACAAATATCTGCTGACAGGAACCAATCGCCCAGGTCTGGTATTAATCTATATTAATAATATAGATTGTCATTATTTTTACCTCATTATTATTACGTGTTAATAATAATTTATTCGGTCTCTTTCTAAACAAATATTTTACCTATATGACACTCTTTGTCTCATAGACCCTGCCAGTCGGGCACTTAAATATCTCACGGCTCTAACGTTTCAATGTTGCACGGTCTAAACGATTAATGACAATACATGTCAGTAGCACCGTCATTTTCAAAGATAAAGCCATACATCTTTAATACGTTAGAACTGAATATAACACTACTTTCATGCCAGCAGTAAATAATGTTTAGTCTTTTCACCATTTTCAAACACGTTTTAATCTGAATCCAACACTGTTTGTATGCAGTGAAGCTCTGCAGCTGCAAAGCAGACCAAAGTTGCCTAGCAACCTTGGAGACTCCTAGTCACATGACCATAGGGTTTGTATACTTGCAGGCCAATTAACAGGCCGTTACTCACAACGCCTACATTCCACAAAGCTCCGCTCAGACACACGACGGAGTCTCCAACAATTCATAGTTTGTACGCATTCAAGCGGGAAATTTGGTAAGCCGGCATTTACATAGCGTCTTTATGTCCATTAGTGTTTTCTCTTTATTCAACACTGTTTGTATGCACTGAAGCTCTGCAGCTGAAGAGCCGACCTAAGTTGCCTGGCAACCTCGGAGACCCCAGGTCACATGACCATAGGGTTTTTATACTTGCAGGCCAATTAACAGGCCTGTACTGACAACGCCCACATTCCACAAAGCTCCGCTCAGACACACGGCGGAGTCTCCAACAATTTGTGGCTCCGTACGCATTCAAGCGGGAAATTTGGTAGCCCGAGTTTACATAGCGTCTTTATGTCCATCAGTGTTTTCTCTTAACTCCTCCGTACAAATTAATCTAAAACTGAGAGTTTTTTGCATACAATGCTGTTACAACATGGGCACACATTATTGGTTTCTAAACTGATTTTTCATTCCCTCTTATGTACTCGTACCTTATTTTGGCGTATTATTTTACAGTTACTGAGGCTGACAATGAGTCATCAAATTGAACCACCTGATTCAGACCATTATGACTTATGAAAACGCATCTCATAGCGAGCAACTAATCAAGAACGGCGGGTAAAACCGCTAATATGTATTCTAGTTTAACAAACATGTTCTTCACGTTAACATTGCATTACATTCTCACCTCTTTAAATCTTAGATGGAATCACTTCTTCTGAAAACCTAGTTGCAACTAGTGGTTTATAATACTAACAAGACAGCAGATGCAGGAATATAGTCCAATACTTTCTTGGTGAAATAACAGGTAACCTTCTTTAATTTACCATTTGGGATATGTTTTAGCGCACCAACTGTCGTAGATATGATTGTTAGGCAGAAACCTATGCAGTTCCCTCTGGGACCACTGCAAAAGATTTAAGACTACAGGTGTTTGGCAGTAAACCCACTTGGTAGCAGTCTGTAGCACACAGATTCACTTGGTAGCTGTGGCTGAGCAGTCAGACTTCCCTCAAGAAGAGTTAGGCAGTATACAGAGTATTCACAATAGGTCAGAAGAACACAGTAGAACAAGTAAACACTGACCAGAGCTTGGTGTAAAAGAGATATAATTATTTATTTAAAGCCACATCTAGTAAAACACACAGGCACTAATGTTAAGAAGTTCAAAAACACGGTCACTAAAAGATATACACTTCCTTAAAAGAATATTAGACAATTCTTTAGTAAAGCCCCACTTATTTTCAGACAGCGGTGAGCGCTTAACGCAGATGGCACTCTAATAATTAGTTTTAAAAGGGAGAGAAAAGCAGAGTATAAATTGAAACAGATCCCAACACTTTTACAAGAACACAACAAGAGAGGAAGGCAAAGTAAAACCGTGAAGTTAGAGTTCAGTAGGCCGGATCAACTTTAAGAGGATCAGAACGAAATGTGTCCAAGGTCAAATGGTTGCAGTGCACAAAAGCCTTGAAAAGGTTCAAAAAGAGTTGGACCAAAGAAAGGGACCAGTTAGATGGTCAAGGCGGCCAGCCCAGTCCAGAAGGTTAAGGGATTATTATTACCTTGTAGCAATCTTTAGAAAGGGAGGCCTGGCGGACACGGTACCTTAAAGTGGTGAGAATACTCCAGCGGGAGCAGTTGTTACTGGCAGCGGATGCAAGTCGATGCTTCGTCCGGGGGAAGAGAGGATTTCGTCGGGGAGGAAGACAGGAGTCCGTTGCACTGCCAGGGAAGAGACCAGCCGCAGAGTTCTAAGGTAAAAGGAGCGGTCCTTTGATCCGCGGTCCAGTGGTAAGTGGCTATCCGGTTGTCGGGGTGCTTGGCACGGGCAATTCGACCACAAGATTTCCTGGGATGTGAAGAAAAGAAGGTAAACTGGTTGTGCCCACCAGTCAGGGGAAGAAGCTTCTCCAGCCGGGAGATCTTCTCTGTCGTCGGGAAGTGGTGAGTCGGTTCCGCAGGGCTCCACCGGCGGTGTCGTCTTGGTAGGTCGGTTCAGCTTCTCCCTCGTCGGATTCTCAGGTCCTGTGGCGACTTCTGAAGTTCCAGTCCCAAAAGCCCTGCTTTTATGCAGCACACCCCCATTCACTCAGCCTAGCTGTCAATCAAACATGCTAAGTGGTGAGCCGGCCGGCTCACCACTTGGGCCAATCACACAAGAGTGCGACTTGAGTTACCAAGATAACTCAGTCCAGGGTGCCTAAACCCCCTCCCACATGCCCTGTGGTACCCAGACAGAGTGGCACCACTTTTGGAGGCTTCTGTGGAGAAGCCTGCCAAAAAGTGGAACAAAGGGCTCGACTTGGGTTGGAGTCACAGAAGAGAACACAAACGCCATTTTAGAATCGAGTCCTTGCAAAAAATACCAACCGGCGAATTAATATTAAATAAATAAACCGGCGGTATGTTCGAGGCTTTGAGAATTAAATAATTAAAGTTGGTAGCCTCGAACAATGGGAAAATCCCATAGGGATATATTCGCGGTCGAATATAAAAAGTAGTATCCGCTGCCACCAGCCAAAACTCGATCAGGGGGGACGGAGACGTGCCGCCTCGACTAACAGACCCCGGAGCAATTGAATTGCCCCGACCAGTACGTACACAATATGATGGTTTGTACTGGTTTCTGTTCATAATTTGGGACTAGTAAAGCCAATGGTGACTTTACATGTCCTGGGAGACAGTACTCAGTCCCAGGGTATGGAGTGTATGGTGGGGTGTCACTATGACACCCCTGTGTTACTGCTCGGAGGGTGCTGTGTAACACACATAGGAAAAACACATGAGACCCTATGGAGTAAAGGACCCCATAGACCATAAAACACATAAACAGTCAAAGGAACACCATAAATCATGTCCAAGAGTGGGAGAAAAAGAGTCTCACTCTTGGCAGGAGAAAAAAACAAACTCCAGAAATCCAGCAAAGCTGCTGGGGGACTCACTAGGTTAGGAAATTCAGCCTAAAGAGAGAATTCTCCCTAACAATGATGAATCTATAAAACACAGAGGACAACCGACTGATAATCTTGTTTGTTTGTTTTCTCTCCCCTCTTTTTCTTCTGTCTCTCTCCTTTCCGATGTTTTTTGCACCAATTATACTTTTGAATGATATTCAATTTCAATTGTTTGAAACAAAACGAATGTATGTCTTAATCATGTAATGCTTTTGGATTGGATATATCAATATAGTCCAATACTTTCTTGGTGAAATAACAGCCAAATTTACTTTACGCCCTGAAGACGGCCCAGTGTAGGGTTGAAACACGTGTTGGCGTTTTTGTGTTTATGCAAGGTGGTTTTGTGTTTATGTAACATTAAAATTCTCTTTATTTAAAGTTGTTATACATCAACTTGGATTATTTTGGAAACATATTTTAGGTATACCTACTTGTGAATTTTAAAACCACTCTTAGTTAGACCTAAGTTGGTAGCGCAGATAAGTGAGGTGACGCCCTAATTCTTGTTCTATGCAGCAGGATTATTAACTCACACAGCTGAATTTCCTGACATCAATTGAGGCATTTCATCTCGAAGACTGATCAAAAATAACATTGGAAGGTCCTATACAAAACAAACAAGGTTTCTATGTGTGAAAGTAGCTAGAAACCACATTGAATGTATGTTGGACCAAAAAAGCGATGTGTGAAAGGTTTTGAATAAATCTGAACCACTGGCACTGCTCTGGGCAACCTTCCACAACAAATATTTTTGAGCCTGTCTAAATCTTTGCAAAAGGGGTCCAGTCATATGCAAATCTGTCAAGTACTGCCACCAATAGTAGCATCCCGGCCCGATCTGCTAGGCCCAGTCCCCTCTGCATGGAAACACAACCAACCCTGGACATATTTCATCCTCTTTGGGCCTCATCAGCGAGGTGCAGCTTGGATCCCTATGGCGCAGTGAGAAAGGGATCCATGTCTGAGCATACCCGCTGTCAGATAGGGAGAGAAACTATAACCAAAAAAGTGATGGGTGGAAGGTTTTGAATTAATCTGAACCACTGACACTGCTCTGGGCAACCTTCCATGCCACTGTTTCTTTGCCTGTCTGCACCATTGCAAAAGGGGCCCAGCCATATAATAAACAGTCAGGTACTGCCACTAGTGAGAGCACCCCAGCCTGAACTGCTAGGCCAGGTTCCATCTCCATGGAAACACACGCAACCCCAGACATGTTTTGATCTTTCCTGTTTTGTAAGGGCTTTGAAGATGAAGAACGATGGCCTGGAGGGTTGCCCAGAGCAATGCAGGAGTTTAAGATGATTTCTAAACCTTCCCACCATCACCTCTTTTGTTTTGCTATTATCACCCTTAGTGGGATGGGCATGCCCAGACATGGGTCAAATGCTTGCTGGGTCTAGAGACTCAAGCTACTCGTCACAGATGATGCCTAATGAAACTAAAGCATATCTGGGGATGCTTGTAGTCATGTGCAGAAAGGATGTGACCAACCAGTTTGATCTGGACTGCCCCTGTTGGAGTGAGATCAATACTGATTTCCTTTTGGTCTTCCCCCTTTTGTAATGACTTGGCAGGTGAAGAACAATGGTCTGGAGGGTTTGCCCAGAGCAATGCCAGAGGTTATGATTAATTCTAAATCTTGCCGCCATCACCTCTTTTGCTTTGCTATTGAATGTATCTTTGACATATCTTACAATTGTGCATGTCATTTACATCTGACTGCATGTTATTCAGTGTGCGGTCTATGTGTTCTGTGTGTACATTATAGCAGAGCCCTCAAATGTAGATAGTTGTTCTAGGGGTTGATAGACTATTTATAATACCCATTCCCTCTCTTGCACTGCAACCCACAGAATACAGCTGAGTCCTATGGAAAACTTGGTCCAGCTGTCACATAGTCACTGACAAAGCAGTCATCTCTGCGCTTGGACTCAATGCTCTGCATGAGTTTTATGATGTTGTAAACTACTCAACTCTGCTAATAATTCAATATTCACCTAATTCTAAATGCTATTTGCACGCAATATAATGCTCCTTTTATTTTCATGTTTGCATATATCACGGTCTTCTGAAGGACCTTCCAATCCTTAGCACTTTGAAGCCATAGCAATGGCAGCAGGCGCTTTACACATATCAAAAAACATAGCATAACATTTCGAGCATTTGACTTACTCATATTTCTAGAAATGTTGTAGAGATTGTGTGGATTACATTATAGAAATAATAGATCCTTCACTGAAGGACTGTGGATACATAGCAATGTCCCCTTGTGTGGCTTCGCCAGCAATCAGCAGTGTATAAACAGGTGCTATCGTTGCTGGCCTGTGCATGTACTCTGGGTCCATGTCACATGATGAAATTTTAATGAAAAGTCAAACAGGTCTGTGTTTATCTTTTCATTGTAGAAACCTGGAACCCAGGCCAAACAAGATGACGCGTGATTAGCAAATATTGCATGGTTTCACCTTCTTGGGTATCGCATAATGCAAAACCACTGCAAGTCACCTTGTGAAAGGACTTGTTTGCATCCTGCGCACGTGTTTTACTATGGCAACCCCTAGTGTTTCCTTCTTGATCATGAGTTCTTGTTGTTATCATGATTGTCATACCAGAACTAGCACGCTCTCCCTGGCCGCACGTACCTGCACACGCGCTCCCTGGCCACACGTACCTACAAATGGGGAACGGCTCCAACCCATCTCTGCCCAGATTGTCAGAATAGGAGAGAAACGGGGATCCACGTATTGCTGATGTGTCCTGTGAACAATAGCCTGCCAAGAAAACTTAGATTTCATTGAATTAATATAGGAACTATGGAGGCAGCGGTAAAAACATGTTCAAATACAAATTCGTATGTGGTCGTTCATGCCACATCCAAGTGTGTCCATCTGGCCTGGACCACTAGGAAACATGTCTCGAAATCCACGTATAGGGTTCATTTTTGCTCTACGCCAGTCCTTTCTTGGCAGGATTAATCAATGGGAGTGATGCTATTGGTGAAATCGACACCCGGGATGAAATGATCCTAAGAGGGATTCAGGAGATTTTGCCCATCATCTGATCTGCTACATGTTACTAATGCGCTTGAGCTTTAAGGCAAGTGGCAATATCGCGTCCTTGAGGCCAACATTTCCATTGAACATGTTTAGCCATTAAGAAGCGTGATGGAGGAGCAGGAGATGATCGTTGTACATGAAATATTAATGTTCATATATTTGTTTACATATGGTTCATTATTCTCCACACTCGGTTTTTAACCTAATATTGGCTTATTTTATTTCTGTTTATTTTTTGGCGACACTGTAATGTGTTTGTTTATTCAATGTACTTTTATGGCAGTTGCCGAAAATAAAGTATAAGAGGTATTACCATATGAATTTGACTTTTCTTTTCCAGCAAGTAAGCAATACACAACCTTTGATTAACTATGAAGAAATTAAGAAGCAGACACTTAAATAATTGTAAATACAGTGGCACATGGTGAATTATAATCATGAATTACGGTTGCTATCCAAATCATCCAGGTTTTCTCTGCAAAACATTTCAGTACGGTATCTACCACATATTACTGACTGCTTAGTATACAGAATAACAAGTTTACATTAACAGGGTAATTCATAGAAATTCGCACAAAAGTGGCGCACGCGACTGGCGCACAGCGTGCCCGTGCGAATGTCTGGGCCAGCCGCGTGCACTAAAATCGATTTCCGCACACAGCGTATTCATGGATTTTCGCATCCAAAACCAGCCATGGCGCAGCATGGCGCAGCGACCCTGCAGCAGCGCCAGTTACGCCCCCAAGAACACCCTCGCGCAAGGAAAAGCCTTCAAAATCACCAAATAATCGCAAAGGGTTGCGCTAACCCTGGACCAGTTCACAGGGCTGGCAAACAGCAAACGCCAAGCGGGGAACGTGTATTTCAGTGGTTCGCGGGAAGTTCCACACGCGATTGTCCTGTGTACGTGTGTATCAGGGGTGCGCGGGAAGTATCACACGCAAAATCAGCAGGGTACGTGTATTTCAGGGGTGCGGAGGAAGTATCACACGCGATTCCAGCAGATTATGTGTATTTCAGGGGTGCGCAGGAAGTATCACACGCGATTCCAGCAGGGTACGTGTATTACAGGGGTGCGCGTGAAGTTCCACACGCGATTTCAGCAGGGTACGTGTATTTCAGGGGTGCGCGGGAAGTATCACACACGATTCCAGCAGGGTACGTGGATTACAGGGGTGCGCGGGAAGTTCCACACGCTATTTCAGCAGGGTACGTGTATTTCAGGGGTACGTGGGAATTTCCACACGTGATTGGACCCGTGCGAGCAGGGTACGTGTATTTCAGGGGTGCGCAGGAAGTTCCACACGCGATTGGCCCCGTGCGAGCAGGGTACGTGTATTCCAGGGGTGCGCGGGAAGTTCCACACGCGATTTCAGCAGGGTGTGTGTATTTCAGGGGTGCACGGGAAATTTCACATGCGATTGGCCCCGTGCGAGCAGGGTACGTGTATTTCAGGGGTGCGCGGGAAGTTCCACACGCGATTGGCCCGGTGCGAGCAGGGTACGTGTATTTCAGGGGTGTGCGGGAAGTTCCACACGCAATTTCAGCAGGGTAGGTGTATTTCAGGGGTGCGGGGGACGTTCCACACGCGATTGGCCCTATGCGAGCAGGGTACGTGTATTTCAGGGGTGCGCTGGAAGTTCCACACGCGATTTCAGCAGGGTACGTGTATTTCAGGGGTGCGCGGGAAGTTCCACACGCGATTCCATCAGGGTACGTGTATTTCAGGGGTGCGTGGGAAGTTCCACACGCAATTGGCCCCGTGCGAGCAGGGTATGTGTATTCCAGGGGTGCGCAGGAAGTTCCACACGCGATTTCAGCAGGGTACGTGTATTTCAGGGGTGCGCAGGAAGTTCCACACGCGATTTCAGCAGGGTACGTGTATTTCAGGGGTGCGCGGGAAGTTCCACACACGATTTCAGCAGGGTACGTGTATTTCAGGGGTTCTGGGGAGTACTACACGTGAATTGGCCGTGTGGGTCCTCCCAGGTGTTCGCTCTACAACCTCCACGGCCCCTGCAGGCAGCCCACACCACGGGGGACTACCCTGCACCCCTGCTCGTGTCCCGCAGGCAGCCCATCCACCATGGGCATGCCCCCCAGCCAACCCACGTGTCACCTTGCACTGCTGATCAACAATGCATGTCTCCCACCACCCCCACCCCCCAGCAGTGCAGGGGCAGCCTCCACCAGGCCCCCACCCATGTCTACCACCACCCCTACCCCCCAGCCACCAGGGGCAGCCTCCACCAGGCCCCCACTCATGTCTCCCACCACCCCAGCCCCCAACAGTGCAGGGGCAGCCTCCACCAGGCCCCCACCCATGTCTACCACCACACCCACCCCACAGCCACCAGGGGCAGCCTCCACCAGGCCCCCACTCATGTCTCCCACCACCCCCACCCCCCAGCAGTGCAGGGGCAGCCTCCACCAGGCCCCCACCCATGTCTACCACCACCCCCACCCCCCAGCCACCAGGGGCAGCCTCCACCATGCCCCCACTCATGTCTCCCACCACCCCCACCCCCCAGCAGTGCAGGGGCAGCCTCCACCAGGCCCCCACTCATGTCTCCCACCACCCCCTATCCCCCAGCAGTCAGGGGCACCCTCCACCAGGCCCCCACTCATGTCCAACTCATGTCCCCCTGCACCCCCACCAACCAGCATCCAGGGGCACCCTCCACTAGGCCTCCACTCATGTCTCCCACCACCCCCACCCCCCAGCATCCAGGGGCACCCTCCACCAGGCCCCCACTCATGTCTCCCACCACCCCCACCCCCCAGCAGTGCAGGGGGGTGGGGGTGGTGGGAGACATGAGTGGGGGCCTGGTGGAGGCTGCCCCTGGTGGCTGGGGGGTGGGGGTGGTGGTAGACATGGGTGGGGGCCTGGTGGAGGCTGCCCCTGCACTGCTGGGGGGTGGGGGTGCAGGGGGACATGTGTGGGGGCCTGGTGAAGGCTGCCCCTGCACTGCTGGGGGTGGTGGGAGACATGGTTGGGGGCCTGGTGGAGGCTGCCCCTACACTGCTGGGGGGTGGGGGTGGTGGGAGACATGAGTGGGGGCCTGGTGGAGGCTGCCCCTGGTGGCTGGGGGGTGGGGGTGGTGGTAGACATGGGTGGGGGCCTGGTGGAGGCTGCCCCTGCACTGCTAGGGGGTGGGGGTGGTGGGAGACATGACTGGGGGCCTGGTGGAGGCTGCCCCTGGTGGCTGGGGGGTGGGGGTGGTGGTAGACATGGGTGGGGGCCTGGTGGAGGCTGCCCCTGCACTGCTGGGGGGTGGGAGTGCAGGGGGACATGAGTGGGGGCCTGGTGGAGGGTGCCCCTGACTGCTGTGGGGGTAGGGGGTGGTGGGAGACATGAGTGGGGGCCTGGTGGAGGCTGCCCCTGCACTGCTTGGGGGTGCGGGTGCAGGGGTACATGAGTGGGGGCCTGGTGGAGGGTGCCCCTCGTGGCTGGGGGATGAGGGTGGTGGGAGACATGAGTTGGACATGAGTGGGGGCCTGGTGGAGGGTGCCCCTGACTGCTGGGGGGTAGGGGGTGGTGGGAGACATGAGTGGGGGCCTGGTGGAGGCTGCCCCTTCACTGCTGGTGGGTGGGGGTGGTGGGAGACATGAGTGGGGGCCTGGTGGAGGCTGCCCCGGCACTGCTGGGGGGTGGGGATGGTGGGAGACATGAGTGGGGGCTTGGTGGAGGCTGCCCCCGGTGGCTGGGGGGTGAGGGTGGTGGGAGACATGAGTTGGACATGAGTGGGGGCTTGGTGGAGGGTGCCCCTGACTGCTGGGGGGTAGGGGTGGTGGGAGACATGAGTGGGGGCCTGGTGGAGGCTGCCCCTGCACTGCTGGGGGGTGGGGGTGGTGGGAGACATGAGTGGGGGCCTGGTGGAGGCTGCCCCTGCACTGCTGGGGGGTGGGGATGGTGGGAGACATGAGTGGGGGCTTGGTGGAGGCTGCCCCTGGTGGCTGGGGGGTGAGGGTGGTGGGAGACATGAGTTGGACATGAGTGGGGGCCTGGTGGAGGGTGCCCCTGACTGCTGGGGGTTAGGGGGTGGTGGGAGACATGAGTGGGGGCCTGGTAGAGGCTGCCCCTGCACTGCTGGGGGGTGGGGGTGGTGGGAGACATGAGTGGGGGCCTGGTGGAGGCTGCCCCTGGTGGCTGGGGGGTAGGGGTGGTGGTAGACATGGGTGGGGGCCTGGTGGAGGCTGCCCTTGCACTGCCCCCACTCATGTCCCCCTGCACCCCCACCCCCCAGCAGTGCAGGGGCAGCCTCCACCAGGCCCCCACTCATGTCTCCCACCACCCCCTACCCCCCAGCAGTCAGGGGCACCCTCCACCAGGCCCCCACTCATGTCTCCCACCACCCCCACCCCCCAGCAGTGCAGGGGCAGCCTCCACCAGGCCCCCACCCATGTCTGCCACCACCCCCACCCCTCAACCAGCAGGGGCAGCCTCCACCAGGCCCCCACTCATGTCTCCCACCACCCCACCCCCCAGCAGTACAGGGGCAGCCTCCACCAGGCCCCCACTCATGTCTACCACCACCCCCACCCCCCCAGCCACCAGTGGCAGCCTCCACCAGGCCCCCACTCATGTCTCCCACCACCCCCCCAGCAGTGCAGGGGCAGCCTCCACCAGGCCCCCACTCATGTCCCCTGCACCCCCACCCCCCAGAAGTGCAGGGGCAGCCTGCACCAGGCCCCCACTCATGTCTCACACCACCCCCTACCCCCCAGCAGTTAGGGGCACCCTCCACCAAGCCCCCACTCATGTCCAACTCATGTCTCCCACCACCCTCACCCCCCAGCCACCAGGGGCAGCCTCCACGAAGCCCCCACTCATGTCTCCCACCACCCCCACCCCCCAGCAGTGCAGGGGCAGCCTCCACCAGGCCCCCACTCATGTCTCCCACCACCCCCTACCCCCAGCAGTCAGGGGCACCTTCCACCAGGCCCCCACTCATGTCCAACTCATGTCTCCCACCACCCTCACCCCCCAGCCACCAGGAGCAGCCTCCACCAGGCCCCCACTCATGTCCCCCTGCACCCCCACCCCCCAGCAGTGCAGGGCAGCCTCCACCAGGCCCCCACTCATGTCTACCACCACCCCCTACCCCCCAGCAGTCAGGGGCACCCTCCACCAGGCCCCCACTCATGTCTACCACCACACCCACCCCCCCAGCCACCAGGGGCAGCCTCCACCAGGCCCCCACTCATGTCTCCCACCACCCCCAGCCCCGGCAGTGCAGGGGCAGCCTCCACCAGGCCCCCACTCATGTCCCCCTGCACCCGCACCCCCCAGCAGTGCAGGGGCAGCCTCCACCAGGCCCCCACTCATATCTCCCACCACCCCCTACCCCCCAGCAGTCAGAGGCACCCTCCACCAGGACCCCACTCATGTCCAACTCATGTCTCCCACCACCCTCACCCCCCAGCCACCAGGGGCAGTCTCCACCAGGCCCCCACCCACGTCTACCACCACCCCCACCCCCCAGCCACCAGGGGCAGCCTCCACCAGGCCCCCACTCATGTCTCCCACCACCCCCACCCCCCAGCAGTGCAGGGGAAGCCTCCACCAGGCCCCCAACCATGTCTCCCACCACCCCCACCCCCCAGCAGTGCAGGGGCAGCCTCAACCAGGCCCCCACTCATGTCTCCCACCACCCCCTACCCCCCAGCAGTCAGGGGCACCCTCCACCAGGCCCCCACTCATGTCTACCACCACACCCACCCCCCCAGCCACCAGGGGCAGCCTCCACCAGGCCCCCACTCATGTCTCCCACCACCCCCAGCCCCGGCAGTGCAGGGGCAGCCTCCACCAGGCCCCCACTCATGTCCCCCTGCACCCCCACCCCCCAGCAGTGCAGGGGCAGCCTCCACCAGGCCCCCACTCATATCTCCCACCACCCCCTACCCCCCAGCAGTCAGAGGCACCCTCCACCAGGCCCCCACTCATGTCCAACTCATGTCTCCCACCACCCTCACCCCCCGCCGCCAGGGGCAGCCTCCACCAGGCCCCCACCCACGTCTACCACCACCCCCACCCCCCAGCCACCAGGGGCAGCCTCCACCAGGCCCCCACTCATGTCTCCCACCACCCCCACCCCCCAGCAGTGCAGGGGCAGCCTCCACCAGGCCCCCACCCATGTCTACCACCACCCCCACCCCCCAGCCACCAGGGGCAGCCTCCACCATGCCCCCACTCATGTCTCCCTGCACCCCCACCCCCCAGCAGTGCAGGGGCCACCTCCACCAGGCCCCCACTCATGTCTCCCACCGCCCCCTATCCCCCAGCAGTCAGGGGACCCCTCCACCAGGCCCCCACTCATGTCCAACTCATGTCCCCCTGCACCCCCACCCACCAGCATCCAGGGGCACCCTCCACTAGGCCCCCACTCATGTCTCCCACCACCCCCACCCCCCAGCATCCAGGGGCACCCTCCACCAGGCCCCCACTCATGTCTCCCACCACCCCCACCCCCCAGCAGTGCAGGGGCAGCCTCCACCAGGCACCCACCCATGTCTACCACCACCCCCACCCCCAGCCACCAGGGGCAGCCTCCACCAGGCCCCCACCCATGTCTACCACCACCCCCACCCCCCAGCCACCAGGGGCAGCCTCCACCAGGCCCCCACTCATGTCTCCCACCACCCCCTACCTCCCAGCAGTCAGGGGCACCCTCCACCAGGCCCCCACTCATGTCCAACTCATGTCCCCCTGCACCCCCACCCACTAGCATCCAGGGGCACCCTCCACTAGGCCCCCACTCATGTCTCCCACCACCCCCACCCCCCAGCATCCAGGGGCACCCTCCACCAGGCCCCCACTCATGTCTCCCACCACCCCCACCCCCCAGCAGTGCAGGGGCAGCCTCCACCAGGCACCCACTCATGTCTACCACCACCCCCACCCCCACCCCCAGCCACCAGGGGCAGCCTCCACCAGGCCCCCACTCATGTCTCCCACCACCCCGACCCCCCAGCAGTGCAGGGGCAGCCTCCACCAGGCCCCCACCCATGTCTACCACCACCCCCACCCCCCAGCCACCAGGGGCAGCCTCCACCAGGCCCCCACTCATGTCTCCCACCACCCCCACCCCCAGCAGTGCAGGGGCAGCCTCCACCAGGCCCCCACTCATGTCTCCCACCACCCCCTACCCCCCAGCAGACAGGGGCACCCTCCACCAGGCCCCCACTCATGTCCAACTCATGTCTCCCACTACCCTCACCCCCCAGCCACCAGGGGAAGCCTCCACCAAGCCCCCACTCATGTCTCCCACCATCCCCACCCCCCAGCAGTGCAGGGGCAGCCTCCACCAGGCCCCCACTCATGTCTCCCACCACCCCCACCCCCCAGCAGTGCAGGGGCAGCCTCCACCAGGCCCCCACTCATGTCTCCCACCACCTCCTACCCCCCAGCAGTCACGGGCACCCTCCACCAGGCCCCCACTCATGTCCAACTCATGTCTCCCACCACCCTCACCCCCCAGCCACCAGGGGCAGCCTCCACCAAGCCCCCACTCATGTCTCCCACCATCCCCACCCCCCAGCAGTGCAAGGGCAGCCTCCACCAGGCCCCCACTCATGTCTCCCACCACCCCCACCCCCCAGCAGTGCAGGGGCAGCCTCCACCAGGCCCCCACTCATGTCTCCCACCACCCCCTACCCCCCAGCAGTCAGGGGCACCTTCCACCAGGCCCCCACTCATGTCCAACTCATGTCTCCCACCACCCTCACTCCCCAGCCACCAGGAGCAGCCTCCACCAGGCCCCCACTCATGTCCCCCTGCACCCCACCCCCCAGCAGTGCAGGGCAGCCTCCACCAGGCCCCCACTCATGTCTCCCACCACCCCCTACCCCCCAGCAGTCAGGGGCACCCTCCACCAGGCCCCCACTCATGTCTACCACCACACCCACCCCCCCAGCCACCAGGGGCAGCCTCCACCAGGCCCCCACTCATGTCTCCCACCACCCCCAGCCCCGGCAGTGCAGGGGCAGCCTCCACCAGGCCCCCACTCATGTCCCCCTGCACCCCCCCAGCAGTACAGGGGCAGCCTCCACCAGGCCCCCACTCATATCTCCCACCACCCCCTACCCCCCAGCAGTCAGAGGCACCCTCCACCAGGCCCCCACTCATGTCCAACTCATGTCTCCCACCACCCTCACCCCCCAGCCACCAGGGGCAGCCTCAACCAAGCCCCCACTCATGTCTCCCACCATCCCCACCCCCAGCGGTGCAGGGGCAGCCTCCACCAGGCCCCCACTCATGTCTACCACCACCCCCACCCCCCAGCAGTGCAGGGGCTGCCTCCACCAGGCCCCCACTCATGTCTCCTACCACCCCCTACCCCCCAGCAGTCAGGGGCACCCTCCACCAGGCCCCCACTCATGTCCAACTCATGTCTCCCACCACCCTCACCCCCCAGCCACCAGGGGCAGCCTCCACCAGGCCCCCACTCATGTCTCCCACCACCCCCACCCCCCAGCAGTGCAGGGGCAGCCTCCACCAGGCTCCCACTCATGTCTACCACCACCCCCACCCCCCAGCCACCAGGGGCTGCCTCCACCATGCCCCCACTCATGTTCCCCTGCACCCCCACCCCCCAGCACTGTGGGGCACCTGCCAGCAGGCCCCCACTCATGTCCAACTCATGTTCCCCTGCACCCCCACCCCCCAGCACCGTGGGGCACCTGCCAGCAGGCCCCCACTCATGTCCAACTCATGTTCCCCTGCACCCCCACCCCCCAGCACTGTGGGGCACCTGCCAGCAGGCCCCCACTCATGTCCAACTCATGTTCCACTGCACCCCCACCCCCCAGCACTGTGGAGCACCTGCCAGCAGGCCCCCACTCATGTCCAACTCATGTTCCCCTGCACCCCCACCCCCAGCACTGTGGGGCACCTGCCAGCAGGCCCCCACTCATGTCCAACTCATGTTCCCCTGCACCCCCACCCCCCATCACTGTGGGGCACCTGCCAGCAGGCCCCCACTCATGTCCAACTCATGTTCCCCAGCCAACATGTCATCACAATCTAGATCCCCGGTCCCTATGGTCAGCCTCCAAATGCAAAACTCCCACCCGAGTATTGCATCCACCCACTCAGAAATGGCAATAACATGATAGAACTGCAATTGCAAGTTTGGAAACGAACACATGTCCCTCACATACACCCAATGGGTGTCAGTGAATCTCAAAACCCATATCAT
Source organism: Ambystoma mexicanum (assembly GCF_040938575.1). Lineage (NCBI taxonomy): Eukaryota > Metazoa > Chordata > Amphibia > Caudata > Ambystomatidae > Ambystoma > Ambystoma mexicanum. The sequence goes on from NC_090935.1 coordinate 1,039,984,271, forward strand.
GATATGCATGAAACCAATGAGATGATACTACACATTGAAGTTTGATCAAAAAATATGTATTAAAGAAAACATGAATTGAATCAAAAATAAACTAACAGAAATGGGAATGTAAAAAAAGTAAAAAGAAGCATGTCCATGAAAAAATGCAAAACCAAAAATCAGAATCCAAAGGAATGGTGTCCAAAGTCACAGTCCAGAAAAGAAAATCCAATGGGAAATTATAATTGAAAGCCATTGCTCCATGGGTAAATTGGAAAAAGAAAAGAAAATCCAACAGTGAACTATGTACAGGTGAACAAGCCAGGGTCCAGGATCCCAACAAAAGAAATGAAACCTATCTAACAACACTACCTAATAAAAAATAACTATATACAAAAATGTGGCCCATTGTCCAAAAGGTCCAAAGAAAATGCAAAAACAAAGGAAACCTAACACTAACTACATAACTATTTACATGGGCAGCGGGCTAGTCCAACGGCTCACTGGATGTTGTCATGGGCCAGGGCATCATCGAACTCCTGTTCAATGGCTTGGAGGCGGGCATGTTCCCTGGCCCTGAGGTCTCGCAGGGATAAAGCAGTGTCCAGCTCCAACTCCCTGCGAAGACCCTTGAGGCACTCAGCCCGCCTCAGCGCCCTCTGCATGGAGTTCTCCGCCCTGACCATTGTGAGCCGTTCCTCCTCTGCCCGCTGCCGCTCCGCACCTCTCTGCTGGCCCAACCGCTCCCACACGGAAGCCACTCCCATTCAAGGGTTCTCCTGCCCTCCGGCCGATGCCTGCAACCCTGATGTTGATTGTCCCGAGCCATGATGCCTCCCACGTCGAGCCTGCCGCTGCCTCAGACGCAACTGCCTGTGCCAGCACGACGGCATCCAGGCTGATGGTATCCACCGACGCCGTCGTGCACGTGCCCTGCCCGATGATGCCGTCACATCCTCCATCTGCTGGGGTCCAGTTGCTGGTGTGTCCACCCCTGCTGGACCTCCGACTCCCGACTGTGGCAGGGATGGGATCCCCACCGAGCCGGCTGCATTGGTCGGGGCAGGTCCACAGGGGGCCCTGGTGGCATCTGGGCCGGAAGACGGCATGGAGAACGACTGGTGCATAGTCTCCACAGAGGAGGAGAGGGTCGCCAGATTGGCCGACACATGTAGGAAACCCCCGACCATGGCCGTTCCCAACTGGGCCACGTCGGCACGGTGCTCTCCTTGATGACGTGCATGCTCCTCCCGGGAAGCACGCACCTCATCACAAATTGCACCTGTGTGCAACGCAACACCAATCAGGACCTTCTCCATACGGCCAGGGGTCCCCTCGTACGCAGGTGTAGGGGAGTCAGATGACATGGACATCCCCCCTACCTGCGGACGGGCCTGGGATGGGGCATCCCTGCTGGTGCATGGTGGTGCAGTCACAGTGTCAGGGACAGTGACATGCACAGGCCCCTCCACAGTGACCTGTGCTGCCTCCTGCCCCTGCAACTGGACTGCAACACTTGCACCAGCAGGGATGCCCCCACCAGGCCCCATGTGTGCCTCAGTAGCGGCCTCCTCCTCCTCTGTGGAAACCACCAACCTGGATGGCTCCACCCTGACTTCCGCCATTGCAAGCCCCTGTGGGGGCTCACCCACCCCTTCCGCTGCAGCCGTGGGTGCATCCCCACCACTTTGCTCCATAGAGACAACTCCGCCCTCTTCTTCACGTGGCGCTGCGTAGAGGGAGACATAGAACACAAGCATCAAGGTACTGTACAATGGTCCCCTAGACAGGAAGCAATAGCAGATGAGTGGCACTGTCAAAGATCACTTCCATCATGTCCCTCCACAACACATGGCTCAGTGCAGGTAAAACACATGCGGTAACAGGCATGGCGCATGCTATGGACATTAGCATACATGTTCAAGTGATTCTTGAAACATACACTGTTGTTTTGGAACTCACATGCATCATGGGCCATGCCTATCACATGCACACACTTCACCCTAGTTTCATCCATCTGGCCTCGTACACCAAAGACACAGTGGATACAAGGATGACTAGGCTGCATCAGTGAACCTGAACATTGCGACAGACATGTGTCATACATCCCTGGCATTCACAAGTCACAGACACGCAGGTCAGACACACAGACATGGACAGCATACATGTACATGGCATCAGCACCCATCCCTCATCCATGTCCAGGAACAGAGACTGGCATGCTTTCATGTGGCCATTCCGCATAGGGCAAATCATGTTGCATTTGAACACATGCACCAACCATGTGGTTCACACATTACTGGTCTCACATGCATGACGTCCCTGCACACACACATGCATACATGGCCTATGTCACACATACAGGCAAGTATCAGACAACCAGCACACTGCGACATGCCCTGTCTCACACAGCAATGCTTGGCCACTTACCGCTCAACTCCAGACGTTTCTGCCTCTCAAGGATCTGGGCGTGGAGCGCTGGGCCTACGCGTTCCAGGACCCTCATCTGGATGGTACTCATGCGGCCCCGGCCCCCCTCCACGAGGCGCCGGGCCTTCAAGAGGGTCCTGGACCTGCAGTCATCCCAGCTCTTCTTGACATGTTGGTAGTCGCGGACTGCCACCCCCTCCGCGTTGATGGCAGTCACAATGTCCGTCCAGATCCGAGTCCGTCCTTCCTTGTTGGTGCGCTTACTTCCGAAGAGGGCATCATACTGCCCCAGGACTTGCTCCACCAGGACACCAACTTCGGTGGCAGTGAAGCTGGTGCCCCTCTGCCTCTCTGGCCGGGGGTTGCCAGTGGTGCCAGATGTTGCAGTGCCCGACCTGGCAACCCCAGAGGCAGGAGTGGGTGGGCAACTGGGTCCTGGGGCTGGGCTGTGGAGCGATGGTATCCCAGTCGGGAGTCTTCTGTTCCAGCAGGGGTGGACACAGCAAATGGACCCCTGCAGATGGCTGATGTGCAGGCACCAAATGGCAGGGCACGGTGGCAGCAGGCAAGCAGGCCGGCAGCAGCAGATGGCTCGTGGGAGGCTGCTCGGGGCTCTGGGGGGCAGTAATTCGGCCTTTTGGGCAGGAGCGTGGTCTTCCGTGTGCTTATGCGTGGCCAGCTTGATACGGAGTGATTTGGCACGTGAAAATCCTGCACGTCTGCGTGTAAATCGAGGAAAGGCCCTTAGTGCGTATGCACGTCAGCACGCATATGCGATTTCATTGGACCAAAGGCCCTTAGCGCGTGAGCGCGTCTGTGACGTGAGGCGCGCAGGTGTTTCCCTCAATACACGTGATGACAGAGCACACGTGGATTTCCACCAATCGCGTGTGGAACTTCCTGCACACCCCAGAAATACACGTACCCAGGCCAATCGCGTGTACGCTCACTTCCCTCCGATTACACACGATGACACTCGGATGTGCAGTTTTACCACGTGTGCTCGCATATGCGATTTCATTGGCCCAAAGGCCACCATGCGCAGCTGTGACATCATGTGCATGGCCGTAGAGAATGGCGCGTGTAAAAATTAAGAGATACACGTCTGAGTGTCAAAGCGCGTAATTGGTGGAAATGGCCTCGTTGCGTATGCGCGTCTGTGACGTGTGTATAAAAGGTACGTGTAGAACACCATTTCCTCGTATGTGCTTTTCGTGGAGAGCGAGTGGGTGAAATCTGTACTTCTTGTCGGTGCACACGCGATTTACTTCACGGCGTTTCCAGTTCATACTCCCTGTTACCTCTGACAACTTTTTCTCTTTTCCTCTTTTTCCTGGGCCCGTTTCCTCAAACAGCGTTCCCTACTACTGTTGTCCTGTCTCCTCAGACAGCGTACAATTCTTCTTTTGGTGGGGGTGTTGCCAACGCGCACATGCGCATATTTTTCATGCTTTTGTTCCTGGCGGACGGTGAGTCGCGCACGTATTTAACATCTGTGCTTGCCCCGTGTGTCGCGTACCCCTTCAGAGGTCATTCTAGGCTGCATGTGACAAGCATACGTTCATTCTTGTGTTCCTGGGTGCCACAGCGTAGTGCAGGTTTATTTTTCCACGCACGTGGTCTAGGAGGGGTTGCGTGCACCTTATTTCGCTTTTTTGGGGTGCCTGTGCGTTGCTTGACCCGTCATCTTTCCCCAGGGGTGACATACAGCCTTGCTAGGTCACTAGGGTACGATTACCATCTGGTACCCAACCCCTTTGACCCCCAATTGCCCAGGACAATAGTTCACATCGACTCCCATACGCACAATAACATCAGTGCCAAGGCTGGGAGGCGAACAAGCCGTAAAGGTGGCAAAGGTGGCCGAGCCCCAAGTGGTGGCCGTGGTGGATCCGGTAGGGGACGTGGCCGTGACTTGCAGGGTGCCCCTAGCCCCCATGTGTGGAGGAGCAGTCAGGGACACCCATGCCCCCCCCCCTTGTTGAGGTTACCGTGGCTTACACCATCCACGCTCAGCCCTTGTTGGACCAGCCCACTGTGTAACCAGACCTGGCACAGGGTGACTCCATGGCTGACTTCCAGGTCAGCAGGTCTAGGCCATGTGCGCCGTGAACGTTGGTGTCATCAGGCCACGTGGATCAGGGGCAGCTAGGTCATCTGCTGCCCAGCGTAGGCAGGCTGGGGAGGCTGCAGTGGCAGCTGCGGCTCCATCCACCCCACCTCTCACACACCCATCCAGGACAGTGTCGGTCCAAGTCCATCATGCTGACATTCCCCCTGACACAATCACACTTGAGATAATGCCTGCACCAACTCCCATGCTGAGTGTGCAATCCCACGCTCCTGCCCCTAGTGTCCAGAGCGGCGCAGGACACTCTGGATCCCCACCACCTTCCAAGCGGAAGAGGAAGAGTGCTCGTCCAGTAGAGGCTGATGCCCCAGACACGGCTACAGAGTCTGGCCCGTCAAGGAAGCCCAGCTTCAATGAGGCCGAACTGAATGCACTTGTAGAGTATGTGTCCGCACATGACCGCGAAATGGTGATTGTTGCAGGATCGAAGACCACACCTGCACAACGTCAGGCACACTGGCAGACCATTGCGGACATCATAAGTACCCTTGGAATCGTGAGGCGCACAGCTAATGAATGCTACAAGCGCTGGAATGACCTGAAGCGCAGGGCGAAGAATAAGCTGGCCTCAAGTCATGCCGCAACTCTAGTGACTGGAGGTGGGTCTCCAGCAGACGACATAGAACTCACTCCACATGAGCAGGTTGCTGGGGCCTACGTCACGGAGGAACAGGTCCAAGGCGTGGGAGAAGTGGCACATTACGAGGCATTGTCCGGTGAGTGCACATGCATGTGTGTGTCATCCATGTGCATAGTGTGTGTGGGAGGGCTTCTGTTTGGGTGCCAGGGGAGGGTGTGTGTGCCTGAGTGGTTCGGCTCACCCATGTGCCTCTTCCTATACATTCTTGGCAACAGCATTTGGGTATAGCAGCATCCCTTCGGCCAACATTAGACATCCAGCCCAACACCACGCCAGTTGCCCTTGGAGTGTCATCTTGCCACAACACTGTTGCTTATTTACCTCTGTTTATTCAGGCAGATTGTTTGCATACCACCACTTTTACTCGGGATTTCTCAGTCCTATTGTCACATGTCTGACATGGCTATGGTACAGTGGACTGTCTCAGTTTTGTGGACATGATTAGTTTGGACATGTCCCTGTGCTATAGGACCATTTTTGACTGGCAGCTGCAGGTTAAACATTTGAACCATTACAATGAAAATAATCAATCATATGAACAAACTGGACTGAATGAACAATTGGTGACCTCCTCTCCCTCTTCACTTCATGGCTAGGGTACATGCCATCTGTGTGATGGCATGTGTATTTGACCTGCCAATCACTGGCCAATGTGTGATGCCACTGCTAGGCAGCATGCAGCAAATGTGTTCATCTTCCATCTTGGTGTCATCAATGTGTGCCATCTGCCTCCCCATCACACGCAGTGGCGGTGCATGCATGGAAGTGTTTTAGTCATGTGAGACATGTGTCAATCAAGTACTGTTTCTGTAGCCTCTCAGCCCTAATTGTGTGCCATAGTGCTAATGCCTGTTTCCATTTGTTTTCTTTTATGTCTTTGCAGGGGAAGATGCACCTGATACTGCTGGGGTTGTGGAGATGGTGCAGACCCAGGAGGGGTCTGAGGGCCGACCGACCACCAGTGAGGGACGTGGTGTGGTGGTGGGTGAGAACCCACAACTGCTGCAGGTCATGCTCTCAAGGGGTGTCTCTGGCTGCACCTCCCCCGAGCTGTACTCAGGTGTTGATTCGATTGATGAGACCTACGTGCCGTCGCAGGTGAGTGTTCCTGGGAGGGATTCTGTTCTGTCCGACCCACCTGCACCAGGGTTAGAACCCTCAATGGGGATGTCAGTGTTGGCAGGTACGCCTTTGGTGGTTACGGATGCAGGGTCACACTCCACGACATCTGATCCTGTTCCTGGGCCAGCAGATCAGAGGGGGAATGCAGTCCTGCAGCCTCAGGCAGTGCCGGCACAGCAAGGCGCAGTTCACCTTGCCCCAGACAGGTGTGGTGCCCGCCGACGTGTTAGCCGTACGCCACCTGGCAATACCGCATGGGAGCAATCCATTTACGGTATGGCAACCCAACAGGCAGTATCATCAGAGATGATGGCTCAGGCCATGGATAGGGTGGCCACTTCCATTGTCCCCCCGAAAGGCTGATGGAGTGACTACAGCAGGCAACCGACTCCATCTGCCAGTCTCTCAGGGAGGACATGTTGTCGTCCGACAGGGACAGGCGGGCGGCACTGGCGACTCTGCAGGAAGCCATCTCCATAGAGTCCCAGGGACACAAGGAAGCCCTGAGGCTGGAACTCCTTCACCTCATGACGACTCTTGTTGAGCTTGAGGCTTCAACAAACCGAAGGACAGAACAGCAGCTGGAGCGTCTCACCCGTACGCTCTCAGCTGAGATGCAGGCAACTAGGGCGGAGGTCCGGGCATCCCGTGAGTTGTTGCATGGGGACCTCCGCACACTTATCCTCCAGAACGAGACCTACCACACCCGCATGCTTGCAGCCATGGAGGAACAGACTAGGGCTTTGCGTGGGATGCCTCCCATAGTGCCACCACCTCCGGATGCAGCTGCAGAGGGTGAGGATAGCGACAGCAGTGATACTCCCACAATAGGGTAGCCGTGTAGGCCATGAGCCCATGGAGGTGTTTTTTTTTCGCAAGATCCACACAGGTGGGTTTTGGTGTGCACCCTGTCCTCGGACCTCCTGGGTGGCCTCCCCAACCCCCAACCCTCCCCGGGCCCATTAATGGCCATTTTTGATTTCTTTTTTTTTTGGGACAGTGTGTTGCCTTGTGTGGCTCGCGTGGGCATACGCTGCATTGTGGCTGGGCACATGCAGGCTTGTCATGGATTTGGTTCAGATGCACCTCTCCTCCTTCCCGTGTCCATGGGCTTGCAAAGGGTGTGCCCAAGTGACATTGACGTACATGGTGACATTGGACTCCCATGAGCTGTGTGAGCAGTCTGTAGTCAATACTGTGTATACATTCATAGTGCATATTGTTGTTGTATTGTACACTGTGTGGTGTATTGATATGTGCCTCTGCATCCATCTCATCCTCCATATTTGCAGGTCCATTCCTCATGTCTTCACAATGCGGTCCACCTTCGAACTGGAGTCCATGTTGTAAGCAGTGCACATACACTCTTGCGTGGCGTTAACACTGTATACTTGGAAGTGTTCGGAGGGCTGTCATCATCAGGTGGTGAGGCTAGCTAATTTTTAAGTCTGTAATGTCATGTTTAAGGTAGGTTGGAGGTTGTGTAGGTGATTGGTATTCTTGGTAAGTATTTGGTAATGTGGGTTGTAGGTCTTGCATTACTGTGAGCATTTGATGTGTGGACATGTTTCCATTAGGGACACTGTAGCTGCTGACACTTGGGGCATGTTGTGGGTATTAATTTCTTTCCTCTCACATTGCATGACATGCCATGGTGTGTTGTGTGGCCGTGCCGGGGAGGGGGTGGGTGACATGGCACTGTTTTCATGTAGTATTTTGGAACTGGGTATTCATTTCTGCAGCATGGAAGTGTCTTTTCATGACACTGCATTGGTGGTGTCTGTGTAGGTAGGGATGCACACATTGTGACACTTCCACATGAACAATCTCAGGCTGCAATGGTTCTGACAGTTGACAGTCCCTTTGTTCGTCTTAATTGTCAGGTCGAGTCATCATTGCTTATCAGATGGTATGTGCCAGACCTGTGTGCACTCCACTGGGGTGTGATTTCTATGTGAAGTAATTAGCCACCAGCTGCGTATGGGCTGCCTCACCCCGTGCCCTCTCCCCTCCAATGTGCAGTGGGCGTGCATGTGGTTGGGGATATGGGGGCACCACCATGTCCACGGCCAGGCCCCGGCGTGTGGCAACATTGTGCAGGACACATGCTGCCACTATGATCCTGCACACTACTGGGGGCGCATATAACAGCTGCCCACCAGAACGGTCAAGGGAGCGAAAGCGTGACTTGAGCACTCTGAATGTGCGCTCCACTATGCTCCGGGTTGCAATATGGGCTGTGTTGTATCTTACCTCTGGAGGCGTGATGGGGTTCCGAATTGGCGTCATCATGTGGGTGCTCAGAGGGTAGGCACTGTCCCCTAGTGAGGAGGTGATGGGTATCATTAGTGGGGTAGTGACATAACTGTGCATCTGACATGCATGCATGTGCAGTGGCATTCATAATCACCAAGCAGCCATGTATCGCCATGCCGCCCAGCTTCTAGGTCCCGGCTTAGGGTAGACATTCGGTAAATGAAGCTGTCGTGGGTGGACCCTGGATAGTTGGCATATACTGAGGTGATGATTCCCTTAGCATTACATACTACCTGCACGTTGATGGAATGCCAGTGCTTGCGGTTCCTAGAGATGTGCTCAGATGCCCTGAGGGGACGTAGTGCCACATGGGTGCAGTCAATGGCACCTAGCACTTTTGGGAATTGTGCCACACCCTAGAAATCGAGGGTGGCAGCCTGCCTTTCTGCAGGTGTCCTGGGCAGGTATATGTGCCTACGGACTGATGGGCGTGCAGTGATGATGTTCAAGACCTGGTGTAGGCAGCGTGACTGCGTGGCCTGTGACACCCCACCCACTATGGCACTTGTCTGCTGAAATGATCCTGTGGCCAAGAAGTGCAGTACATTGAGGACCTTCTCCAGGGGGCTGAGTGCTTGGGAGCACAGGGTGGGTGATGTGAGGTCATCCTCCCACTCACTGACCAGGTCCAGTATTAAGTGTGGGGGAAACCTGTACCTCCCATACACCTGGTCATCAGGCATCACAAAAAGGCTGGTTCTGGGAGTGAACATTCGGGCCCTCACTATCCTCCTCCTCCTCCTTTGGTAACCCACGGCCACTGCTGCTAGGAATGGTATATTCATCCTGGCGTATGAGCTTCTTTGTTGTTTGCGCGCACTTTTATGCTGCGCGGGTCGATGTACGCCTGCTTCATGCTGGCATACGTGTCTCAGGATTGGACCATTTTTTGGCACGTCGTAGGCAAACGTGTGAATCTTCCCGCCCACCCCAGGAATACATGTAGCATGCCCTCACAGGCACAGTCGCGGGTGGAAGTTCACGCGCACCCAGAAGTACACGTACCCAGGCCAATCGCGTGTGGGACTTCCCACGCACCCCGAAGTACACGTACCCAGGCTAATCGCATCTGGAACTTCCCGCGCACCCCGTAGTACACGTACCCAGGCAAATCGCATGTGGAAGTTCACACGCACCCCGAAGTACACGTACCCAGGCTATTTGCATGTGGAATTTCCCGCGCACCCCGTAGTACACGTACCCAGGCAAATCGCGGGTGGAAGTTCACGAGCACCCCGAAGTACACGTACCCAGGCAAATCGCACGGCTGGGGGGTGGGGGTGGTGGGAGACATGAGTGTGGGCCTCGTGGAGGCTGCCCCTGCACTGCTGGGGGGTGGGGGTGGTGGGAGACATGAGTGGGGGCCTCGTGGAGGCTGCCCCTGGTGGCTGGGGGGTGGGGGTAATAGGGGACATGAGTGGGGGCCTGGTGGAGGCTGCCCCTGCACTGCTGGGGGGTGAGGGTAATAGGGGACATGAGTGGGGGCCTGGTGGGGGCTGCCCCTGCACTGCTGGGGGGTGGGGGTGGTGGTAGACATGAATGGGGGCCTGGTGGAGGCTGCCCCTGGTGGCTGGGGGTGGGGGTGGTGGTAGACATGGGTGGGGGCCTGGTGGAGGCTGCCCCTGCACTGCTGGGGGGTGGGGGTAATAGGGGACATGAGTGGGGGCCTGGTGGAGGCTGCCCCTGCACTGCTGGGGGGTGGGGGTGGTGGGAGACATGAGTGGGGTCCTGGTGGAGGCTGCCATTGGTGGCTGGGGGTGGGGGTGGTGGGAGACATGAGTGGGGGGCTGGTGGAGGCTGCCCCTGCACTGCTGGGGGGTGGGGGAGGTGGGAGACATGAGTGGGGGCCGGGTGGAGGCTGCCCCTGGTGGCTGTGGGGTGTGGGTGGTGGTATACATGAGTGGGGGCCTGGTGGAGGCTGCCCCTGCACTGCTGAGGGGTGTGGGTGCGGGGGACATGAGTGGGGGCCTGGTGGAGGCTGACCCTGCACTGTTGGGGGGTGGGGGTGGTGGGAGACATGAGTGGGGTCCTGGTGGAGGCTGCCTCTGGTGGCTGGGGGGTGGGGGTGGTGGTAGACATGAGTGGGGGCCTGGTGGAGGCTGCCCCTGGTGGCTGGGGGGTGGGGGTGGTGGTAGACATGAGTGGGGGCCTGGTGGAGGCTGCCCCTGCACTGCTGTAGGGTGGGGGTTATAGGGGACATGAGTGGGGGCCTGGTGGGGGCTGCCCCTGCACTGCTGGGGGTGGGGGTGGTGGGCGATGTTAGGTGGAAACCTGTGCAGTTCCCTCTGGGACCACTGCAAAAGATTTAGGACTACAGGTGTTTGGCGGTGAACCCACTTGGTAGCATTCTGTACGACACAGATTCACTTGGTAGCTGTGGCTGAGCAGTCAGACCTCTCTCAAGAAAAGTTGAGCATTATGTGGTGTATACAAAATAGGGCAATTCTTCACAGCAAGACAAGCAAACACACAACAAAGCTTAGTGTAAAGATATTAAGGTATTTATTTTATAACAGAACATCTATAAAAAACACTATGGCACTCTCACGGCAAACAAATCAAACACAATTACTCTACGAAGCAGAAAACGATCAATCCCCCTAGCAATATTTCGACAACTCTAGGTTCTACTAGTACCACTTATTTTCAGACAGAGGTGTATACCTCAACCTAGATGACACTCTAATATTGGTTAGGACGGGAGAGAAAAATAAGCAGGTTACGAAATCAACACAGTTCAATCCTTCGCGGATAAAATGCAAGGCAGGAAGGCAAGAATCACAATAGATCATAAAGTTCAGAGGCCAGGCCCACTCGGAGAGAGGCAAGGCGCGATGTTCCAAAAAGTCTCTAGTGGAGAAGCATTCAAGTCTTTGGAGCAAATTGTTATCGGCAGATTGAACCAGTTCAGAACAACAAATGAGAAAAGCTTGAAGGCGACCCAACGTAAAGGAGAGGATTAAGACACCTCACTCGAACCGATCGAAAGGGAAGCCAGGCGGACACAGTACCTTGTTGTGGAGGGCAGCTCCGGCGGGGGCAGTTGTTCCTGGTGGTGGATGCACGTCGGGTCTTTGCCAAGAGTAGAGATGATCTCGTCGTCGAAGAAAAGTGAAGTCCGGTGCACCACCAGGGAAGAGACCAGCCGCGGAGTGCTCCGTCACAAGGCACCACCTTTTGGTCGTGGTACAGGGGTAGTGGCTATCCGGTTGCCGAGGTGCTCTGCACGGGCAATTCGACCACTGGGTCCTGAGGCGAATAAAAAGCAAAGGGGACTGGTTGTTCCCACCAGCCAGGGGAAGAGACTCTCCGGCAGGGAGATCTCCTCTGTCGTCAGGAAGTGGTGAGTCGGTTCCACAAGGCTCCACCGGAGGTGTCGTCGTGCAGGTCGGCTCAGCATTACCCTCGTCGGATTCTTAGGTCCTGTGGCGACTTCTAAAGATCCAGTCCCAAAAGCCCTGCTTTTATGCAGAAAAACCCCAATCATTCAGCCTAGCTGTCAATCAACACATGCTAAGTGGTGAGCGGGAAGGCTCACCCCTTGGGCCAATCACTCCAGAGTACGACCGGAGTTGGCAAGGCAACTCGGTCCAGGGTGCCTAAACCCCCTCCCACACCCCTGTGGTAACCCAGACAGAATGGCACCACTTTGGAGGGTCTCTGTCCAGAGGCCCGCCAAAAGTGGAACAAAGGGCTCAACCTTTGGTTTAGGAGTCACAGAGACGAACACAGGCGCCATTTTAAAAACCGAGTTCTGGCAGAAAATACCATCCGATAAACTTATTTAAGATAAGGAGACCGGTGGTACGTTAGAGATTAACGAGAAAAAGGGTCAATCTCCAACAATGGGACGAATCCCATAGGGTTATGTTCGGGGTCGAACATAACAAGTAGCTTCCACTGCCACCAGCCAAAACTCGACGAGGGGGGACGGGACAGTCCCCCTCGAGTAACAGACCTAGGAGTAATCGAATTACCCCTACTAGTACGTCCACAATAAGATGGTTTGTACTAGTTCCGTTAATAAATTTAGGTCTAGTAAAGCCAATGGTGACTTTACATGCCCGGGGAGACAGTAGTCTATGGTGGGGGTCCGCTAGGACGCCCCAGTGTTACGGCACGTAGGGTGCGGTGTAACACACATAGAAAAACATATGAGACCCTATGGAGTAAAAGACCCCATAGCCCATCAAACACATTGACATTTCAAAGGAATTACACACATACATGTCCAAGAGTGGGAGAAAAGAGTCTCACTCTTGGCAGGATGGAAAAAAAACAAACTCCAGAAATCCAGCAAAGCTGCTGGGGGACTCACTAGGTTAGGAAATTCAGCCTAAACAGAGAATTCTCCCTAACACTCGCCCCCCCCCCCCCAGACTAAGGGACAGGAGGATTTAATCCACTCCTGGATGAATCTCATACCTCTAGTCGATGACATACATCCTAGAGAGACCATCAGCATTTTGGTGGTGACACCCTGACCTGTGCTCAATGGTGAAATCAAACCCTTGAAGGCAGATCGACCATCTCAATCGTTTTTGGTTTTCCCCTTTCATTTGCATTAACCATCTCAAGGGTTGGTGGTCAGTCTGAAAGACAAAAGTAGAACCATACAAGTACGGCCTAAACTTCTTCAGAGCCCGCACGATACCAAAGCACTCTCTTTCGATTGTTGCCCACCTTGTTTCAGGATCCTTCAGCTTGCGGCTGATGAAGCAAACGGGGTGCTCCCTACCTTTCCCTTCCAGTTGACTGAGTACGGCACCTATTCCTACATTTGGAGCATCTGTCTGCACAATGAAGTGTTGGCGATAATCAGGAGCTCTGAGTACTGGGGCTTGGCAAAGAGCCTTTTTCAGGTTTTCAAAAGCCTGACTGCACTCCTCGTTCCATTTAACCTTTTTAGGAAATTTGGGCGAGGAGATGACATTCAGTGGATAAGCTATGGTCCCATAGTTCTCTATGAAATTCCTGTAATACCCAGTGAGGCCTAGGAAGGCTCTCACCTGGGTTTGAGTAGTTGGTGTTGTCCAATTTTGCACAGCTTCAATTTTACTGAGCAAAGGCCTTATTTCTCCACCGCCTACCTCATGCCCAAGATAGACTACCTTACTCTGTCCAATTTGGCATTTGCTCGCCTTTATGGTCAGATTGGCTCGTCCAAGAGCCTGCAAAACATCTCTCAGGTGGGTTACATGTTCTTCCCAGGAATTGCTGAACACTGCGATGTCATCCAAGTATGCCATGCAGAAGTCCTCCATCCCATTCAGAACCTGGTTTACCATCCGTTGAAACGTAGCAGGTGCATTCTTCAATCCGAAAGGCATTACCTTAAACTGGTATAAGCCAACGGGGGTAGAAAATGCAGTTTTCTCCTTGGCATGGTCTGTCAGGGCTATTTGCCAATAGCCTGACGTCAAGTCAAATGTGCTGAGGAACTGGGCGGCGCCACGTTTATCCACCAACTCATCTGTTCTTGGCAAAGTGTGGGCATCAGTCTTGGTGACTGCATTGAGAGCTCTATAATCCACGCAGAATCTAAGTTCTTTAGATCCGGCCTTTGGTATTAACACAACTGGGTTAGACCATGGACTAGTAGAGGGCTCTATTACCCCGAGATCAAGCATTTTGCTGACCTCACCTTTGATGTGGGTTCGTACGTTTTCTGACATGCGGTATCCTCTGCTTTTGACTGGCAGACAGTCACCAGTGAGTATGTCGTGCTGGCCCCAAGGGGTGAAAGCGAGAACAGCGAGGCAAACTGATTCAACATAGATTTGCACTCGTCTTGTTGCTCGGGTGTCAGATTGGAGGAGAGATTTACTCCTTCAATTTTTTCATCTAAAGGTAAGCCTCTGAAGAGATCCGGAAGAGCTTCACTCTCTTCTTCTTCCTCGGATGATGCTAGAAGCAACGCTCCTACATCAGGTCGTGAGATATACGCTTTAAGTCGTTTGGTGTGAAAGACTGTCGGAGCCTCCTTCGGATTGCCCAAGCCCACCAGATAGTTAACCTCTCCGAGTTTACCCACTACTCGGAAGGGTCCCATCCACTTATCTTGCAAGGCCCTCTGCCTTGTTGGGATCATAACGAGAACGAGCTGGTCTTGAGCGAACTCAACCATGTTAGCCTTTTGATTGTGCCAGTTCTTGACCAATGCTTGTCCAGCTTTCAAGTTATCGCTTGCTTCCGTCATCATGTGTGACATTCTCCTCCGGAGACCTATCACGTAGTCAGTCATTCTGACTGGCTTGGGGGAAGGAGTACTCTCCAACCCCTCCTTAATCAGGGCCAATGGACCTCTGACGGGATGACCATAGAGGAGTTCGAAGGGCGAGTAACCTACGCCTTCCTGAGGGACTTCTCTATAAGCAAAGAGAAGGCATGGCAGTAGAAGGTCCCACTTACGCTTAAAGGGTTCCTCTAAAGCACCTATCATGCTCTTCATGGTTCGGTTGAACCGTTCTACCAACCCATTGGTTTGTGGGTGGTAAGCCGTTGAGAACTTGTAAGTAACTCCGCAGGTTTCCCACATGGCTTTCATATAGTGGGACATAAAGTTTGACCCCCTGTCAGAGATTACTTCCTTAGGAAACCCGACCCTAGTAAAAATACCAAGGAGGGCCGTAGCCACAGCCGGAGCTGTAACAGTCCTCATAGGAATTGCCTCAGGATACCTAGTAGCATGGTCTACTACAACAAGTATAAACCTGTTGCCTGAGGAGGTTGGAGGATCAAGGGGACCAACAATGTCAATCCCTACTCTCTCAAATGGGACTCCCACAACTGGGAGAGGCACTAAAGGTGCCACATTCTTGGAGCCAACCTTACCAGAGATCCGGCAGTTGTGGCAGCTCCTGCAGTGTTTTTCTACTTCGGCCCCCATCTTCGCCAATAGAAGTAGAGAGAGAGCCTTTCCTTAGTCTTCTTGAAACTCAAGTGACCAGCCAAAGGAATCTCGTGGGCTAACTGCAAGAACTGTGGTCTGTTCTCTTGGGGTACTACGAGTCGTTTGTATTCTCCAGGTGCAGACTCGGTCGGTTCACTGTAGAAGAGGCCATCTTCCCAGTGCAACCTGTATTTCCCAGGCTCTTGCCCTTCAGCCTGAGCTTCTCCCTGGTGGCGAAGACCTTCCAGAGGTGGACATTCTCTATGTCCCTTACTGAAGTCTGCCCTGCTGGGTCCACCTTCTGCCAGTAAAGACTGCAGCTCAGGATGGTCAACAGGATCCAGATCTCCAATGAGTTCCTGGCCTTCCATTAGCTCTTCCTCAGAGTCTAATTCTACCACACAGGTTTGTACCTCCCTCTCAGCCTCGGCTGGAGGTGGAGTTACGGGTGTAACTGTGGACAACCGCGGGGAAGTCTGTGTTGTCTGCACTGGAATGCGAGCTGCTGGTTTCGGGATAGAAGTCTTAGGTTTCCCTTTCGCTTCTTATTTCTTGGAGACAGCGGCCGACACTTCCAGTGGAGCAGGAGTGATATCTTTCTTCATCATCTCCTGGAGAGTACCGCGCATGGTGCTCTCTCTTGCAGGTCTAGTTAGATCCTGTAACCGTTTACTAGGAGGTCTGGGAGTATGCGATACAACTCTGAGAGTTTTCAAATCGTTACCCTACAGTACGCGTCCTGGTACCTCACTCTGTATGCTGACAGGTATCTTCACAGTCATGTCGTTACACTGGATGAGAACTGGTAATTGGGGAAGCATCTGCACAGGCCCTCAGCTAACTTGGTGAGGCGTTTGGGTGCCTTAGCAACATCCTCAGCCTGAAAAAACGATTTATCCACCACAGTTATGCTGGCCATAGTGTCCCTAATGGCAGGAGTCTCCTGACCATTCACCTGGACACTGTCCTTATAATACTCTTTAGTATTATCGGGGATAGAATTATAGACATCTAAATTCTGTTGTTCCCACAACCCCAGAGATACTAAAGAAACGCTGGCTGAGACTCCAATGGGTTCGTCAGCTAGCAGTAGAAAGTTTCCACTTGCCATTTGGACTTCCTCCTCTGGAGCGAAGGCTAAGGAGACAAGCTGGACCCCTGAAGGTTTACCCTTACATCTGGGATCTCCTTTGTATTTGTATTTGTATTTATTTATTTATAACGCGCAAACCAACAGGCCCGGAGGCATCAGGGCGCAATTTGTACAAGGTTACAGATATGCAGGCATAACAGAGAATCATTAAACATTTACACATGGGTGCAGGTATAACATAGAATCATTATATACATTTACAAGAGGATCTTATATACATATGTACAGTAGTTTCAGTGCCGATAGGTGATCAGTCGAGCCACAAACAAAGCATTTACCGAATGCTTTCTGGAATGGTGGCTTGTTCTAACCTCCTTCCGGTTTGGCACCAGAAGACACACTATTCTGCTGTGGTTTTCCCGGTGGCTTACCCTTCTGGTTTTGCTTGGGGCCCTCTTTGGAATGTGAGTTATTCGAATTCTCTTTTGAGTCTTTTTTAGGCTGTTTTCCCTCATCCTTTTTCTGAGTTGCCCCAGAATCCTTATGAGTAGCCCTGTTGGCAACCCACAAGTCAGCAGCCTTAGCTAGCTCCCTGGAATCCAATTCCTTCGAATCAGCCAAGTGCTGTCTGAGCTCAGGAGAACAGGCATCATAAATAGACTCCAACATAAAAAGATTTCTCATACCCTCATAAGTGTTCACTTTATAACCCTTAATCCATCGCTCTAAGTTTTTCAACCCTTCACTCACCCAGGTAGCCCATGGGGTACCATCATGCTTTTTGAGGGTTCTAAACCTCGTAAGATACTGGGAAGGGGTCTTCCCGAATCTAGCTATTAAAGCTAGTTTCACACTTTCATAATCCGTCTTATCCCCCTCCCCAACTCCATTACCACATCAGTCGCAACAGGAGGGAGCCTAGAGAACAACCAGGGAAGCAACGCATTCCCAGTGATGTCCTGGAGCCCATGATTGTATTCGAACAGTTTCAACCAATCCAACACATCCAATCTCGGTTTATACATACCCACTAATTCCTTCGGCATCCGGGGTCTTCTGGGACTGGAGCTCCTAGAGGAACCAGAGGAGAGAGAAGCATTTTCCATAGACAACTTTTTCATCTCTAACTCGTGATTAAGTTCTATTTCTCTGAGTCTTAACTCAGCTTGCTTCTGCTCAGCCTGGGCATTCATCCGTCTGAACTCGAGCTCTTGGTTTCGTTCAGATTGAGCCAAGAACCGTTTGTATTCTAGTTCGAGCTTCATTTTTTCAAGTTCAAAATAAGCAGGGTTACTTGTGGGACCTGGTATGGGCCCCGTAGGCACAGCTGGTAAGGCAGGTAGAGGAGCAGGGGAGACAGTTTCGTTAGCCTCTCCGTCCTCGTCAGCCTCTTCATCGCTATCATCAGAATTACGATTCAGATCAACACCATTACTGTTATCTACATTCGCTGGAGAGATTGGTTCCTCTGAACCAGTACCCAGACTTTGGTTCGTCAGCAATCTCTCTATCAGTTCTAACTTCTTGCCTCTTACAGGAAGATTCTCTTGCCTACAGAGAGCTCGCAGACTCTCAGTATTTTCACCTAACAAGGACTCTTGACTGTAAGTTTCCATCATAGACATGTTTTTTGAAAGTTGCTTTTTGTGCAAAGTTTTGTGGTTAGTTATCCTACAGTGTCGAAAAGCACTATAAACTGTATACTCGATACAAATCCTACCGCTGTACACCAGTGTTAGGCGGAAACCTGTGCAGTTCCCTCTGGGACCACTGCAAAAGATTTAGGACTACAGGTGTTTGGCGGTGAACCCACTTGGTAGCAGTCTGTACCACACAGATTCACTTGGTAGCTGTGGCTGAGCAGTCAGACCTCTCTCAAGAAAAGTTGAGCAGTATGTGGAGTATACAAAATAGGGCAATTCTTCATAGCAAGACAAGCAAACACGCAACAAAGTTTAGTGTAAAGATATTAAGGTATTTATTTATAACAGAACATCTATAAAAAACACTATGGCACTCTCACGGCAAACAAATCAAACACAATTACTCTACGAAGCAGAAAACAATCAATCCCGCTAGCAATATTTCGACAACTCTAGGTTCTACTGGTACCACTTATTTTCAGGCAGAGGTGTATACCTCAACCTAGATGACACTCTAATATTGGTTAGGACGGGAGAGAAAAATAAGCAGGTTACGAAATCAACACAGTTCAATCCTTCGCGGATAAAATGCAAGGCAGGAAGGCAAGAATCACAATAGATCATAAAGTTCAGAGGCCAGGCCCACTCGGAGAGAGGCAAGGCGCGATGTCCCAAAAAGTCTCCAGTGGAGATGCATTCAAGTCTTTGTAGCAAATTGTTATCGGCAGATTGAACCAGTTCAGAACAACAAATGAGAAAAGCTTGAAGGCGACCCAACGGAAAGGAGAGGATTAAGACACCTCACTCAAACCGATCGAAAGGGAAGCCAGGCAGACACGGTACCTTGTTGTGGAGGGCAGCTCCAGGGGGGGCAGTTGTTCCTGGTGGTGGATGCACGTCGGGTCTTTGCCAAGAGTAGAGATGATCTCGTCGTCGAAGAAAAGTGAAGTCCGGTGCACCACCAGGGAAGAGACCAGCCGAGGAGTGCTCCGTCACAAGGCACCACCTTTTGGTCGCGGTACAGGGGTAGTGGCTATCTGGTTGCCGAGGTGCTCTGCACGGGCAATTCGACCACTGCGTCCTGAGGCGAATAAAAAGCAAAGGGGACTGGTTGTTCCCACCAGCCAGGGGAAGAGACTCTCCGGCAGGGAGATCTCCTCTGTCGTCGGGAAGTGGTGAGTCGGTTCCGCAGGGCTCCACCGGAGGTGTCGTCGTGCAGGTCGGCTCAGCGTTACCCTCGTCGGATTCTTAGGTCCTGTGGCGACTTCTAAAGATCCAGTCCCAAAAGCCCTGCTTTTATGCAGAAAACCCCCATTCATTCAGCCTAGCTGTCAATCAACACATGCTAAGTGGTGAGCGGGAAGGCTCACCCCTTGGGCCAATCACTCCAGAGTGCGACCGGAGTTGGCAAGGCAACTCGGTCCAGGGTGCCTAAACCCCCTCCCACACCCCTGTGGTAACCCAGACAGAATGGCACCACTTTGGAGGGTCTCTGTCCAGAGGCCCGCCAAAAGTGGAACAAAGGGCTCAACCTTTGCTTTAGGAGTCACAGAGACGAACACAGACGCCATTTTAAAAACCGAGCTCTGGCAGAAAATACCATCCGATAAACTTATTTAAGGTAAGGAGACCGGTGGTACGTTAGAGATTAACGAGAAAAAGGGTCAATCTCCAACAATGGGACGAATCCCATAGGGTTATGTTCGGGGTCGAACATAACAAGTAGTTTCCACTGCCACCAGCCAAAACTCGACGAGGGGGGACGGGACAGTGCCCGCTCGAGTAACAGACCTAGGAGTAATCGAATTACCCCTACTGGTACGTCCACAATAAGATGGTTTGTACTAGTTCTGTTAATAAATTTAGGTCTAGTAAAGCCAATGGTGACTTTACATGCCCGGAGAGACAGTAGTCAGTCCCCGGGTATGGAGTCTATGGTGGGGGTCCGCTAGGACGCCCCAGTGTTACGGCACGTAGGGTGCGGTGTAACACACATAGAAAAACATATCAGACCCTATGGAATAAAAGACCCCATAGCCCATCAAACACATTGACATTTCAAAGGAATTACACACATACATGTCCAAGAGTGGGAGAAAAGAGTCTCACTCTTGGCAGGATGGAAAAAAACAAACTCCAGAAATCCAGCAAAGCTGCTGGGGGACTCACTAGGTTAGGAAATTCAGCCTAAACAGAGAATTCTCCCTAACAGGAGACATGAGTGGGGACCTGATGGAGGCTGCCCCTGCACTGCTGGGGAGTGGGGGTGGTGGGATACATGAGTGGGGGCCTGGTGGAGGCTGCCCCTGGTGGCTGGGGGGTGGGGGTAATAGGGGACATGAGTGGGGGCCTGGTGGAGGCTGCCCCTGCACTGCTGGGGGGTGGGGGTAATAGGGGACATGAGTGGGGGCCTGGTGGGGGCTGCCCCAGCACTGCTGGGGGGTGTGGGTGGTGGTAGACATGAGTGGGGGCCTGGTGGAGGCTGCCCCTGCACTGCTGGGGGTTGGGGGTGGTGGGAGACATGGGTGGGGGCCTGGTGGAGGCTGCCCCTGGTGGCTGGGGGGTAATAGGGGACATGAGTGGGGGCCTGGTGGGGGCTGCCCCTGCACTGCTGGGGGGTGGGGGTGCAGGGGGACATGAGTGGGGGCCTGGTGGAGGCTGCCCCTGCACTGCTGGGGGGTGGGGGTGGTGGGAGACATGGGTGGGGGCCTGGTGGAGGCTGCCCCTGCACTGCTGGGGGGTGGGGGTTGTGGGAGACATGAGTGGGGGCCTGGTGGAGGCTGCCCCTGGTGGCTGGGGGATGGGGGTGGTGGTAGACATGAGTGGGGGCCTGGTGGAGGCTGCCCCTGCACTGCTGGGGGGTGGGGGTGGTGGGAGACATGAGTGGGGGCCTGGTGGAGGCTGCCCCTGGTGGCTGGGGGGTGGGGGCCTGGTGGAGGCTGCCCCTGCACTGCTGGGGGGTGGGGGTAATAGGGGACATGAGTGGGGGCCTGGTGGAGGCTGCCCCTGGTGGCTGGGGTGGGGGTGGTGGTAGACATGAGTGGGGTCCTGGTGGAGACTGCCCCTGGTGGCCGGGGGGTTGGGGTGGTGGTAGACATGAGTGGGGGCCTGGTGGAGGCTACCCCTGCACTGCTGGGGGGTGGGGGTAATAGGGGACATGAGTGGGGGCCTGGTGGAGGCTGCCCCTGCACTGCTGGGGGGTGGGGGTGGTGGGAGACATGGGTGGGGGCCTGGTGGAGGCTGCCCCTGGTGGCTGGGGGTGGGGGTGGTGGTAGACATGAGTGGGGGCCTGGTGAAGGCTGCCCCTGCACTGCTGGGGGTGGGGGTGGTGGGAGACATGAGTGGGAGCCTGGTGGAGGCTGCCCCTGCACTGCTGGGGGGTGGGGGTGGTGGGAGACATGAGTGGGGGCCTGTTGGAGGCTTCCCCTGGTGGCTGGGGGGTGGGGTGGTGGGAGACATGAGTGGGGGGCTGCTGGAGGCTGCCCCTGCCCTGCTGGGGGGTGGGGGTGGTGGGAGACATGAGTGGGGGCCTGATGGAGGCTGCCCCTGGTAGCTGTGGGATGGGGTGGTGGGAGACATGAGTGGGGGCCTGGTGGAGGCTGCCCCTGCACTGCTGGGGGGTGGGGGTGCAGGGGGACATGAGTGGGGGCCTGGTGGAGGCTGCCCCTGCACTGCTGGGGGGGTGGGGGTGGTGGATCGACATGAGTGGGGGCCTGGCGGAGGCTGCCCATGGTGGCTGGGGGGTGGGGGTGGTGGTAGACATGGGTGGGGGCCTGGTGGAGGCTACCCTGCACTGCTGGGGAGTGGGGGTGGTGGGAGACATGGGTGGTGGCCTGGTGGAGGCTGCCCCTGCACTGCTGGGGGTTGGAGGTGGTGGGAGACATGAGTGGGGGCCTGGTGGAGGCTGCCCCTGGTGGCTGGGGGGTGGGGGTGGTGGTAGACATGAGTGGGGGCCTGGTGGAGGCTGCACTCCACTGCTGGGGGGTGGGGGTGGTGGGAGACATGTGTGGGGGCCTGGTGGAGGCTGCCCCTGGTGGCTGGGTGGTGGGGGTGGTGGTAGACATGGGTGGGGGCCTGGTGGAGGCTGCCCCTGCACTGCTGGGGGGTGGGGGTAATAGGGGACATGAGTGGGGGCCTTGTGGAGGCTGCCCCAGGTGGCTGGGGGGTGGGGGTGGTGGTAGACAGAAGTGGGGGCTTGGTGGAGGCTGCCCCTGCACTGCTGGGGGGTGGGGATAATAGGGGACATGAGTGGGGGCCTGGTGGAGGCTGCCCCTGCACTTCTGGGGGGTGGGGGTAATAGGGGACATGAGTTGGAGCTTGGTGGAGGCTGCCCCTGGTGGCTGGGGGGTGGGGCTGGTGGTAGACAGAAGTGGGGGCCTGGTGGAGGCTGCCCCTGCACTGCTGGGGGGTGGTGATAATAGGGGACATGAGTTGGGGCCTGGTGGATGCTGCCCCTGCACTGCTGGGGGGTGGGGTGGTGGGAGACATGAGTGTGGGCCTGGTGGAGGCTGCCCCTCGTGGCTGTGGGATGGGGGTGTGGGAGACATGAGTGGGGGCCTGGTGGAGGCTGCCCCTGGTGGCTGGGGGTGGTGGTGGTGGTAGACATGAGTGGGGGCCTGGTGGAGGCTGCCCCTGCACTGCTGGGGGGTGGGGGTAATAGGGGACATGAGTGGGGGCCTGGTGGAGGCTGCCCCTGCACTGCTGGGGGGTGGGGGTGGTGGGAGACATGGGTGGGGGCCTGGTGGAGGCTGCCCCTGGTGGCTGGGGGGTGGGGGTGGTGATAGACATGAGTGGGGGCCTGGTGAAGGCTGCCCCTGCACTGCTGGGGGTGGGGGTGGTGGGAGACATGAGTGGGAGCCTGGTGGAGGCTGCCCCTGCACTGCTGGGGGGTGGGGGTGGTGGGAGACATGAGTGGGGGCCTGTTGGAGGCTGCCCCTGGTGGCTGGGGGGTGGGGGTGGTGGGAGACATGAGTGGGGGGCTGCTGGAGGCTGCCCCTGCCCTGCTGGGGGTTGGGGGTGGTGGGAGACATGAGTGGGGGCCTGATGGAGGCTGCCCCTGGTGGCTGTGGGATGGGGGTGGTGGGAGACATGAGTGGGGGCCTGGTGGAGGCTGCCCCTGCACTTCTGGGGGGTGGGGGTGCAGGGGGACATGAGTGGGGGCCTGGTGGAGGCTGCCCCTGCACTGCTGGGGGGGTGGGGGTGGTGGGAGACATGGGTGGGGGCCTGGTGGAGGCTGCCCCTGCACTGCTGGGGGGTGGGGGTGGTGGGAGACATGAGTGGGGGCCTGGTGGAGGCTGCCCCTGGTGGCTGGGGGGTGGGGGTGGTGGTAGACATGAGTGGGGTCCTGGTGGAGGCTGCCCCTGCACTGCTGGGGGGGTGGGGGTGGTGGATCGACATGAGTGGGGGCCTGGTGGAGGCTGCCCATGGTGGCTGGGGGGTGGGGGTGGTGGTAGAAATGGGTGGGGGCCTGGTGGAGGCTGCCCTGCACTGCTGGGGAGTGGGGGTGGTGGGAGACATGGGTGGGGGCCTGGTGGAGGCTGCCCCTGCACTGCTGGGGGGTGGGGGTGGTGGGAGACATGAGTGGGGGCCTGGTGGAGGCTGCCCCTGGTGGCTGGGGGGTGGGGGTGGTGGTAGACATGAGTGGGGGCCTGGTGGAGGCTGCCCTGCACTGCTGGGGGGTGGGGGTGGTGGGAGACATGTGTGGGGGCCTGGTGGAGGCTGCCCCTGGTGGCTGGGGGGTGGGGGTGGTGGTAGACATGGGTGGGGGCCTGGTGGAGGCTTCCCCTGCACTGCTGGGGGGTGGGGGTAATAGGGGACATGAGTGGGGGCCTTGTGGAGGCTGCCCCAGGTGGCTGGGGGGTGGGGGTGGTGGTAGACAGAAGTGGGGGCTTGGTGGAGGCTGCCCCTGCACTGCTGGGGGGTGGGGATAATAGGGGACATGAGTGGGGGCCTGGTGGAGGCTGCCCCTGCACTGCTGGGGGGTGGGGGTAATATGGACATGAGTTGGAGCTTGGTGGAGGCTGCCCCTGGTGGCTGGGGGGTGGGGATGGTGGTAGACAGAAGTGGGGGCCTGGTGGAGGCTGCCCCTGCACTGCTGGGGGGTGGGGATAATAGGGGACATGAGTGGGGGCCTGGTGGAGGCTGCCCCTGCACTGCTGGGGGGTGGGGGTGGTGGGAGACATGGGTGGGGGCCTGGTGGAGGCTGCCCCTGGTGGCTGGGGGGTGGGGGTGGTGATAGACATGAGTGGGGGCCTGGTGAAGGCTGCCCCTGCACTGCTGGGGGTGGGGGTGGTGGGAGACATGAGTGGGAGCCTGGTGGAGGCTGCCCCTGCACTGCTGGGGGGTGGGGGTGGTGGGAGACATGAGTGGGGGCCTGTTGGAGGCTGCCCCTGGTGGCTGGAGGGTGGGGGTGGTGGGAGACATGAGTGGGGGGCTGCTGGAGGCTGCCCCTGCCCTGCTGGGGGTTGGGGGTGGTGGGAGACATGAGTGGGGGCCTGATGGAGGCTGCCCCTGGTGGCTGTGGGATGGGGGTGGTGGGAGACATGAGTGGGGGCCTGGTGGAGGCTGCCCCTGCACTTCTGGGGGGTGGGGGTGCAGGGGGACATGAGTGGGGGCCTGGTGGAGGCTGCCCCTGCACTGCTGGGGGGTGGGGGTGGTGGGAGACATGGGTGGGGGCCTGGTGGAGGCTGCCCCTGCACTGCTGGGGGGTGGGGGTGGTGGGAGACATGAGTGGGGGCCTGGTGGAGGCTGCCCCTGGTGGCTGGGGGGTGGGGGTGGTGGTAGACATGAGTGGGGTCCTGGTGGAGGCTGCCCCTGCACTGCTGGGGGGTGGGGGTGGTGGATCGACATGAGTGGGGGCCTGGTGGAGGCTGCCCATGGTGGCTGGGGGGTGGGGGTGGTGGTAGACATGGGTGGGGGCCTGGTGGAGGCTGCCCTGCACTGCTGGGGAGTGGGGGTGGTGGGAGACATGGGTGGGGGCCTGGTGGAGGCTGCCCCTGCACTGCTGGGGGGTGGGGGTGGTGGGAGACATGAGTGGGGGCCTGGTGGAGGCTGCCCCTGGTGGCTGGGGGGTGGGGGTGGTGGTAGACATGAGTGGGGGCCTGGTGGAGGCTGCCCTGCACTGCTGGGGGTTGGGGGTGGTGGGAGACATGTGTGGGGGCCTGGTGGAGGCTGCCCCTGGTGGCTGTGGGGTGGGGGTGGTGGTAGACATGGGTGGGGGCCTGGTGGAGGCTGCCCCTGCACTGCTGGGGGGTGGGGGTAATAGGGGACATGAGTGGGGGCCTTGTGGAGGCTGCCCCAGGTGGCTGGGGGGTGGGGGTGGTGGTAGACAGAAGTGGGGGCTTGGTGGAGGCTGCCCCTGCACTGCTGGGGGGTGGGGATAATAGGGGACATGAGTGGGGGCCTGGTGGAGGCTGCCCCTGCACTGCTGGGGGGTGAGGGTAATAGGGGACATGAGTTGGAGCTTGGTGGAGGCTGCCCCTGGTGGCTGGGGGGTGGGGATGGTGGTAGACAGAAGTGGGGGCCTGGTGGAGGCTGCCCCTGCACTGCTGGGGGGTGGGGATAATAGGGGACATGAGTGGGGGCCTGGTGGAGGCTGCCCCTGCACTGCTGGGGGGTGGTGGTGGTGGGAGACATGAGTGTGGGCCTGCTGGAGGCTGCCCCTCGTGGCTGTGGGATGGGGGTGGTGGGAGACATGAGTGGGGGCCTGGTGGAGGCTGCCACTGCACTGCTGGGGAGTGGAGGTAATAGGGAACATGAGTGGGGGCCTGGTGGAGGCTGCCCCTGGTGGCTGGGGGTTGGGGGTGGTGGTAGACATGGGTGGGGGCCTGGTGGAGGATGCCCCTGCACTGCTGGGGGGCGGGGGTAATAGGGGACATGAGTGGGGGCCTGGTGGAGGCTGCCCCTGGTGGCTGGGGGGTGGTGGTAGACATGAGTGGGGGCCTGGTGGAGGCTGCCCCTGGTGGCTGGGGGGTGGGGCTGGTGGTAGACAGAAGTGGGGGCCTGGTGGAGGCTGCCCCTGCACTGCTGCGGGGTGGGGATAATAGGGGACATGAGTGGGGGCCTGGTGGAGGCTGCCCTTGCACTCCTGGGGGGTGGGGGTGGTGGGAGACATGAGTGTGGGCCTGGTGGAGGCTGCCCCTCGTGGCTGTGGGATGGGGGTGGTGGGAGACATGAGTGGGGGCCTGGTGGAGGCTGCCCCTGCATTGCTGCGGAGTGGGGGTAATAGGGAACACGAGTGGGGGCCTGGTGCAGGCTGCCCCTGGTGGCTGGGGGGTGGGGGTGGTGGTAGACATGAGTGGGGGCCTGGTGGAGGCTGCCCCTGCACTGCTGGGGGGTGGGGGTGCAGGGGGACATGAGTGGGGGCCTGGTGGAGGCTGCCCCTGCATTGCTGGGGGGTGGGGGTGGTGGGAGACATGAGTGGGGGCCTGGTGCAGGCTGCCCCTGCACTGCTGGGGGGTGGGGGTGGTGGGAGACATGAGTGGGGGCCTGGTGGAGGCTGCCCCTGGTGGCTGGGGGGTGGGGTGGTGGTAGACATGAGTGGGGACCTGGTGGAGGCTGCCCCTGCACTGCTGGGGGGTGGGGGTGCAGGGGGACATGAGTGGGGGCCTGGTGGAGGCTGCCTCTGCACTGCTGGGGGGTGGGGGTGGTGGGAGACATGAGTGGGGGCCTGGTGCAGGCTGCCCCTGCACTGCTGTGGGGTGGGGTGGTGGGAGACATGAGTGGGGGCCTGGTGGAGGCTGCCCCTGGTGGCTGGGGGGTGGGGTGGTGGTAGACATGAGTGGGGGCCTGGTGGAGGCTGCCCCTGCACTGCTGGGGGGTGGGGGTGCAGGGGGACATGAGTGGGGGCCTGGTGGAGGCTGCCCCTGCACTGCTGGGGGGTGGGGGTGGTGGGAGACATGAGTGGGGGCCTGGTGGAGGCTGCCCCTGCACTGCTGGGGGGTGGGGGTGGTGGGAGACATGACTGGGGGCCTCGTGGAGGCTGCCCCTGCACTGCTGGGGGGTGCGGGTGGTGGGAGACATGAGTGGGGGGCTGGTGGAGGCTGCCCCTGGTGGCTGGGGGGTGGGGGTGGTGGTAGACATGAGTGGGGGCCTGGCGGAGGCTGCCCCTGCACTGCTGGGGGGTGGTGGGAGACATGAGTGGGGGCCTGGTGGAGGCTGCCCCTGGTGGCTGGGGGGTGGGGGTAATAGGGGACATGAGTGGGGGCCTGGTGGTGGCTGCCCCTGCACTGCTGGGGGGTGGGGGTGGTGGGAGACAATAGTGGGGGCCTGGTGAGGCTGCCCCTGCACTGCTGTGGGCTGGGGGTAATAGGGGACATGAGTGAGGGCCTGGTGGAGGCTGCCCATGGTGGCTGGGGGGTGGGGGTAGTGGGAGACATATGTTGGTGATCAGTAGTGCAAGGTGACATGTGGGTTGGCTGGTGGGCATGGCCATGGTGGATGGGTTGCCTGTGGGACATGAGCAGGGGTGCAGGGTAGTACCCTGTGGTGTGGGCTGCCTGCAGGGGCCGTGGAGGGTGTAGAGGGAAAACCTGGGGGGACCCACATGGCCAAATCACGTGTAGCATTCCCCGGCACCACCACGCACTTCGGAATACACGTACCCCGGCCAATCGCGTGTGGAACTTCCCGCGCACCCCGAAGTACACGTACCCAGGCCAATCGCGTGTGGAACTTCCCGCACACCCCCACCTAGCCAGGCCAATCGCGTGTGGAACTTCCCACGCACCCCCACCTACCCAGGCCAATCGCGTGTGGAACTTACCGCGCTCCCCGTAGTACACGAACCCAGGCTAATCGCGTGTGGAACTTCCCGCGCAACCCGAAGTACACGTACCCAGGCTAATCACGTGTGGAACTTCCCGCACACCCAGGAACACACGCACATGCTATTTTTCACACAGCGGGTGTCCGTGTTTGTCGGTGCCCCTTTGAACCTCATTTGTCCTAGAGGGCCACTGTATGGGCCATTCATCATGGCTGTATATGGGTGCTTTTTGTTAGCGCACATTTTGGCGTACATTTTTTTCAGTCGCAGGGGCGCTACCGCCTGCTTTCTTGTGGCGTACTTGTTTGGCCCTGTGCGCGTCTTTGACCATGCGCTGGTTTGCCCTATTCGATTCCATGAATACGGGTTGTAGGCGAGCGTGTGGGCGTTCCGCACACTTGCCTCTTGTACTTCCCCCGTGACGCCCATATTTTCCCACGTTGTTCCCCATTCCGTGTGTTACGCCCCGTGTTACGCCTACTTTTGTGATGTGCGCCGCGCTATGTGCGATTACGCAGAGGTCGTGGCGCACGCTGTTGGATGACCTGTGCGCCGGCGTGCGCGGCGCACATTTTTAGCGCACATCCAATGTTTTTCTCGCGCACGGACTTCCATGAATCGCTGTGCGCTGGTTTTCCTGCGATTTTCGCACTTGCACTGCGATTTTCGCACTTTCCCTGCGATTCGCACGTTTTGGCACCTCTGCGCGGGAATTTTCGGCGCACATTAATTCCATGATTCGACCCCTAAGCCTTTGTGGAACTGCATGCCACGTCACCGACATGACCACTTCCTCAATCACACCCTCTCCTTTTGTAACAAATCACCTTGAATGTTCAAAAGCAGAGCATTCGGCCATTGGACAAAAAAAAAATAACTTATTTACTGTCATGAGAGTATTCCGTCACTGAGCAAAACAATAACACATTTACAATTATATTGCTCTAATAACTTTACTTGATTTGCTTTTCATATTTCCTTGGTTCAGGCTTTTCAAATAGTGAAAACAAATAATTCCATTTGACAAAAAAAAACTTTTAGTCATACTAGATATGCACAGTTTTAGGGGGGAGAGGACAGTGCAGTACATGGGATAAGACAATAATAAAAAACAAGTAAAAGTAAGGCCAGCAGGTGGCAAGTGAAAGGGTAAGTGCAGACGCCTGGTGTCAAGTGCTGGAAGTGGGACCGTAGGAATACAGAAACAGTCCCCAAGTGCAGGCAATACTCTTAAGAGGGGTGTGAATGTGATCACAGAAGCAAGACAAACAGCAAGAGTACAGCTGTCCAAAACAAATCAATGTCCAATCAAGGTTCTACAAAAATATACATACTTTAATGAAACACAGAGATATGCAACAAAAACCGTGCTAGAAAACACTAACAAATGACCCAAGACTTTAAGGAAAGAGAAATTCAGAATGTAAGATGCAAGCACTTTGGATACTTAGCATGGAGGAAAACACAAAACATTACTTCAATGATGGGGAAAAAGGTGCAACACAGGGCTTAACCACTATCTAAGGTCCCAACAAATAGACCAGGAGGGCTGGTGCCTTACAACAATATCTTTTTTTAATTGTTGGCGGGGTGACAGCATCAAACCAGTCTTCTGAGCTAGTAGGTAGTTCCAAATGCGTCACGTCACAGTGATTCAGACAGGGAGAAGATTTTGGAGTCGGGATCAAAACGGAGCTCATCGTGGTTTGATACAGCATTTGAAGTGTGCGAGTTAAAGTGGACACAGGGGTCAGATTGGTGTTCGAGCTTGGGTTGTCAATGAAGATGTTGGTTGGTGGTACAAGGTGCAGTTCGTAACACAGCGGTTCAAAGAATTCAGCAGCAAGATTCTTGCTTGAGCCAAGTTAATTTATTTATTTATTTATTTTGCATTTTTAAATCGCTCACACAGCCCACGGGCATTGAGGTGCTGTTACAGGAATCGTTTGTTTTTTTGTTGCGTAATTTTTTTGTTGTTGTCTTAGTTGCATATTTATAACACGCTTAAATACCCAGAGGTTTCTAAGTGTGTACCTGGAGATCGAATCTGTGTTGCTTTGTGTCATCTTGCTTCCAAGGCGAGCACGTTGCTGCTGAGCTATCCTCCCAGGACAATGTGAACAGCTGGTGAAGCGCAGCAGGGTACTGGTTTGAGGAGCAGCAGCAGTGGTTAGGAGAGGTTTGAAGAATTGCCGAAGGAAGCACCCAAGTCATGTTGGTTCGAATGTGTTTTAACGCGGTCGGCGATGGTCTGATGCATTTTTACATGGAATATAGTGGCATGGGTGGACTACACTACATGTAAGATGTGCATTTTATTTAATAAAATCTAACATATCTGAAATAGAAAAAGAGGGGTGGCTGCTTTTAGTGCCAGGAGGTCAGGTGGCTCCAAAGGGGGCACTGGAATTGTAAATGAATCAAGGTCAGTGGTGTCAGGTGAATACCTATAGTGCAGGGGCATTCATATCTTCCACAAATTAGCACTAGCGAGAAGTATAGCATGGAAAATCGGGTGTTTCTCTCAAATTGTTTTTTTTAAATAATGTGTTGAAATGGTGCATTTGACAGCATATGTTTGAGAAAAATTGGTTAAAATGTCATGCAATTAACAATTTGTTTTCTAGGGACATGCATACAAAGTCTAATAGATGCTATGTCACAATTAATTAATACACAGGCCATTTGACTACATTTTCATGTTGCCTGATTTTACAGGTTATGTCAGCATTGACACTGTAAGTAATTTCTATGCAACTTTACCCACGATACATATCTGCATTGCCAATGTAAACAATTTCCTGAAACTGAGTCCATAATCAATACCAGCATTCGTTGCCACAACTCTCACCTTAATAATAAAATGTCTGCAAAATATGAGCCAATTCACTTAGCTCTGCATTCATTGGACACACAAACAATGACTCTGGTGAGGATTAGTTGGGGAAATGAGCTTGTAACTATAGTCACTTTCAGGATCTCTGTGCAATGGGGGGCCCTGCTATGCCACTGCGTAACCCTGCATTGGTCCTTCACCTCCAGTGCAGCCTTTAGTACCAATGTAGCTGGCAGAGAGGCAGGTCTTGCTCCATCAGCAGTTCACCCGCACTGTCGCCGGGTGGGTAGGTTTGAACTAGAGCTTGTCTCTGTCTTCGAGCACCTCTCTTCACCTCTCAGAGGCCTTTAGAGAAGACTGCTCTTCCAACAGGGTCCAGATGAACTATTCCTCAAGTCATGGATGGTCCAAAAGTAAATACAATAAAGAGGGGGAGGGCCCTTCCTTATGAAGGCAAAAGTCCCCAGGGGATTGGGCAAATGCAAGCCTGCTTGGCTTAAGGGGCCCAATACCTGTTAAGGTAACAGGTGACATTTGCCTTATTGAATCATACCTAAAGTGCTTTGTACACCAGGAAGTAGAGGAGGCAGGAAGAAAAGAGATGTCTAGATAAAAGCATGATAGAGGAACCTTTCCTGAACAACCTCTGGCTATGCAAACGCCACCCCTTTTCCAAGCCCAAAGCAACAAAGGCCCTTTGGTAAGAAACACCATGGTGTGAGACTGGTCCATTTCCTTAGGGTGCGCCCTTTGAGAATTGATTCCCAGGATCTCTCCTGCATAGAGATGCCTGGGATGGAGTTGTGTTAACCCCCTCATAAAGGATCAAAGAGAGACACAGTCTTTCAGTCTATCGACCTGCTGGCTTATATTGGACAGGCTGTTTGACTAGAGTACACAGAATCCTTCCACGGCTAGTCTGGAAACACAGTGTTGACATATGTATAGTAAAAATCAGATGTGGTTTTTAATAATTATGTGAACCATCACCCACCATACTGATGACTAGTTATGGCTGATAGCTCCAGTTTACCCTGCCACCAGGGTGATAGTTTATCACAATGTTGTAGTTTTGTAACAGAGATGCAGATTTAAATGCAGCCTCTGCACTGTGGTGACTTTGCTGTCACAGCAAGTGCCATACAGGGCACCTGTGATTCTGAACCTTTTTGTGCCTCTTGAGTGCAGCCACTGCAGATCAGGATACTGTGGTAAGTCATAAGAAGGAGTTGAGCAAAGGGGTGGCATTTCAACTCAATGTTTTATTCAACGAGGGAGAAAAAAGCCTAACTCTGCCTAGCGCTAGAGGTTTTGCCATACCTAAATGAATAATAACTTGGGTGCTCATCGTCAGGGTGGTTCTCAAACTAAAGAGTCTATCCTCTGTCCAAATCTGTTCAATCCTTCCCCTAACACTAATCAAAGAGGTTTTAGCAAACAGAAATAAAACCAGGAGAATGACTCCCTTCTCAATTTGCAAGTGGATCAGTCTCAGGCTGCTTTGAACCAGTCTTGTCCGCAAACTTTTGACAACAAAGGTGATGCCAGGAGAATGACTCCCTTCTCCTGGTCAATGGGGTCAACTTTTGGGCTGATTTCTAATAATCTTCTGCAATAGTTTCTCATTCAACAATTGGTGAAACCAGCAAAATGACTCCCCTCTGCCGGTCAAACTGCATTAGACATAGAGGCTGTTTGCGGACAGCTTTTAAAAGTACTTCTAGTTCGTCCCAGCGACTTTCCCTGGTTTGACCAATTGTCCATAGTTCTTCCTTTTTTAACACAATGTAAATTCCCAAGCTTCCCAGATGTTCTCCTTGAGAAATGAAACGGAGGAGATCACTCCTTAGTGTCCTTGGTTTCTTCTCTTATTATTAACAGCATTATTGGCAGAGAGACCACTTTCGTAACTTCCTTGATACTGAGTGTGTCTCTTTTGTTACTGTGATGAGGGAGATTACTCCAGAATAAATATTCACTTGTAGCTTCTTGAATACTGTTACTTTGATCAGGGAGATTACTCCTGATGCAATCTTCACTAGTGACATTTTTAACACTTTTAATGTCACAAGGGAGATTACTCCCAATGTATTCTTTAGCACTGCACTCTTTAGCACCATGACTATGACAAGGGAGATTACTCCTGATGTACTCTTCACCCTTTCCCAAGCCCCTACTGGGTCTACCTCAGCTCACGTTACAATCCATTTGCTGGGGCCACGTCACCGGTTCTTCCCGGGGTGTTGGGTT